>NC_048221.1:114858278-114971971 GCF_002007445.2 Ailuropoda melanoleuca
CCATCTATGAAAAGCCTACAGCAAATATCATTCTCAATGGGGAAAAGCTGGAAGCCTTTCCCTTAAGATCAGGAACACGACGAGGATTCCCACTCTCGCCATTATTATTCAACATAGTACTAGAAGTCCTTGCAACAGCAATCAGACGACAAAAAGGTATCAAATGTATCCAGATCGGCAAAGAAGGAGTCAAAATGTCTCTCTTCGCAGATGACGTGATACTCTATATGGAGAACCCAAATAATCCACCCCCAAACTACTAGAAGTTATACGGAATTCAGTAATGTGGCGGGATACAAAATCAATGCTCAGAAATCAGTTGCATTTCTATACACGAACAATGAGACTGAAGAAAGAGAAATTCGGGAATCCATTCCATTTACAATAGCACCAACATACGTTATCTCGGAGTTAACTTAACCAGAGACGTAAAGGATCTATATTCTAGAAACTACAAATCACTCTTGAAAGACATTGAAGAAGACACAAAAAAATGGAAAACTATTCCATGCTCATGAATCTGAAATTGTTTTCATGTTCTCATTAAGTTGTACCTCATGTTGTGGAAACAGTAAAATATGTTTTCTTGTGGTAACCTGATTTCTCAGCAAGACATTATTTAATTGAGGTTAATAATTATTCTTCCCTTTCAGGTACTTCCTAGGATACTTAATTTTATTTTATTTTTCATTACTTACTGTTTACAGCCTAAAGGTAAGACTGTGAGACTATGAAGCCCAGAAAACTTTTGTATTTTGGTATGTTCTTGTTTAAATATGGAACTTGTTTTACAACATAGTTTTTAGTTTTGATTTATGTTCACGTCTAGTCTCAAGGACGAAGTGAGATCTTAATGAGCCTACAGAAAGTTCTGAATGGACTGGGAGGTGCAGCAGCGTCCTCTCATCGTGATATTTACAAGAATGCCAGGTCCCTCTTGACTGACAGGTCGATGGCTGTTCGATGTGCAGTTGCCAAGGTTAGTACTTAGCTGATTTATAATGCTGTTCCTTCTCCTGCTTCCTCTTAAACAGTGACTTTTTTTTTCTTTTAAAGTTTTAAAATGTGATAGCATACTTTGTGTTCCCATGGATTAGTTTCAGTTTGTAGAATTATATACAGTGGAATCATGTAGTATGTGCTCTCTTTGGTCTGGCTTCTTTTACTCAGCATAATTATCTTGAGATTCATCTATATTGTTAAATGTATCACTATTCGTTTCTTTTCATTGCTGAGTGGTATGTCATTGTGTGGATGTACCACAATTTGTTTATTCCTTCCCCTGTTAAGGACATTTGAATTGCTTCCAGTTCAGGCTATTAGAAAAAAAGCTCTGAGCATCTATGTACAAGTTTTTGTGTGGACATATGCATTACTATGGGTAAATACCTAGGAGTGGAATAATGGGATTGTATGATAGATTTATGTTTAACTTTTTTAAAAAAATTGCTGAACTATTTTCCAGAGTGCTTGTACCATTTTACATTTCCACCAGCAACGTATGAGATTTCTAATTCCTCCACATCCTCATTTGGTATTGTCAGTCTTACTCATTTTGGCCATTCTAATAGATATGTACTCACATCTCATTGTAGCTTTAGTTTATATTTCTCTAATAACTAATGATGAGCATATTTTCACGTACTCATTACCATCCTTATCTTTGATGAAGAATCTATTAAAATCTTTTGCATGTTGTTTTATTGAGTTGTTTTCTTATTGAGTTTTGATAGTACTATATAGGGTTTTTATATATTTCTTTATCAGATACACGATTTACAAATACTTATTCTCAGCTGTGTCCTGTCTTTTCATTCTCTAAATAGTGCCTTTCTAAGGGAAAGAAGGGAAGTTTTGAATTTTGTCAAAGTCCAGCTTACCACTTTTTATTATATAGACTGTGCTGCTAGTATTGTACCTAAGAAAACTTTTCCTAACTGAAGGTTTCTCTTATGTTTCCTTCTAGAAGTTTTACAGTTTTATACTTAGATATATGATGCATTTTGAGTTAATTTTTAAATATGGTACAAGATATGAATCAAAGTTCTTTCTTTTCTTGTGTGTGTGCATGTATATTCACTTGTTCCAGCATCACATTGAAAACGCTATCTTTTCTTCACCTAAATTGCCTTTGCACCTTTGTTGAAAGTTGGTTGTTCATATGTGTATGGGTCTATTTTTGGACTCTGTTATGTTCCATTGATCTATCTTGATGTCCATAACACTGTCTTAATTACTGTACCTTCATAATAAGTCTTGAAACCAGGTAGTGTTAACTTTCCAACTTTGTTCTTTTTCAAAATCGTATTCTAGGCTCTTTGCATTTCCATATGAATTTTAGAATAAATTTATCAATTTCTAGAAGAACATCATGCTGGAATTCTGATTCATGCTGGTATTTTACAATGACTCTATAGATCAATTTGGGAAGAGTTGACATCTTAACAATATTAAGTCAACTAACCTTTGAACATGTTGTATCTCTCCATTTATTTAGGTCTTATTTGTTTTCCCTTAGCAGCATTTTGTGGTTTCCAATTATAGGTCTTGGACATCTTTTGTCAGATTTATCCCTAAGTATTTCATATTTTCAATGCAATTTTAAATGGTATTGATTTTTAAAATTTTAAGTTTTTTTATTTTTATTTTTTTTTAAGATTTTATTTATTTATTTGACAGAGATAGAGACAGCCAGGGAGAGAGGGAACACAAGCAGGGGGAGTGGGAGAGGAAGAAGCAGGCTCTTGGTGGAGGAGCCTGATGTGGGGCTCGATCCCATAACGCCGGGATCACGCCCAGAGCCGAAGGCAGACGCTTAACCGCTGTGCCACCCAGGCGCCCCTAAAATTTTAAGTTCTAATTGTTCATTGCTAACACAGAAATACAATTGATTTTTTTATATTGATCTTGTATCTGCTAATGTTGTTAAATGACTTATAAGTTCTATCAGCTCTTTTAACAGATTCCATCAGATGTTCTATAAAAACAATCATGTTGTCCAAGAATAAAGACAGTTTTACTTCTTTTCCAATATGGATACCTTTTGCTCTGGCTAAATCCTTCAATACAGTGTTGAATTAAAAACATGAGAGCAGACATGCTTGTCTTATTCAAGATGTTTAAGGAGAAAACGTTCAGTCCTTTGCCATTTAGTGTTAAGTGTTGGTTTTTCTTGATGACTTTTATCAAGTTGAGAAAGCACCCTTATATTCCTAGCTTGCTAAGAGGTTTTATGAGGAATGGATGTTGGATTTTGTCGTGCCTTTTGTTTTATATTTGATTTCTTGTGTTGTTTTTGTTGTTGCTGTTTTCTAATTATGTTTACTTTAAGATAATCATAGATTTACATGCAATTATAAGAAGTAATATAGAGATGTCTTTATAAACTTTTACCCAGTTCATCCCAATTGTAATATCTTGCAAAAGTATAATACTATATTATAACTAGTATAATAGTGTTGACATTAACATAGTCCATTGATCTTGTTTAGTTTTCCCCAGTTTTTCTTGTATACAAATTCAATTTTAAGATTTATCTATTTATTTGAGCGAGAAAGAGAGTGCTCACATGAGCGAGCACATGGGGGAAGGGCAGAGGGAAAGAATCTCAAGCAGACTCCCTGATGAGCAAGGAGCTGGTCATGGGGCTCCATCCCACAACATGCCCCAAGATTATGACCTGAGGCAAAACCAAGGGTCAGATGCTTAACTGACTGAGCTGCCCAGGCACCCTTACAAATTGAATTTAAAAAATCAATACTGGGCTACTTAGGTTATCTGTTTCTTCTTTAGTGAGTTGTCTATTTCATTTAAGTTGTCAGATTTATTGGCATAAAGTTGTTTATGATATTCTCTCTGTTCTTTTAGTATATATTGAATCTGTAGTGATGTGACCTCTCTCATTCCTAGTTTTGGTAATTGGTGTCTTTTCTCTTTCCTTTGTCTGGCTAGAGATTTATCAAATTTATTAGTCATCTCAGAGAAGCAGCTTTGGGTTTTATTTCTATTCTTTTTCAGTTTTCTATTTCAGCTCTGTTATCTTTATTATTCTCTTTTCTCCCCTGCTTACTTTGTGCTAAATACGTCATCAGTTTCTTAAGGTAAAAGCTGAGGTTATTGATTTGAGATCTTTCTTCTTTCTAATTTAGGAGTTTAGTGTTAAATGTCTTCTCCTAAGTACTGAAAACACTCTGGAGGCTGTAAGCTGGTGCAATTGTAGGGTTAAGTTTGTTTTCCATCTCTTAAGGATCGCTATCCTTCATTGCCTGATGTCCAGTGTCTTGAAAACTGTTCTTTCGTATATTTTAATTTTTTGGTTATTTTAGGAGAGAGAGAGTAAATCTGATTTTCATTACTATATCTCTGGAAGTGGAAGTTCTAGGATGTAATTAATTTACTTTTTTTTTTTTTAATTCCAGTGTCTACTAGAACTACAGAATGAAGCTGTGTTCATGTGGACTGCTGAATTGGAAAATATTGCCACTCACTGCTTTAAGGCTTTGGAAAACTCAAATTATGGGGTTCGAGTGGCAGTGTCTAAACTCTTAGGAACAGTCATGGCTACAGCGTTGATGCCAAAACAAGCAACAGGTATCATTTGCCAATCCCTGATGTAGACTGTAACAGATACTTGAAGGCATATGAAATATATCTAAATGAGTTATTTGTTATAGGCAAGTCATTTGAAAGATTTAAATAGTTAAGTGTCTGTCTGCTTTTTCAGGAAATAGAACTACCCAAATGGCATTTTCCTTGATAAAGACAAGATATTTTTTTATGGTTATAATGTACAAGATAATATATATCAAGTATAGTGGATATATAAGCAAGTAAGATTTATGAAATGGTTTTGTATAATCTTCAAGGGACTGGAATCTGGTACTTTATATGCTTCCTTACTTTCAATCTCTGATGAGTATTATTTTACTTTTTTTTTTTTTTTTGGACCATTACTGTAAGCAGAATCAGAGACATTTGTCATGTAACTTCTGCTGTGCCTTACGTTTCCATAGAAATGCCTCGGTGAGGGTTGTGAGTGGACCCTGAGGGAGCCCAGCCACATGTGCTACTGTCCCCATCCCTACTCCAGGTCTATGTAGTAGGAGAATCAGATGTTACAGATTCAAGTCCTAGCTCTTATGTTAATTAGCTTTGAGCTAATTTGAGCTAATAAAACCCTTTGAGCTTTAGTCTTTGTCTTCAATCTGCGCGATTAGATGATGATGACAGGTAATGTTTATTAAGTGCTATGTGCCAGGCACTGAATTCAGCATATAACTGAATTGTTTTATTTAATCCTCACAAAAGCCCAAGGTATTATAAGTACTGTTACTATTCCTACTTATAAACAAGGAAATTGAGGCTTACAGGGATTGTGTAATTTGTGGTCTAAGTGTTCTGTTAAGTGTCAGAGCTGAAATTCAAACCCAGGCAGCCAAATTCCAAAGTCTACATACTTAATCATGAGCTTTATGCCTCTCCTACAGACTTTTTGTGAGGATTATGTTTGCAGCTGTATGTGAAAGGACTTCCTAAACTATGAAGCTCTCTACAAGAGAATGGCAATTCTGCTGTCCAGTGACATTTTAATCTATTGCTAACTGTTGTCTAGAAAGCATGGACTTGACAAAGTTTCTTTGAGTCTGCTCCGTTGGGAGTGAGGGCTGTGATCCGTTAGCAGTGTCTGCTGTGGGTGTGCTTTGCTCTTGTTGTGTTATGTGTACCAGGGTTAACGTTATTAGAGTGCGTTTGGCATAGATTTAGTGAATTGCTTTTAATTTCTAGCTCCTTCCATTTTTCCTAGCATTTTTTGCTTCAAGATTGAATTTACTTTAACAAGTACAATTGTAAATTTAAAGACTGTAATAAAATGAAAGGACCCTATCTTTGTAGTAGTTTAAGGATCCTTGAAAATAATTTCTTGAGTTTTAAGCTAGATTTATTAGAAAATGTTATCCAACTAATAACAAAATAGTTTACTTATGAATTTACTTTTCTTCTTGAAAGTAATGCGCCAGAACGTGAAGCGAGCGACATTTGATGAAGTCTTAGAACTCATGGCCACAGGATTTCTACGTGGAGGGTCAGGTTTTTTAAAGAGTGGTGGAGAGATGTTAAAAGTCGGAGGGTCTGTTAATCGTGAAGTGAGAGTTGGAGTTACACAGGTTTGTAATGGATACATATGAAAGAATTCTGTTCGCATTGCTGGTGAAATCTCATGGAAGACTCTTAGTACACACAGATTTTTAATATTGTCTGTTTTTTCCCCAAAATATTTATTTTACCAAATGAATGAATTACATTCAAATTCCAAATTACACTTATATGGAAGGATAGATTCTTAATGATGTGTAAATAAGCGTTTGTCTGCTATATTTATATAAGTATACAACATCTTCCCAGACTTTATTTGGCAGAAAATCAGATGTAAAATAATTCAGTTTTAATTGAAATTGTATTCAGATAGCTTGAGGCATTTAGATTTTAATGTTCACTAATGACCCTGTAGCTAATCATATTGGTTAATACTTTGATTGAATTTATCATTAATGAGTAATCACCAATGTAATTATGAAACTAATCCTGACTTGGAATTAAAATCGCAAAATAATGATTAAACAAATAAGGTGTTATGGTTAATGATCTAAGAATAATTAATACATAATAAGATAAAATGTTTCTTTGTGGTCTTAGTCAAAATCACTCTAACACTACATTGTTCCTGAAACAAGTGTAAAGTAGAAGTAAACCATTTTTATCTTACAGTCACAAGCAGGGGTTTCTAGTCGTAGGTCAATGTTTATTTAGGATGTGAGGGTTTTCTTATTCCTATAACCTATTACCTTCCTCATCATCGGGATGAATTCAGCTCTCCTTCCCTCTCTCCCTACTGTCTTTTTGCATTCTTCAGGAAGCTACTAAGAACAGTTTTTAGCCAAAGATACTTCCATCAGTAATTCCTATGCTAGAAGTACTAAAAATGTCTCAAGTATTAAATTTTCTCAACCTGAATCTCAAATATAATTTTATTTTTCATGCTGTGATCATTTATTTTTGTAGTTGCTTTATCAGTAATATCAATTCTTTTATGTAATTTATCTGAAGTTATATCTTTATTTATAGGCATATGTTGTTTTTGTAACTACATTGGGTGGTCAGTGGTTGGAGCGTAGCTTCGCTACATTCTTGTCCCACGTACTTGATCTGGTTTCCCATCCTCGGGCGACGCAAACACATGTAGAGGCTGTTTACTCAAGACGATGTGTCTCCTTTATCCTAAGAGCTACCGTGGGCAGTTTGCTAGGTGAAAAAGCCCAGATTGCAGCTGCCAAAGAAATATGCCAAGCTATTGGAAAACAAATGAAAGCAGTAGGTAAGAATTGGTATCGATGTGTATTGTTGATTTCTGTAGTCATTTAGCTTTATGTTATTATTCTTAATAAATACTAATCTGATTAGTTCATGTTGTTCTGGACTGTGTTTTCATAGTCACTTTTATTGAGTACTTTTATTTGTTATTAAAACCACGTAATTACAGTGACATAGAATTTTTATGTTGAGAAATTGTTCTTTCTGATAGCTGAGTAATATTCCATTGTATATATGGACCACAACTTCTTATTCCAGTCATCTCTTGAAGGGCATCTTGGCTCCTTCCACGATTTAGCTATTGTGGACAATGCTTCTATGAACATTGGGGTGCATATGGCCCTTCTCTTCACTACATCTGTATCTTTGGGGTAAATACCCAGTAGTGCAATGGCTGGATCATAGGGTAGCTCAATTTTTTAACTTTTTAAGGGACCTCCACACTGTTTTCCAGAGTGGCCATACCAACTTGGCGATGGGTAGTAAGGAGGGCACGTATTGCATGGTGCACTGGGTGTTATACGCAACTAATGAATCATCGAACTTTACATCAAAAATAAATAAATAAAAATTTTAAAAAAAGAATTTTTAAAGATTTGAGGAGCATGTTTGAAAGGTTAGGTTTTCTGTTTCATTTCTAGTACCTGGTATTGATGTTCTAGCTTTCCTGGTATGCTACAGTATATTGCTTTGCTATCTTTAAGGAACAACCTATTGTAATTTTTTTGCTTGAGCCTTTTGTTTTATAAACACATGTTTGTTTGTTTGTTTTCCTTTTGTTAATAGGCTTAATATGAAGACTTAGATAGGAACAATTACAGGTGGTTATTAGCCCACTGTAGGATATAATGTGAAACCTCAGTAATTCAGAATTAAAAGAAATGTCCATTTTATAAATTTTTCAGTTTAACAAGTAGTTATTGAGTATCTAGGATTGCAAAGCAGTAAGTCGGTATTTGAATAATGAGTGAGATAAAAGTTCCTGCCTTCTGGAACTTGCAATCCAATCAGGGAACTAAACAAGGTAAAATATACATTCTGTAGGACACTTCAGTTTTCTTAACCCTAATCAGGCAAATTATATTGCCTAATAGTGGTCTTTAGAAATAAGAATTTAATGGGGTGCTTGGGTGGTTCATTCAATTAAGCATCCTACTCTTGATTTCGGCTCAGGTCATGATCTCAGGATTGTGGGAGCCCCTACATTGGGCTCTGCACTCAGCGGGGAGTCTGAGATTCTCTCCCTCTGCCCTTCTCCCATTTGCTTTCTCTCTCTCTCTCTGTCAAATAAATAAATAAATCTTAAAAAGAAGAAATAAGAATTTAATGAATAGAGAATAATCAGTAATTTATATTTGAAGAATATATATTAAATATTTTTTAAATCAGTAAAAGTAAATTCACAAATGGTTATAGTTTTCTTTGTTTATAATATCTTACTTAGCATACCATTTTTATTTTTTTATTTAAAAATTTTTATTTAAATTTTAGTTAACATATAGTGCAATATTGGTTTTAGAAGTAGAATTCAGTGATTTATTACTTACATGCAACACCTAGTGCTCATCACAACAAGAGCCCTCCTTAATACCTATCACCCCTCAACCCATCCCCCACCCACTATCTTCCATCACCCCTCAGTTTGTTCTGTATTGTTGAAAGTCTCTTATGATTTGTTTCCCTCTCTCCTTTTTTTACCCCCTTCCCATGTGTTTATCTGTTTTTTTCTTAAATTCCACATATGAGTGAGATCATATGGTGTTTGTCTTTCTCTGACTGACTTATTTCACTTAGCATAATACACTCTAGCTCCATCCACATCAAGCAAACCATTTTTTTATTTTTTAAAGATGTTTATATATTTATTTGAGAAAGGGAGAAAATGCACGTTGGGAGGAAGAGCAGAGGGAGAGAAACAAGCAGACACTGCGATTAGCGCGGAGCCCATCATGGGGCTCAGTCCCATGACCCTGAGATCATGACCCAAGCTGAAATCAAGAGTTGGTTGCCTAACCAACTGAGCCACCCAGGTGCCCCAAGCAAAACATTTTTAAATGCAGGGTTAACTGAAGGTTCTGAATGGTGAGTTAAAGGGTATTTAAATTAATGAGGCATTGTTCTTTAGTTATATTAAAATAGTAATCTGTCCGAGGTTCACAACATGAAAAATATTTGTAAAATGGTGTATTGAAGAACTGTTTAAGTACCAGAAACACTGTGCCAGATTGTGGGAATTAAATAGTGAACCAGACATAGATAGTACCTGGTCAAGGTTTAGCAATCAAAAGATAGAGTTCATCCATTTCCAAGTCTAGAAATAGCTAAAAATAAAAAGGTCCATAATAAAAATTACAGTCTGTAATGTATTAATCTTTTATTATGTATATTTTTATAATCTTCTTAAAATTTAAATTCAGTTAATTAATGTATAGCATATTATTAGTTTCAGAGGTAGAGTTCAGTGATTCATCAGTTGTATATAACACCCAGTGCTCATTACATCAAGTGCCCTTCTAATGCCCATCTCCCAGTTACCCCATCCCCCCACTCACCTCCCCTCCAGCAACCCTCAGTTTGTTCCCTATAGTTAAGAGTCTCATGGTTTGTCTCTCTCTCTGATTTCATCTTATAGTCTATTAATATATGAAAATGCAAAAAAGGTAAGGAAGTTTTACTGTCATGGAAGGGTTATTAATCTTAAGGTCATAGATTAGCCATTTGATTTTTTAAAAAATCTTAAAAACAGAATTAAAAACAGTGCTATCCATCTGGGATTTATGGGTCGAATATATTCTCAATTAGTAATTTGACAAGGACACTTTAGTTGTCTCGTGTTAAATACATTTCAGTCCTGTTGAAAGGTCAGGGAAGGGGGCAGCAAAGCTAATGGGAACTTTGAGGAACATCTCAATAAGAAATTCTAAAGCCAGTTTCCTTATAGATCTGCTTTCTGGTCAGTAATTTGACAGTGTTGCTATCAATATATTGCAGCACTTGAGGTAGCAACGATAGTAATGAAGTAACAATAATGGCTGCTGACATTGACCGCATGTGTATTGTGGGCAGCGTTGTGCTCTATTCTTTATGTGAATTGATTTTTTAATCACCACAGTACTTTGAGATAGTCCCTTAACCCTCTCAGCAGATGGAGAACTTGAGACTTGGGTTAGTGGAGTGTCTTTCCCAGTGTCATGTAGCTGACGTGACTGGTGGAGTTGGGATTGGAATCCAGGTGCCTCTCTGGGGAGCCAGTGCTTCTGTACACTGTGGCTTGCTAAAGTTGGGTGTATTCCTGGAAGCAGGCAAAATACCTCTGTGTATTTCAGTACTGTTATGATGTCATTAAACAGTGTTTTAAGTCACTTCAGTGTTTAGTTACACAGGTGTTCTGCTAAGAAGTAATTACATACAGGATTTTAACACCCAGACGTGAACTGGTTGAAATGTTGGTATACATATGTCAATTGTATAAATCAAAAAAATTATGCCACAATTTAATTCACCCACATCAAACACATGATTATGTGTTTCCAGAAGCAGTAGTGAATGATACTAGTGGTGAAAACAAATCTGGAGCAGCAGACATCGCAGCAAGCCAGCATGTGATGGTCTGTGCCCTCCAAGAGCTTGGGAGCCTGGTGCAGAGCCTGAATGCTACTGCATCCCCTCTTATTCAGGAAGCATCTATAGGTATGATAATTCACTTATCTGCTGGAATTCTTTTTACCATTTAAAAAAAAAGTCCTAAGTGTGATTGATAATTTAACTTCTGATTAGTTGCTTGCCATTACAATTAGTAGTTTTTCAGATCATTTGTTAAAAGTTGGGTTTTATTTAAGTTAAGATTCACTGGGTTTGTGAATGTTGAATAAATAGTGGAATAAAGTTTGGGGAGACAGAAGAGTCGTGGTAGTTTGTTTCTAATAATTGGCTGACATTTGTTGAATACATATTTAATTTTTATATCAACATTTATATATTTTTTGAATATAATTATACTATGTTTTTTGTAGAAAATGTTCCTTTGAAATTCTCTACTATTTCTGAGATTATGTGTTTTTGGCAAAGTTCTGAAAGTATTTGGGTAAAACCATAATGATTATGATTTTAATCATTGTGTTACACATATTCTTCTAGTTCATGAAATCATTTGACTTCATAAAGAGCCCTTTTTTGTGTATTTCTCTATAGGACTTTTGGAAACTGTGACTTCAGTGCTTCTTCATCCAAGTATGGCTGCCCGGCTTGCCGCAGCCTGGTGTTTGCGCTGTGTGGCCGTGGCATTACCATTCCAGCTGACACCATTTCTAGACAGGTGTGCAGAACGGCTCAACAACTTGAAAACGTCCCCAGAAGCTGTTAGCGGATACAGCTTTGCAATGGCTGCTTTGTTAGGTGGAGTTCATCAGTGTCCGTTGGGCATTCCTCATGCCAAGGGAAAGGTATGACAGAGACCAGGAAATTATAAGTGCTGTCATGTGGGCTTTAGTCTTTCTCGGAACACCTTCTGTGTTTAATGTTGAGCTGGGTGATCAAACAACAGTTGTACTATAGTAATGTAAAATAGAGTGTTCTGCCAATATGGAGTTGACAAACCCTAATTAAAATTTGATATTTAATTTTGCATAGGAATAGTAGATTTTGTCTGGGTATAGTATCATTTTATTTTAGAGGAAAAAAAGACCCTTATGGTAATTATGTAGAAATCAGAGGGGTTTTTTTTTCAGCTTTTAGAGATAAAAATTCATATTGTTGTATTCAAAGAAGTCAGGAGACTATGTTATTGCATTTACCGTTTTGATAATAATAATAGTTGAATGGTTTTTATGAGTCAGTTCTTTTTTCTTTCTCTTTCTACTATACCTACTAATACTATTATGGTTTTTTCCCCAAGAATATTAAGTGTTTATGTAAATATTATTTGCAACTTTACATATGTAGATTGGGGCTAGGTTTTTAACTTCTTATTCTTTCTGGGACATCAGGCCCAGATCCTTGTTCTTAAGAGTTCCATAGACGAACCATGACAGACTGTGGACTCCAGGAAACAAACTGAGGGTTTTAGAGGGGAGAGGGTGAGGGGTTTGGGTTAGCCCGGTGATGGGTATTAAGGAGGGCATGTATTGCGTGGAGCACTGGGTGTTATATGCAAACAATGAATCATGGAACACTACATCAAAAACTAACGATGTACTGTATGATTAAAAAAAAAAAAAAAGAGTTCCATAGCTACTGCTTAAATCTCGGCTTCCATCTCCTTTTGTTGTTCAATTGCCTCCTCTCTGATTATCCTGCCTGCAGTCTTTCTCCCATCTCCCCACACCTCTTTCATGTTTCACATTAGCTCCGAGACCCTTTGGGACTACCCAGTGCCCAGAGAATAAATCTAATCCCCTCTGTCTGGTAAACTGGCACCTCTGCAGTTTGCCTTCATTCTACCCATCCATTCTCATTTCCCTCTGCTCTACTTAGACTAGTCATCTTGCTTCCTTCCTATGTCTTTTTCAGCCTTCATGCCATTATTCACACATTAGAATCTCGTCCCCCTTCTTGGTCATGTGTACCAAACTGATCCATTTGTTTAGAGGCCCAATTCGAGTGCCATTTCTTTCGTGCAATCTCCTCAGAGCTACTCCATCTTGGATAACCTCCCCTTTGCAGACCAAACTACATCTGTCTTACTGTTTTGTCATTTAATCATGTGCTGCTTATTACTTGCCGTTTTCCCTCTGACTTCTCTAAGACTGTAAGTCTTAGCTTAATGGCAGAAACATAATGGGAGTTCAACAAATCTCTGAATATAGGAGAATAGTACTACCAATAATAGCGTTTATGAAATGGTTACATGAACCAGCACTCTTCTGAGTGCTTTGCTGTATTAACTTATTTAATCCTAGCTGGAGTGAGGTTGGCATTCCTATTATTCCTATTTTACCAATGAGGGAACTGAGGCAGCGAAGTTAACTTATCCCAGGTCAGAAAGCCGGGAAATGACAAAGCTAGGATATGAACCCAGGCAGTCTGGCTCTGGAGCTCTCTCTTAACCGCTGTGCTGTGTGGGGCCTCCTCAGAGACAGCTGTGCAATCAGAATTAAGTAGGTCTTGATGTTGCCTCTTTTAAAACATGTTACCAGCAGCAACAAAAAAGGACAACTTCTTTTTTTAACTAAGCATACTAGGTATGTATATTCTTATTTAATTTTTTTAACTTGTTTCAGTTAAAATCCAATTCTAAACTTCTCTTGCAGATGGTAGTTAGTATTGCTGAAGATCTCTTACGAACTGCTGCCCAAAATAGCAGGCTGTCTTTACAGCGCACCCAAGCTGGATGGCTTTTACTTGGAGCACTTATGACTTTAGGTATAGTCATATTTGAGTAGGATCTTGTCTAACTGTATAACTGTCAGTAGACGGTAAAGAAAATTTAATTTAAAAGTATTAAACTTCACATTTTAGACTTTGAATGACATGATAAAATTGGTGAAGTTGTTTTTCCTCTTATTTGGGAGTAGATTCCTATTTTTGGTAATTTCTGCTTAAGTGCATTTAATGAGAAAATTGTTAACAAAGCTTCACCTTTACTATCAGAAAAGCCCTCGTCTAACTAATTGGTTTAGTGTTAACCGAATGATGAGAGTACTGGGGCACATTCCATCCCCAGAGTGACGTGAGTGACATGATTTTGGTTCATGATTTTGGTAGGGTTATAAGGTCACATTTAAATGATCTTGTTGGTGCTGCTTTTCTGGGGTTACCTGTCTGTGTTTCACTATCCTAAGTGCTATGACAAATCTGAGATGCAGGCAAAGTTTAGCACTGTACACAGAACAGAAAGACATGCTGTCATGGAGATGAGATGTGTCTACTTTTTAGGTCACATATTCAGCTTCTGCTGTGAGAAAGGGTGTGTATGTGTGTGTGCTACAGAGTCACTCACCACTTCTACCTTCTGGAAGTTATACTTTGACCTGGTTTTCTAAGGAAAATAAAAAGTGCTAATTTCTCCAGAAATTTATGTTAAATATGTAAAATGATATGTGAAAGGAATTTCTTAGCAATGTAAATTCTTAGTTCTAAAGATACTGCTCCTCTATAAAACAAAATTAGCCATATCCATTGCCCCCCCCCAAATGGAGGAATATATAGATGTGTGTGTGTGGGACTGGGGGTCTATGTTTATATACATATGTATTTATAGAAAAGATACAATACGATGTGTCCCAGATGTATTTCATTATTGATAATGCGTGATCCAATGTTCTGAATATAGTTGGGTAATTTCTTTTAAAGTACTTTTTATGGATTTATGTTTGGCTGCTAAAAATATTGCTACTTTGTAGGTGAGTTTTATTATGCTTTAATAGAGAGGTTAAGAAACATTTTCAGGTGGGGGAGGAGGAAGTGGAGGACGACGGTCAAAAGGTATATCCTTGCAGTTCTGAGCTAAGTACAGGGATGTGGCATGCGGCACGGTGGCTCCAGAAAACACTCCTGTGTGACAGACAGGAGAGCTGATAAGAGAGTCAATCCTGAGAGTTGGCGTCACAAGAAGAAAATTAAAAAAAAATTTTTTTTCATTTTATTGTGTCTATATGAGATGATGAATGTTGGCTGCACCTGTCGTGGTACTCATTTTACAATTATTTGTAACCCAAACCATCATGCTGCACATTTTAAACTTATACAGTGATGTGTGTCAATCATTTCTCAAACTGGAAAATAAAAGACACATATTTACTATTACAGATAAAGATAGAGTGAAACGATAGGTATTGTTAAAGCCTGTGTGGGGGTCTTTGACTTTTGTTTGTAATATATGTTTTATATATATGGTTATGTGTATGGTTTCACATTCTTGTTTTCTCCAATAGGACCATCTGTTGTTCGTTATCATCTGCCCAAGATGTTGTTACTGTGGAGAAATGTTTTTCCCCGTTCTTTAAAGGAATTGGAGGCCGAGAAGGCCCGAGGCGATTCTTTTACCTGGCAGGTAACATTGGAAGGTCGTGCCGGAGCTTTATGTGGTAAGAACTGAAAGGATTGTACTCTCAGAATATTATTTTATTACTAAAATATTTGTGAAGGGAAGGAAAATCACTACAAATTTTTATTTTAATGTGTAATGATAAATTCATAGACTTGTAGATTTAAAAAGAAACTTTTTAAATAACCTGTGCCGGTTTGCTAATTTTGCAATGGTAATGAAGCTGAGACTCTGAAAAGGAGGTTAGCATTAGTGGTAAGATGAGAGTCGGAGCCCAGGCCTTTGATTGCCGGTTATTGCAGTTGTCCACCTGTCAGAGGCGCACTGGCCACCACATAAACAGCCCAGTCGGTATTCAAAGGAAGAAGAAACTCAGGATCTCCAAGGTTACTGAGTTGACAGTAAGTCTTTTCATAATGGACAGACAGCTAGCATTATCAAATCTGCAAATGTTGATGCATTTTTTCCAGACATCAGTGTTACAAAAATTATGAAAAAAGTTGTTTTTATATAGAAGTCAGCAACTTACAGGAAATGCTCAAGTTTGGTTTCCTTTGAGAACTAAAATTATACTGGGTGACTCTGTTCTTTTTTGGTTTATCTCAGAGTGAAAAATCCTTCTTTTTCCAAATTGTGGGAAAGAGACATACACTAAAGCATAAGGGCGGCAGGGCAAGGGGCCTGTTTTGTTCCCACACATCTAAGAGCTGTTTTTGTCTTAGTTCTGTAGCTAAAGAGGCAGCAAAGATGCTCCTTCTCACGGAGCTATTTTGTGCACTCTTGGTTCTGTCCTGAAACCGCTTTCTTTGTAGTTATCTGAATTTAGTGATGTTACAAGACCTTTGATTTCCCACTCACAGAAATCTCCTAACAAATATCTTCCCTCCCTCCACCTTTCTTCCAGCCTTTTCTAATGATCTTTCTCTGTAGTTGCAGTTAGTTCTTCTTTTGATTTGACCTGATTTCAGAACCTTGTATTTTATAATAATGGAGAATTATAGGTATCTTTATATAATTCTATAATTTTTTTATTTTCACAAAAGCTAGCCTAAATCTGTTATTTTAAAAATTTTATCTAGCAATGAGGAGTTTCGTTGCACATTGCCCTGAGCTCCTAACTGAAGATGTGATTAGAAAATTGATGACCCCTATTGAATGTGCCATGACTATGATGTCACAGTAAGTAAGCAATTATGGCAAGTTAACATCCAATTTTACATATTTATAAATAGTCATGTTTTGTGATTCCCTCTAATATCATATACGAAACATATAAAACTTTACTGTTTTAAAATGACTTTAAAAATTATAGTAATGGTATTGATCGAAATAAAATTGTATTTTATAGTGTTCCAGTAAAGGCCACGGAATAAACTAAAATGAAAATGTTATATTCGCCAATGTATTTTGACAGTTCGTCGATACACTGTTGAAAATGCTTTAAGTAACACTTATTCTAGTGCTGATACCAGCTATACTTTTGATATTTTAGCATTCCATCTGTAATTAAAGCCCATGGAGCTCACCTGAAAGCCAGTGCTGCAATGGTCCGTTTAAGACTTTACGATATCTTGGCTTTGTTACCTCCAAAAACTTACGAAGGTAAATAAAATTTACGGTATCTAATAAAAATTTTTCAGTATACCTTTCCAGTTCTTCGCGGTATTATAGAGTTCTGACCAAGACTCTCCCCTGACTTTGCAGAGGAAGACAACCATTTTACTTTTCTTTATATAGAGTAGCTAACACTTGTTGAGCACTTACTGTGTTCTGGGTCTGTTCTAATCCCTTTACATGCATTACCCCCTTTGACTCTAAGCACAACTCTGTGAGGTAATGCAGCTGTATTTTATGAACCGTGGGTACAGAGAGGTAAGGTAACTTGCCCAAGTCTGAGATCTAGTAAGTGGCAGAGCTTGGATTCAAACCCAGCTGGTTCAGCTTTAAAGTCTATGCTTTTATTTATTTATTTATTTAAAGATTTTTATTTATTTATTTGAGAGAGAGAGCACAAGCGGGAGAGAGTCAGAGGGAGAAGCACACTCCCTGCTGAGTGGGGAGCCCCATCTGGGGCTGGATCCCAGGACCCCAGGATCATGACCTGAGCTGAAGGCAGATGCTTAACCGACTGAGCCACCCAGGCGCTCCTCTGTGCTTTTAATTACTATCTTAAACTGCTTCATCGGTATTATAACATAGACAATAATTTAGGAATCTTAACAGAGAATTATAATGTACTTTGCAGATATCAAATATTATATAAAATGCTAATATTAAAATAAGCTATTGATTTGTCTTCAGTTCAGCCACGCCCAAGAATTCTCATGTGCTCTGGTTCAGTGTTTGCACATCATTGGGTAATTAATAATAATAATTGTGTCATAGTTAATATATTTAAATAGATCTTTAAAGCATTAAAATATATTTAATATATTTAAATTTATTAAGTTTAAATGTGAATATTTAGTATAGATATATATTTGAGCAGTCTTGTTACTTTAAATAATTTGGGCTAAAAGGCATAATACAATAATAAAAAATAAAATATCATTATTGTGTGTTAAAACTAGCATTAAAATATTTAATATAGATTTTTTAAAAGAAGAGAACAAGGACTTAATTATTTTATCCCTGTAGAACATGTTGCTTCTTTTTGTGGGCAATGATTGTAATTTTCATAAAAATTATTCTTTCTTGTCTGATCTGATGTTCTGTTTTTTAGGATCTTTCAACGCGCTTCTTAGAGAACTGGTAGCAGAATTCACTTTGACTGACAATTCAGCCAACACAACTACTTCCCTCCTCAGATCCCTCTGCCATTATGATGACAGTGTTCTTCTAGGTTCCTGGCTTCAAGAAACTGACCATAAATCAATTGAAGACCAGGTAGCAAACCATACAGGGAATTGAAATACAACTGAATCAAAAGCAGTGGTGTTGATGAGCACTGAGTGTTATATGCAGCTAATGAATCATTGAGCACTACATCAAAAACTAATGATGTACTATATGTTGGCTAACTAAACATAATGAAAAAATAAAAAAAACAAAAGCAGTGGTGTTATTATATGTTGTCTTTTAAAATATTGCAGACTAAAGTTTAATTTTATTTTGGCTTTCTTAGACATTTAAAGATAGCTTCCTGATGGTAGATAATTAGTGAAAAAAGGTAAATTTCTTGCATTCTTTTAAAAAAAAGAGTTACTAAAGCTTCTTTTAATGAGTTTCTTGGGGGTTTAAGTTACATTTTAAGGTGGGCAGTATAAAAATGTTTTAGAATGAATAAGCATTTTCTTAAAATTATACAAGGTGTTACTGATGGCTTGTTTCATGGCCAGATCGTATTTTTATCTGTTTAAAAATTTTCAGATTCAATCATTCTTGTGGTTTTTTTTGTTGGAAATTTTCAGATTCAGTCATTCTTGGTTTTTTTGTTGATATTGTTACCTTTTTTCCTTCCTCTCATTCTGTTCTTCATGCCTAATACTCCCTCAAGTAAATTTTGAATGATTTTTATGTCACTCTTTTCATAGCTCCAGCCGAACAGTGCGTCTGGAAGTGGGGCTCTGGAGCATGATCCGTCCTCCATTTACTTACGAATACCTGCTGGAGAAGCTGTGCCTGGTCCTCTTCCTCTTGGGGTTTCAGTCATTGATGCTTCTGTAGCTCTTTTTGGTGTAGTGTTTCCTCATGTTTCTTATAAACACCGGTTAGTATAAAGTCAATTGGGTAATTTTAGTTAAATATTAATTATACCAGAGGAGTGGTGGGTAGCGGGATAGGTTAAGGAGGTGATGGGGATCAAGGAGTGTGCTTGTTGTGAGGAGCACCGGGTATTGTGTGAAGGTGTTGAATCACTACATCGTACTCCTGAAACGAACACTACACTGTATGTTAACTAACTGGAATTTAAATAAAAACTTTAAAAATAAATAAAATTAAAAAATTTTAAAGTATTTAACATAAATAAAGTTATCTATCAGGAAATATATATAAATTATATTCAAACAATAGATTTTCCCATCCCAGTTACCTGCAATAAGGTGATTTACTACTTAAATAATAGGCTTATAGATTCAATAACATAAGTGACACAAACATAATGGGAAAAAATTGCATGAAAATTCCACATAATTTGAAACTGTTCTTAAGATCTGGCTCTGTGTACTAGTGTCTGGTACCATTGTGTTGTGGACTGTGTCTTAAACAGCAAGATTTTCATTTCAGTAGTTCATTTGCCAGTTCATAAGTAGGTTTTCACTATATCTTTAGTGAGGAACATCAATTTGAGAAGTGTTTTTTTGTTACTGAAGAAGTTAATGAGTGAGAAGTCTACTCTCTAATGTTTGTCATTCAGTTTGAGTCTGGAACTTGGGAAACTAAAATAACTGGTTGTTTTTCTAATAGGAGCATTTTGGTTTGCTGTATTTTTGTACACAGATACTCTCCCTAACTTTAGTAGGCATTTTGTCTATTTATGGTGGTTTTCTCAAAAGGAAGAGTGAAAGTGAATTAGTGTAAGACACTCACAGGTAACTTGTTAAACAAAATATGCTTTTAGGGGCCCTTGGCTGGCTCAGTCAGTGGAGTGTGTGATTTGATTCTGGGGCTGTGAGATCAAGCCCCATGTTGGGTGTAGAAATTACTTAAAGGTAAAAAAAGCTTTTAAAAATATATATTCATTCATTCATTCATTCGTTTTTAAAGATTTTATTTTCAAGGAATCTTTATACCCAACGTGGGGCTCGAACTCACAACCCCAAGGTCAAGAGTCACATGTTCTTCCGACTGAGCAAGCCAGGCGCCTCCCCACCCAAAAATAAAAAATATATGCTTTTAAAACATTGTTATATTGGCATATAAAATATAATACAAATATAAAGGATAACATAAATGTTACCTTTAAAAATATGTAGTGTAGGTTACTTGATTAATTGCTTTTTAGTTTGAGAAGAAAAATTTCAGTGTGAAATTTCACTTCACCCAGATATCTTTAAGAATATTTGGTTGCCACATAAATGTTGAAGAACATTAAAGGTGAAAGAATCTCCTAAAGCATCTAATTTAATGTCCTTGTATTAAATCTGAGGAAATCCAGGGCCAAGAATTTGTGGTTTGCCCAAAGTTATATAGCTAGTTATGAGAGCTATAATTAGAGTCCAGGATTCTCTTAAATATATATATATTTTTTAGATTTTTTATTTATTCGACAGAGATAGAGACAGCCAGCGAGAGAGGGAACACAAGCAGGGGGAGTGGGAGAGGAAGAAGCAGGCTCATAGCGGAAGAGCCTGATGTGGGGCTCGATCCCGTAACGCCGGGATCACGCCCTGAGCCGAAGGCAGACGCTTAACCGCTGTGCCACCCAGGCACCCCAGGATTCTCTTAAATATTAAATCACTTTTGTACAAGGTGAACTATTAATAAATACATTCTGTTAAAAATATGATAACTGAAATATCCAATGATGGAGGAATGACTAAATCAATTATGGAAAGTCAACAGGCTAGAATATTTTATACGTGGGACAATGTTTTGATATCAGAACATACTCTTTATACAATGTTAAATGAAAAAAATAAAAGGTAAGAAATGATCCCAGTTTGGTATTTAAAAATACATAAAAATGTGCATGTGTATACCAATACATATGTGTATGCGAATACATAAGAAAAAACCTGAAAGGAAATAACTGTACCTGAGGGTAAGAGTAGTTATTTCTGGTTAGTAACTTTTTGTTAGTAGTCTTCAAATTAAGTGAAATGAATATTTTATTTTTTTTCTTTTTCTCTTTTTATTATGTTTAGTTAGGCACTGTAAATATTTTATAATAACATTTTTTAAATAACTCGTTTTAAAGGTTATGTACTTGAGTTCAGTTATAGGTAAATGATGCTTAACAGTAGTGTTGGAGATGTGTCTCTCTTTTTACGTGTGTGCTTGAAAAAGTAGTGTGAATGATGCCCTGCTTCCTCATCCATAGAAGATGTGGTTCTATGTCAGAACAAGTGTTAAAGTAGTCAGTTTTAGCCCCCGGTAACTCTGACTGGAGTTCCTGCTGGAGACTAGATGATTTCTTCCTCTGTGGTTTTGAAGAATGCTTTGACCTGAGACCTATGGGCTATTATACATTGAGCTTAAATCTTTATAGAGACCTTACAGAGATACTGATTTCCTACTTTAGTTCATAGTGATTTTAGTACTAAATCCAACTTCCTGGCATTCCTGTGCCCATCCCATTTATTTTTAGAATCTGAAATGATCTCATTCTATCAGAATAGTCTCAAATGGCTGTGAGGGTTTATTTTTTGCTGCCTCATTTAAATAATTTGAAATAATAAAAATCACTTCAAATTTTCTACATTAACAAAAAATGACCAAAGCTAAATCTTTTTAAAAATCTCCCAGTTAGCTTCTGAGAATAGGACATGAGGTACTATTTTCTTCCATGTGAGAGTATTTTAAAAGAAGAAAAAAATTATGCCACATTTTAAAATTTCCAACTTAAAAATCTTCTACACAGATGCATAATTAATGATTGTTATTCTATTTATGAAACCTCGAGTGCCTACTATATGCCAGGCACTTTGTTAGATGCTGGGGTTAATGTTAGAGAACACTGAAATTATGACCTTATTTTGTTAATTAAAACTTAATATTTAGTCACTCACTTTGTTCCAGTTAAAAACCACATGTCCCGGGATAAGTTCAGGAGGAGGAGATCTGGTTTGAACCAGTTGCAGGAATGAAATAGAAATGAAACAGCATGGGGGCGCCTGGGTGGCACAGCGGTTAAGCGTCTGCCTTCGGCTCAGGGCGTGATCCTGGCGTTATGGGATCGAGCCCCACATCAGGCTCTTCCGCTATGAGCCTGCTTCTTCCTCTCCCATCCCCCTGCTTCTGTTCCCTCTCTCGCTGGCTGTCTCTATCTCTGTTGAATAAATAAATAAAATCTTTAAAAAAAAAAAAAAAAGAAATGAAACAGCATGGGACATTATTTGTTACACCCTTAGCTGTTGCTCTTATTTGTTTCCTGAGCCATATTTGAATAAAAAGTATTGCTAATGTTATCTTTGTTCTGTGTTTATAGATTACAAATGTTGGATCACTTTGCTGAATGTGTTAAACAAGCCAAAGGTGTCCGCCAGCAGGCTGTGCAGCTTAATATTTTTACTGCCGTTCTTAGTGCACTAAAGGTATTTACTTTTAAGACATAAGTATTCTGACCTAAGATTTTAATTAATGCCTTTAATAAGACAGGTGTATCTAGACCGTTATGATGATCATATGTGTATCACTTGATAACTGTGTTTTTATATTAGTTTAAATAATTAGAAGCTGTTAGACTCATTGTAATTAAATAAGTGTTTTATATTTTAATAATATTAAAGTTCATGTTTCGATGTGACCTTTCAGATTTTACAAGTGCTAGTAAGTTCTTTCAGAATTTTCAAAGATGTCTAATGCAATCTGATATTCTACCGAAGGTTAACCAGATAAAGCTTAAGTTCAATTTGTGGTTTAGACCATAAATCAAGAGAGGCTATGTTGTATAGCTGAAGGAAGGCTGCATTTAGAGACTGTGTTCTGGTTTAGCTCTCATTAGGTTTATGTCTTGTGCAGTTCCTTTAACCTTTTGAACCTCGGTTTCTACATGTATGAAGTGAAATAACGAATATTTTGCCTAGCTGTCAGAGTTCATGCACTGTTCTATGCAGCTTCTCATGATGTATTTGAAAACTTTTTATACTGATCAGCACCAATTTAAGGATTTACTCGTAAAATAAAATATCAGCAAGTACAAGTGTTTAAATGGGCATGAATTAAATCATGGTTTGTAAACATCAGGGAAAAGGGACATAGGCATTGATTATAGAAATATAAGTTTGTATCATTTATATAACTGTTAGTATATGCCCTATTTAGAGACCATCAGCTAATACCAACATCTGAGTTTTTTAAAAAAGAATTGGGTAGTCATGGTCTGGTAGGCCCATGTACCAACTATAATATCGGTCCACAGTACACATTTCTTCATAGATTTGCTCACTAATGCCTCTGTTGTCGTTAACATTTCCTGCGGCACCATGAGTTGAATTTTGGTCTCAAGTAAGTTAAGTTCCATGACAGTAAGTGTACATAGAACAGAAATATTAACATTTAATATGATGCTAAGTGAAATAAGTCAAGCAGAGAAAGACAATTATCCTAAGGTTTCTCTTATCTATGGAACATAAGAACTAGGAAGATCGGTAGGAGAAGAAAGGGATAAAGAAAGGGGGGTAATCAGAAGGGGGAATGAAACATGAGAGACTATGGACTCTGAAAAAACAAACTGAGGGCTTCAGAGGGGAGGGGGTGGGGGAATGGGATAGGCTGGTGATGGGTAGTAAGGAGGGCACGTATTGCATGGTGCACTGGGTGTTATACGCAACTAATGAATCATTGAACTTTATATCAAAAACCAGGGATGTACTGTATGGTGAATAACATAATAAAAATATTATTATGAAAAAAAATAATATGATGAACAAATTGTATCAGTATTCAGTTACTGATATTTTTACCCCTTTTAATCTTTTTATACATATTAAATGTACTCTTGATGACATAATTATGTTCTCTGAAATTTTTATATAAACAAATCAAAGTTTTATACTCATCAGACCTTTTCCTTAAAGTTCTAATGATAAATGTCAATCAGTTGAACGACAGTTGATTTAATAGTACAGTGTCCCTTATAAATAAAAACAATTTTTAAGCATTAGTCTTTGGATAGAGACACTTCCAGGGATTGTTCATTTTAGGGCTGATTGACTATAACTATGTTATATATCATGTTCTGAATCATGTTTAGGAAACTGATTACTGTTGATTTAACAGGTATTGATTCTAGACGTAGTATATACATGTGAAAGATGGTTGAAGAAGGGGATGGGGTGGGGGAATGAGTAAAATAGGTGAATGGGATTAAGAGCTACAAACTTACAGTTATAAACTAAATAGGTCACAGGAATGCAGCATGGGGAGTATAGTTAATAGTGTAATAATGTTGCACAGTGACACATTGTGACTACACTTATGACAAGCGTAGCCCAATGCATAAAATTGTCCAATCACTGTGTGTTGTACATCTGAAACTAATGTTGTATGTTAACTGTGTTTCAATTTAAAAAAAAGAGGGTTGATACATGCACCCCTATTTTATAGCAGCATTATTTATAATCACAAAGATTTGGAAGCAGCCCAAGTGCCCATCAATAGATGAATGGATAAAAAGAGGTGATTTTATATATATATATATATAATGGAATATATATATATAATGGAATATATATATATAATGGAATATATATATATAATGGAATATATATATATAATGGAATATATATATATAATGGAATATATATATATATATATAATGGAATATTACTCAGCCATAAAAAATGAAATCTTGCCATTTGCAATGACATGGGTAGAACTAGAGAGTATAATGCTAAGTGAAATAAGTCAGTCAGAGAAAGACAAATACTATATGATTCCACTCATATGTGGAATTTAGGAAACAAAAAAAATGAGCAAAGGGGAAAAAGAGAGATAAACCAAGAAACAAACTCTT
The DNA here is from genome assembly GCF_002007445.2 of Ailuropoda melanoleuca. Taxonomy (NCBI): domain Eukaryota; kingdom Metazoa; phylum Chordata; class Mammalia; order Carnivora; family Ursidae; genus Ailuropoda; species Ailuropoda melanoleuca. The sequence continues at coordinate 114,883,250 of NC_048221.1, forward strand.
CAACTATTGAGAGCAAACTGGATATCAGAGGGGAGGTGTGTGGGTGGATGGGTGAAATAGGTGATAGGGATTAAGGAGTACACTTGTCATGATGAGCATTGGGTGATTAAAATAAAAACACAGAAGATATGAACAGACACTTTTCCAATGAAGACATACAGATGGCTAACAGACACATGAAAAAATGTTGAAAATCATTAGCCATCAGGGAAATTGAAATCAAAACCACATTGAGATACCACCTTACACCAGTTAGAATGGCAAAAATTGACAAGGCAGGAAACAACAAATGTTGGAGAGGATGTGGTGGGAATGCAAGTTGGTACAGCCACTTCAGAAAACAGTGTGGAGGTCCCTTAAAAAGTTAAAAATTGAGCTACACTATGATCCAGCAATTGCACTACTGAGTATTTACCCCAAAGATACAGAGGTAGTGAAGAGAAGGGCCATATGTACCCCAATGTTCATAGCAGCATTGTCCACAATAGCTAAATCATGGAAGGAGCCAAGATGCCCTTCAACAGATGACTGGATTAAGAAGACATGGTCCATATATACAATGGAATATCAAAAAGAACGATTTCACAACATTTGCAGCTACATGGAAGGGACCGGAGGAGATAATGCTAAGCAAAATAAGTCAAGCAGAGAAAGACAATTATCATAAGGTTTCATTCATTTATGGAACATAAGAAATAGGAAGATTGGTAGGAGAAGAAAGGGAAGAAGAAAGGGGGGGTAAACAGAAGGGGGAATGAACCATGAGAGACTATGGACTCTGGGAAACAAACTGAGAGCTTCAGAGGGGAAGGGGTGGGGGAATGGGATATAATGGGTGGGTGATGGGTATTAAGGAGGGCACGTATTGCATGGTGCGCTGGGTGTTATACGCAAGTAATGAATCATGGAACTTTACATCAAAAACTAGGTATGGTGACTAACATAATATAAAAAATTATTATATATAAAATCTTTAAAAAATTAAAAAATAAAAAGTTGAAAAAATGGATGAAGTGGTTATATTTACAAAGATTGCAGCACATTTTTTTTTTATTTAATATGAATTTTTAATTTCCTTTTTTTTTTTTTTTTTTAATAACCGTAGGGCCTGGCTGAAAACAAAAGTACTTTAGGACCTGAAGAAGTTCGTAAGTCTGCTCTGACTCTGGTTATGGGTGCTCTGGACAACCCAAACCCCATCTTACGATGTGCAGCAGGGGAAGCTCTTGGAAGAATGGCTCAGGTGGTTGGGGAAGCAACCTTCATTGCTAGAATGGCCCAATATAGCTTTGACAAGTAAGTGGGTCTCTTTACTGACAAGTAACTTTCTTATAGAAGCAAAGATATCTTTTTAAGTAATCAATAATTATAGTAATTGGATGATATGTTTTCCACATGTTACGGCATATGACAAAATTTTGTAGTTTTTATAATCTTAATCTTTTTTATGATGATCTTAATTTTTAATTCAGTAATTGTTTAAACTCTAGAATCTGGGGAAGTCATATTATAGATACTTTCAGCATGGTGAAGTTTCAGCCTTTGAATGTTACATAATGGAATCAAGAGGACTGTTAATAGGACTTCTCTTAGTTATGTGTGTTCTGCTCTGAAGAGGTGCTCTGGTCGTCCCTTTCTCTTATCTCTGCTCCCCACATTATACTTTTTGTTAATTGGTCACTTTTTGGAATAAGCCATTCTCTTTCTAATTGCCAGCAAGTTTATCATCTCTTAAATTATCCCTGTAACAGGGGAAAAGTTATAGTAATTGGATGTTTGAGTATTAGATTTCAAGGATTTCTTTGCATTTTAATTAAAAAGAGTGGTCTCCGAGCTCCAAATAAGTACGATTAAGATGATGCAGTTATTAGTGACTCTTGGTTGTTAATCAAGTACTTAAGTAGAGAAGTTGAAAATCAGGTGTGGTGAAGAACTGATACTTGAGTTATATAATAACTGTTCTTCACGATTGTGTATTTTGAGTACTAATTATACCAAAGTAGGCCATAATCTTTAATGAGAGAGGTGGGGGTAAGCAATGGTGGTGAAGCAGTAGGTTTGAGGAAAAAGTATTTTCTGAATTCTTGGTTATGTGAGGATGGTTTTCCCTGTCTTCAAACATGAACAGCAGTTTGTCTCACTAACTGTATTGTTTGAATCACCAAGGATAATACGAGCAAGCAGAAGATAAAATATCCCAGATACTTACTCTTCCTCAGGATGACTTCTGCCATTTTCCAGCAATAGATTAGTCTTGTTTTTCCAAGTATGTCATTGATTCTGAAATCAACTTCGTTAAAGACGTGTTTAAATATACAACCAATCTTACCTTTAATAGTAGGTAAAATAAGAGTGTATTTGTTTGAAAAACTCCCGAGTGGTAATTTTGTTTTTTAGTTCAAGGAGTTTTAATTTACAAGTATTTTCAATACTTGTTGGGGTATTTATTTTTTACTTATTCTGGCGAAACACGAAGACTTTCATTCATATTCATATATGTCTGGTTAATGGTTTGCAAGTGTTTTAAGTGCCTACTTTCATTAGCTTTTCCAAATAATTGATTATGATTTGAAGTTGATTCTTACATGCATTTTAAGTTGCCCATTTTTTTTTTAAAGATTTTATTTATTTATTCGACAGAGAGAGAGATAGCCAGCGAGAGAGGGAACACAAGCAGGGGGAGTGGGAAAGGAAGAAGCAGGCTCATAGCGGAGGAGCCTGATGTGGGGCTCGATCCCATAACGCTGGGATCATGCCCTGAGCCGAAGGCAGACCCTTAACCGCTGTGCCACCCAGGCGCCCCTAAGTTGCCCATTTTTCACAGTTCATCTGACATTAGAATTTGTTTTAAATTATCTGCAAAACATCATAATTAATTGGCAGTGTTTTTTGTTTTTTTATTTAAATTCAATTAGCCAATATACATTTTTTTCTTTCTTTTATGCTACCATATAAAGTAATGGTACATTTAAAAATCTGTGGTATCTTTGAGGCACTTGGGTGGCTCAATTGGTTAAGCATCCAACTTTTTTTTTTTTTAAGATTTTATTTATTTATTTATTTGACAGAGACAGTCAACGAGAGGGAACACAAGCAGGGAGAGTGGGAGAGGAAGAAGCAGGCTCCAGCAGAGGAGCCTGATGTGGGGCTCGATCCCAGGACTCTGGGATCACGCCCTGAGCCGAAGGCAGACGCTTAATGACTGAGCCACCCAGGCGCCCCTAAGCATCCAACTCTTGATCTCAGCTGAGGTCTTGATCTCAGGGTCATGAGTTCGGGTCCCGCATTGGGCTCTACACTGGGCGTGGAGACTACTTAAAAAAATAAATAAATAGGGGCACCTGGGTGGCTTAGTCGGTTAAACCTCCAACTCTTGGTTTCAACTCAGGTCATAATCTCAAGGTCTTGAGATCAAGCCCCTACTTGGGCTCCCTGCTCAGTGCAGAGTCTGTTTTCCCTCTCTGTCTTTTTCTCTCTCTCCCTCTGCCCCTCCCCCTGGTTGTGCACTCTCTCTCTCTCTCTCTAAAATGAATAAATCTTTAAAATAAATAAAAGTAAAAATAAAGATCTGTGATAGATTAGCTTGAAAAAGTTTCAGTGTCCTCCTGTAGAATGTTTTCATCTACAGTATCTTTTATTGATTTAATATCTGACTATGAAAATCCAAAAATACTTACACATACAGATCTATCAACTATATTTACACACTAAAATCTTATGCCATCTTAGCATTTAGACAGGAATCATTCCTATAAACCATTCTAGTTAACGGGGAGTTGCTTCAACTGCTTAAGACCTCTTTCAGAAGGAAATAAAAATCATTACTGGTTGAATTTGTTTCCATTCAAACTGAAAATCACTTTGAGACCCGGGAAATATATATTCTTTTAGCTTAGATTATTCAGTCTATTGAATAGATGATTATCACTGATAGAATTGGCCCAGCTTTTTATCTCACTGAAATGTTACCTTTGGAAAAGCACCAACATGAAGGCAGCTTTGTAATCTGTGTAATGCTTTAGAATTCACAGGTTGCATTCATTCCTAACTTCCTTCATTCCCCAAAATGACTGCTGTGGAGAAACTGAGTCATAGAGAGATAGAGGTTACTTATCCAAGGATGTAATATGTTAGAAATACTGCCAAAAATAGACTTAGTTTACTTCCATCATTACTACCTTTCTTCGTATCTGTTTTGTGACAGCACTTGGAATTTTTCTTTCTTCACCATAGGCAAACTGACCAGCCAGAGTCTTGGTGTTGGATTTTCATCTCTTGGCTTTATTTTACTTTTATGGGCTTAACAGAAATTCCGTCATGGATGGCTTACTGAGATTTACAATACAGTTCGGAAAATGCAACCAAGCTTTCTCTCTAGACATCTTTGTTATTTGGTACTCTCTTCTTAGTGGTATTTTATCCTGGTTTTTTTTTTTATCCTGTTTTCTAATAGTAACTGAGTATGTTGGCACATGATTATGAGTCATAGTATTTTATAGCTGAAAAAGTATTGTTACATGTGTTCTTGTATTTGATCTTTCCCATTGTCCAAAATGAGGTTTAGAGGTTAGTTTTGTTTTTTTTTAATAATAATTTTTTATTATGTTAGTCACCATACAGTATATCCTTAGCTTTTGATGTAGTGTTCCATGATTCATTATTTGCGTATAACACCCAGTGCTCCATGCAATATGTGCCCCCCTTAATACCCATCACCGGCCTATCCCAGTCCCCCAAGGTTAGTTCTGTTTCAAACTCTCTACACTGCTACTTACATATGAATAAAATGAAATCTATTCTTTCAAGTAAACATTAAAAATATATACAGGACTTGCACTGCCAGTCACGGTGGAAGAACAGGGGCTAGGTTTTTGCTGCTGTCTTAAACAACTAGAAAACTAGATAAAATAAATGAAACAATGGCTTTCAGACATTGGACAACAGCCAGCATAGAGCAGTGATCCCTGCGAAATCAAAACAAACAAGGGGACTGAGGAGGTTAAGATGGCGGAGGAGTAGGGGACCCCTTTTTCAGCCGGTCCCCTGAGTTGAGCTGGATAGGTACCAGACCCAGCAGGAACATCCACGGAATCAGCCTGAGACGCAGGAAGATACATCTGGATCTCTACAAATGAACATCTCCAGCGCTGAGTATCGAGGTACGAAGCGGGGAGCCGTGAAACCGCGCACAGATATCGGAAGCTAAACAGAAGGGGGAGGGAGCCGCCGTGTCAGGGCGCCGGGAAGCGGTAGCCACCTGCAAGGGGGAGCGGACAGACCGCGGACCCGCACGCTTGAGACAGCAGGCTGAGAAGGGAGCTCCGGGAGCGTACGCGAGAAGGCTGGCGGTTGGCGGGCCACCTGCACGGGGGAGCAGGCGGACTCGCGGACGGCACCCGCGAGACAACAGACTTAGAACGCGAACTCCAGGAGCGCGCGCAGGGCGGCTGGCGGGCCACCTGCACCGGGGAGCGGGCGGACCGCGGACCCGCACTCTGGAAACGGCAGACTGAGTCCGTGAGCCGGGAGCGTGCACCACCAAGCATCTCACGGAGCTCCGGAGCTCCGGTGTGCTCACTGGATCGAGGCTGAGACCGGGAGCTCCGGGAGCGTCCGCGGGGCGGCTGGCGGCTGGAGGGCCACCTGCACGGGGGAGCAGGCGGACTCGCGGTCAGCACCCGTGAGACACCAGACTGAGACGGGGAGCTCCGGGAGCCCGCGCGGGGCGGCTGGCGGCGGGCGGGGTTGGAAACACAAAGGACAGAGACGTGCCGGCCCTGGAAGTGAGGGCTGGGACGCCGGGTGTGGGGCGCACAGCCCGGGATGCTGCAGGGTTGAGCAGCACCAACAGAAACAGAGTTAAAGTGGCCAGAACATCAGTGGAGAACGATCCGCGATCCCTCTGTTCTGAGACAGAGGCTGAATTTCAGCCGCTGCTGCTCTCTCAGAAGAGGCATAGCAAACCGCCAGGGAAAGCCGCCAGAGAACAAAAGCCCGGAAATACCGGCTCACAGGGTGCCCATCCCCATCCCCCCTCGCAAGGGACACAGAGACTCTACCCAAACAGGGTTTTCTGAGTACCTGCAGGCAGGCCCCTCCCCCAGAAGGCAGGCTGAAAAATCAAGAAGCCCACAACCCGGAGCGCCTGAGTGGCGCAGTCACCAAGCACCTGTCTTCGGATTAGGGTGTGATCACAACGCTCCGTAAGGAGTCCTTCATCGGGCTTCTCCACCGGGAACCTGCTTCTTCCTCTCCCACTCCTCTGCTTGGGTTCCCTTTCTTGCTGACTGTCTCTCTCTCTCTCAAATAAATAAATAAACTCTTTAAGGAAGAAGCCCACATCCCTAAGATCTCTATAAAACAAGGGCGCACGGCCTGGGTCCCAGTCAACACTTGGGCTCTGGACAACCCTGCAATCTCTCTTCATCAGAATGACGAGAAGGAGAAGTCCCCCCCAGCAAAGAAAAGATAATGAGTCTGTGGCCTCTGCCACAGAATTGGCCTCGGCCACAGAATTAATACATATGGATGTATCCCAATTATCAGAAATGGAATTCAGAGCAACAATGGTCAAGATGATGAGTAAACTTGAAAAAAGCATCAGAGAAAGCGTTGCTGAGAATATAGAATCCCTAAGGGCAGAAATGAGAGCGAATCTGACAGAAATTAAAAATTCTATGAGCCAAATGCAGTCAAAACTAGAGGCTCTGACGGCCAGGGTCACCGAGGCAGAGGAACGCGTTAGCGAATTGGAGGATGGGTTAGTAGAAGAAAAAACGAAAATAGAAGCTGGTCTTAAAAAAATCCACGCCCACGAATGTAGATTACGGGAGATTACTGACTCTATGAAACGATCCAATGTCAGAATCATCGGCATCCCTGAAGGGGTGGAGAAAAACAGAGGTCTAGAAGAGATATTTGAACAAATTGTAGCTGAAAACTTCCCTAATCTAGCAAGGGAAACAAGCATTCGTGTCCAAGAGGCAGAGAGGACCCCATCCAAGCTCAACCAGGACAAACCTACGCCACGGCATGTCATAGTGCAATTCGCAAATATTAGATCCAAGGATACAGTATTGAAAGCGGCCAGGGCAAAGAAATTTCTCACGTACCAAGGCAAAGGTATCAGGATTACGTCAGACCTGTCTACAGAGACCTGGAATGAGAGAAAGGCTTGGGGGGGCATTTTTAAAGCTCTTTCAGAGAAAAACATGCAGCCAAGGATCCTTTATCCAGCAAAGCTGTCATTCAGAATTGATGGAGAAATAAAGACGTTCCAAAATCGCCAATCATTAACCAATTTCGTAACCACGAAACCAGCCCTACAGGAGATATTAAGGGGGGCTCTATAAAGGTAAAAAGGCCCCAAGAGTGATACAGAGCAGCAAGTCACAACCGATACAAAGACTTTAAAGAGAAATGGCATCATTAAAATCATATCTGTCAATAATCTCTATCAATCTAAATGGCTTAAACTCTCCCATAAAACGCCACAGGGTTGCAGATTGGATAAAAAGACATGACCCATCCATTTGCTGTCTACAAGAGACTCATTTTGAACCCAAAGATGCATTCAGACTTAGAGTAAGGGGATGGAGTACCATCTTCCACGCAAATGGACCTCAAAAGAAAGCTGGAGTAGCAATTCTCATATCAGATAGACTGGATTTTAAACTAGAGGCCATAGAGAGAGATACAGAAGGGCACTATATTATTCTTAAAGGAAGTATTCAACAAGTGGATATGACAATTATTAATATATATGCCCCCAACAGGGGAGCAGCAAGATACACAAGCCAACTCTTAACCAAAATAAAGAGACATATAGATAAGAACACAGTAATAGTAGGGGACCTCAACACCCCACTATCAGAAATAGACAGAACACCCTGGCAAAAACTAAGCAAAGAATCAAAGGCTTTGAATGCCATACTCGACGAGTTGGACCTCATAGATATATATAGAACACTACACCCCAGAACCAAAGAATACTCATTCTATTCAAATGCCCATGGAACATTCTCAAGAATAGATCATGCTCTGGGACACAAAACAGGTCTCAGCCAATACCAAAAGATTGAAATTATCCCCTGCATATTCTCAGACCACAACGCTCTGAAATTGGAACTCAACCACAAGGAAAAACCTGGAAGAAACTCAAACACTTGGAGGCTAAGAACCATCCTGCTCAAGAATGACTCGATAAACCAGGAAATCAAAAAACAAATTAAACAATTTATGGAGACCAACGAGAATGAATACACAACGGTCCAAAACCTATGGGATACTGCAAAGGCAGTCCTAAGGGGGAAATACATAGCCATCCAAGCCTCACTCAAAAGAATAGAAAAATCTAAAATGCAGTTTCTATATTCTCACCTCAAGAAACTGGAACAGCAACAGAGGGACAGGCCTAACCCACTGACAAGGAAGGAGTTGACCAAGATTAGAGCAGAAATCAATGAATTAGAAACCAGAAGCACAGTAGAGCAGATCAACAGGACTAGAAGCTGGTTCTTTGAGAGAATCCATAAAATTGATAGACCACTGGCAAAACTTGTCCAAAAACAAAGAGAAAGGACTGAGATTATTAAAATTATGACTGAAAAGGGAGAGGTCACGACCAGCACCATTGAAATTGCAAGGATTATTAGAAACTTTTATCAACAGCTATATGCCAAAAAACTAAACAATCTGGAAGAGATGGAGGCCTTCCTGGAAACCTATAAACTACCAAGACTGAAACAGGAAGAAATAGATTTCTTAAATAGGCCAATTAACTATGAAGAAATTGAGTCAGTGATAAACAACCTTCCAAATAATAAAACTCCAGGCCCAGACGGTTTTCCTGGGGAATTCTACCAAACATTCAAAGAAGAAATAATACCTATTCTCCTAAAGCTATTTCAAAAAATAGAAACAGAAGGAAAGCTACCAAACTCATTCTATGAGGCTAATATTACCTTGATCCCCAAACCAGGCAAAGACCCCCTCAAAAAGGAGAATTACAGACCGATTTCTCTAATGAATATGGATGCCAAAATCCTCAACAAGATCCTTGCTAATAGAATCCAACAGTACATTAAAAGGATTATCCATCATGACCAAGTGGGATTCATACCTGGGATGCAAGCATGGTTCAACACTCGCAAATCAATCAATGTGATACATCATATCAACAAGAAAAGACTCAAGAACCATATGATCCTCTCAATTGATGCAGAAAAAGCATTTGACAAAATACAGCATCCTTTCCTGATTAAAACCCTTCAGAGTGTAGGAATAGAGGGTACATTTCTCAATCTCATAAAAGCCATCTATGAAAAGCCTACTGCAAGCATTATTCTCAATGGGGAAAAGCTGGAAGCCTTTCCCTTAAGATCAGGAACACGACAAGGATGCCCACTCTCGCCACTATTATTCAACATAGTACTAGAAGTCCTTGCAACAGCAATCAGAAGACAAAAAGGGATCAAAGGTATCCAAATCGGCAAAGAAGAAGTCAAACTGTCTCTCTTTGCAGATGACATGATACTCTATATGGAAAACCCAAAGGAATCCACTCCCAAACTATTAGAAGTTATAGAACAATTCAGTAAGGTGGCAGGATACAAAATCAATGCCCAGAAATCAGTTGCATTTCTATACACGAATAACGAGACTGAAGAAAGAGAAATTAGGGAATCCATCCCATTTACAATAACACCAAAAACCATACGTTACCTTGGAATTAACTTAACCAGAGACGTAAAGGACCTATATCCTAGAAACTATAGATCACTTTTGAAAGATATTGAGGAAGACATAAAAAGATGGAAAAATATTCCATGCTCATGGATTGGAAGAATTAACATAGTTAAAATGTCCATACTACCCAGAGCAATCTACACTTTCAATGCTATCCCGATCAAAATACCGAGGACATTTTTCAAAGAACTGGAACAAATAGTCCTTAAATTTGTATGGAACCAGAAAAGGCCCCGAATCTCCAAGGAACTGTTGAAAAGGAAAAACAAAGCTGGGGGCATCACAATGCCGGATTTCGAGCTGTACTACAAAGCTGTGATCACAAAGACAGCATGGTACTGGCACAAAAACAGACACATCGACCAATGGAACAGAATAGAGAACCCAGAAATGGACCCTCGGCTCTTTGGGCAACTAATCTTTGATAAAGCAGGAAAAAACATCCGGTGGAAAAAAGACAGTCTCTTCAATAAATGGTGCTGGGAAAATTGGACAGCTACATGCAAAAGAATGAAACTTGACCACTCTCTCACACCATACACAAAAATAAACTCCAAATGGATGAAAGACCTCAATGTGAGACAGGAATCCATCAAAATTCTAGAGGAGAACATAGGCAACAACTTCTATGACATCGGCCAGAGCAACCTTTTTCACGACACATCGCCAAAGGCAAGAGAAATAAAAGATAAAATGAACTTATGGGACTTTATCAGGATAAAGAGCTTCTGCACAGCCAAGGAAACAGTCAAAAAAACTAAGAGACAGCCCACGGAATGGGAGAATATATTTGCAAAGGACACCACAGATAAAGGACTGGTATCCAAGATCTACAAAGAACTTCTCAAACTCAATACACGAGAAACAAATAAACAAATCATAAAATGGGCAGAAGATATGAACAGACACTTTTCCAATGAAGACATACAAATGGCTAACAGACACATGAAAAAATGTTCAAAATCATTAGCCATCAGGGAAATTCAAATCAAAACCACACTGAGATACCACCTTACGCCAGTTAGAATGGCAAAGATAGACAAGGCAAGAAACAACAATTGTTGGAGAGGATGTGGAGAAAGGGGATCCCTCCTACATTGTTGGTGGGAATGCAAGTTGGTACAGCCACTCTGGAAAACAGTGTGGAGGTCCCTTAAAAAGTTAAAAATTGAACTACCCTATGACCCAGCCATTGCACTACTGGGTGTTTACCCCAAAGATACAGACGTAGTAAAGAGAAGGGCCATATGCACCCCAATGTTCATAGCTGCATTGTCCACAATAGCCAAATCATGGAAGGAGCCGAGATGCCCTTCAACAGATGACTGGATTAAGAAGCTGTGGTCCATATATACAATGGAATATTACTCAGCTATCAGAAAGAACGAATTCTCAACATTTGCTGCAACATGGACGGCACTGGAGGAGATAATGCTAAGTGAAATAAGTCAAGCAGAGAAAGACAATTATCATATGATTTCTCTCATCTATGGAACATAAGAACTAGGATGATCGGTAGGGGAAGAAAGGGATAAAGAAAAGGGGGGTAATCAGAAGGGGGAATGAAACATGAGAGACTATGGACTATGAGAAACAAACTGAAGACTTCAGAGGGGAGGGGGTGGGGGAATGGGATAGACTGGTGATGGGTAGTAAGGAGGGCACGTATTGCATGGTGCACTGGGTGTTATACGCAACTAATGAAGCATCAAATTACATCGGAATCTGGGGATGTACTGTATGGTGATTAACATAATATAATAAAATAAAATTAAAAAAAAATAAAATATAATTGGGCATAAAAAAAAAAGAACACAGTAGAATGACTTAGAGCTTTATACCCAGTGAAAATGCTTTTCAAAACTGAAGTTTTAATAAAGACTTTCAGACTGTGAAAAGTTGGGAAATTCATTGCTTACAGGGTATACTATAAGAAATGTTGAAAGAAGCTTTTTTGATGGAAATTTGGATAGACATGTAGAAGTGAAGAGTGCCAAAAGTGGTAGATATGTGGATAAATAGACTTATTCTTTTATAAGTCTATTTTAAAGTGACCTGTTATTTTTATTCTCATTTTTAAATTTTTTATTGTTGTTTAGTTTTTATTTCATAGTCATAAACTTAACTCTGCAATCCAGCTAGACTGGGAGGGGAATAAGGAAAATACGGAACTCATAGAACTGCAGTGAGAGCACAAAGTTATAGGATATTTTGAACAGATGGGGGTGAATAGGTGCTCTCCTGAGCTACAGAAATAACGGTCTGGTAGTTAAGATAAAACACAAGTCAAATTTATTTGATTTGTCCACAGTCAGCAATGGTGATCTTTTTGCTGGTCTTGCCATTCCTGGACCCAAAGCACTCTATGGCTTGCACAATATTCATGCCCTCTTTTACTTGCCAGAGACCACAGCCTTGCCATACAACCACTCTTGGCAGTACAGCTGAAAAAGCTGGGAACTATTTGTGTTGGGTCCAGCATTTGTCATGGGCAAGATGCCAGGACCCATATGCTTCAGGATAAAAATCTCTTCATCATATTTCGCCCCTAGATGGACTTGCCACCAGTGCCATTAAGGCATGTGAAATTACCACTCTGGCACATAAATCCTTGAATAATCCTGTGAAAGCAGGATGTTGTATAACCAAATCCTTTCTCCTCAGTGCTCAGAGCATGAAAAGTTTTCTGTCGTCCTTGAAACTTTGTCTGCAAAACAGCTCAAAGGAGATGTGGCCGAAGAACTCTCCAACCATGGCAATGTTGTACACCGCGGCATTGACCGTGGCTAGGTGGCATGGGCAGCTTCTGGGCAGTGGAGTCTGCAAGCTATTTTTATTCTCGTTTTTTAAATGCCTTGGAAAGATAATTGACTCTTTAATGCAAATATAATAATTTTAATTGAGAAGTAAAATACCTGACGACAGCACAGGGAATGGGAGGAGGAAATGGTAGTATACTCTGAAAGAATATGATATTCTTTGAAGGTAGATCATAATGACATAGAAATGTATACTTTAGGGGCACCTGGATGCCTTAGTTGGTTAAGCCTCTGCTTTCAACTCTGGTCATGATCCCAGGGTCCTGGGATTGAGCCCCATGTGGTGCTCCCTGCTTAGCGGGGAGCCTGCTTCTCCCTCTTCACCGCCTCCCTTCTGTGCTCTCTCTCACTATCTCTCTCTCTCTGAAATAAATACATAAATAAAATCTTTTTACCAGAGATTCTACTAAAAAACAAAAATGTGTAACTAATAAACCAATAGTGGAGATAAAATAGAATCATAAAAAATACTAAATCCAAAAAAAGAAAGAGGGAAAAGGGAATAAACTGATGTGACAAATAGAGCACAAAATAGCAATATGGCAGATTTAAACCCAACCGTACTGATAATTGCATTAAATGTAAATGGTCTAAACAATACAAGTAAAAGTTAGGGTTTGTGAGATTAAATAAAAACAAGATCAGGCGCCTGGGTGGCTCAGTTGACGAAGTGTCTGCCTTCAGCCCAGGTCATGAACCTAGGGTCCTGGGATCAAGTCCCACATCGGGTGCCCTGCTCAGCAGGGGGTCTGTCTGCTCCTGCCTCTCCCTCTGCCTCTTCCCCAGCTTTTGCTCTTTCTTGCTCACTCTCTCTTTCTCTCTCTCAAATAAATAAATAAAATCTTTAAAATAAATAAAATAAAAACAAGATCTAGGGGCTCCTGGGTGGCTCAGTCAGTTAAGTGTCCAACTCTTGATTTCAGCTCAGGTCATGATCTCAGGGTCCTGGGATTAAGCCCCATGTCAGGCTCCCTGTTTAGTGGGGAGTTTGCTTCTCCCTCTCCCTCTGCCCCTCTTCCTCCCCCTGGCCCCACTCACGCTGTCTAAAGATAGAGGTTAAAAGTAAAAGGATAGGAACAATATACGAGAAAAACACTAATCCAAAGGAAGCTGAAGTGGCTCTGTTATTATCAGAAAAAGTAGATTTTGTAACAAAAATTATTATCAGAATAAGTGAGTGATTCCATAATGATAAAAGGATGTATTCCCCAAGAATACATAGCAATTCTCTATGTTTATGTATCTTGTGATAGTTTTAAAATACACGGAACAAGGAGCACCTGGGTGGCTTAGTCTGTTAAGTGTCTGCCTTCAGCTCAGGGCTTGATCTCAGGGTCCTGGAATTGAGTCCTGTGTCAGACTCCCTGCTCGGTGGGAAGCCTGATTCTCCCTCTCCCTCTGCCTCTCCCTGCCAGCTCATTCTCTCTCATTCTTTCTCTCAAATAAATAAAATCTCTTAAAAAAAATAAAATGCACAGAACAAAACCTAATAGAAGTGAAAGTCCATAATTACAGTTGGAGATTCAGCATTCCTTTCTCAGTAATTGATAGAACAGACGCTCCCAATAAAAATATAGATTTTACCAATACAATCACCTAACTTGGCCTAATTGACGTTTATAGAATACTTTACCCAACAGCAGCAGAATATACATTCTGTCTTTCTGTCTCTCCTTCTTTTCTTAGGCAGTTGAAGGGTTTATCAGTGTTATGGTTCTTTTCAAAATACCAGCTTTTGGTTTCATTGAGTTTCTCCATTATTCTGTTTTCTCTTCTACTGATTTCTGCTTTACCTTTATAACTTGCTTCATTATGCTTACTTTTGGTTCAGTTTGCTTTTCTCTTTCTAGGTTCTGAAGGTAGAAGTTTAGGTAATTGATTTAAAACTTTTCTTCTTTCCTAATATAAGAATTTTAATGCTACAAATTCACCTTAAAACACACTTTAGCTGCATCCCATAAATTCTGATATTTTTTATTTCCATATATTGGAATTAATTGTCTGTTTTGGTAAATGTTCTATGCATACTTGAAAAGAATTAAAATTGGTGAATTTTATTGCATATAAATATATCTCAATAAAGCCTATTTTTAAAAAGTAATATACAATATCTCCTTTTTATATTTTTTAATTCATTAGCTATATTTCACAGAGAAAAAGACTGATGTATTTTAAGAGGTTCAAATAATAATTATAGAAAATTTAAGTAAAAATTAACATTTTCTTTAATTCTGTGACTAGAGATATACTTTTTTATATTTTTAAAACCAGTTATAAAAGCAATTCTTTTATTTAAAGCACCAGTAATAAAAATATTTTTCAAATGATTCTTGACTTTTCAAGGAATGATGTTTAAAACTGAGAAGTTGTGATTTTTCTTTCCAGTTTTCTCTAACTCTTGGTAAGGAGTGGAGAAAGAAGTAATCATAACTGTAGTCTTTTCTGATTTCTGGAACAAATCCCTTTTATGGTGTGACTCATAAGCTTGTTATTGCCATAGGGAAAAAGAAAAACCAATTCCCGAAGCGTAACTGTTTTTCAGGTTGAAGTCAGCCCGCGATGTTGTATCCAGAACTGGGCATTCATTGGCTCTGGGTTGCTTGCATCGTTATGTTGGGGGTATTGGCTCGGGACAGCATCTGAAAACCAGTGTCAGCATTTTATTGGCTCTAGCACAAGATGGAACATCCTCTGAAGTTCAGGTAGAATGTTGATTTTTTTATCATGAAATTTTTAAATAATATATTTAGGGCTATCAGTTATTGTAAATTAGTAATGATTCTGATAATTTGTTTAAAAAAATGTATTAGAGTCTTTCTCTGTCATTTGATTTTATGAGTCTTACTTGTAAAAGTGTAGAACAGGATTTTGTATTTTAACCTAATCTTAAATCTGTCTTGTCCGGGAATTTAACCCATTCATATATATTTCTTGAAACATAATTTCTTTTTATTACGTACTGTCTTTTATGCTTGTTTTCTCTCTCTCTCTCTTTTTTTTTTTTTTTTTCATTTCCTTACATTTGCTAAACTGATCACATTTCTTTTAAGAACCATTCTCTCTCTCTTTCCATTCATACACCAACCCAGGTCCAGGGTTTTTGGATGAATCTTCAAGTATCCTCCTGGAATTTTTTGTTTGTTTGTTTCTCCTTAAACATTTTATATACAAAGAAATATAACCACAATGAAAGGCAGGAGGTTCACTTGTGTGAAAATATACTACACTCTTGATTTGCCACTTCACACTGATGCACCCAAAAAGATTAAGAGTATATGAATCCAGTAGCATTCAACTTACCAACTTCATATTGGGACTGCAAGTTGGGAAAAGAGACAAATTCATTTGGCATTAGGGTCTGCCTTTAGTTTATTAATAAATTAGTTCCTTCACAATTAGATAAGAGACAATAAATCCACCAGTGGCTTCTAGTCTACAGGCTTCGTTTGCCTTTGACTTTTGGTAAAAGCTTCCAGCTGTGTAAAGCCCAAAATTCCCAAAAGGGTTAGAAACAAAAATCAAAGAAGCTTATCCCTTAATAGGTACTACACTGCTTTTTAAAAAAATCTGTTTTCACAGTAGACTAGAAAAAAATTATACCTAAAAAGTTGTTGCTTTATTTTATTTTATTTTTTAAATTTAATTTACTTTTTTTTTTTTCCCTCAGAGATAGCATGCAAGCAGGGGCAGGGTAATGGCAGAGGGAGAGGGAGGGAGACTCTTAAGCAGCCCTCACACTCAGTGCAGAGCCCAACATGGGGCTTGATCTCACAACCCTGAGTCATGAAATCAAGAGACGGACGTTTAACTGACTGAGCCACCCATGCACCCTTCTGCTTTCTTCTTTTATGTCAAAAAGCAGGGTGGTAGTTTGCTTCTTTTGTCTTCATCTTCTTCTCAGCCTTCTCTTGCTTTTAATTTCTTAAAATCGCACTCCTCTGACCACTCTGCATGATTCTTTTTACGTGACAGGACATTTTACTATAATTTGTATCAGTTACATTCCCTCAGCGCTACCATATATCTGCACATGAAGAGTATAGTAGATTTTCTTAAGTTTTCCCTAATGTGTCTTGTTTTAAGTATCCTGACTCAAAGATTATACTTTACAGTCCTATTACTGGCTACATTTATTTAACTATAATTACTAGAGATTTATTTTCCAATAACATTTTCTTCTTTGTATCCTCAACTCCTGTCTTGAGGTTTTTGTTCTTTTTTACATTTTTATTTGATAAGAAAAATTCCTCTAACAGTCATTAACTTGAATGGTATGCTTTTTGAATCCTTGCATATCTAAAACATGGCTTTATTTTGCCTTCACATTTGAATGATATTTTAGTTGAGTATACTATGCCTGGCACACAGTCCTTTTCTTTCATTATTCATAAATGTTTCAGGATTTTCTGTGTTCTGGTGTTGCGCATGAGAGGCTAATGGTAGTCTTTTTTTTAATATTAAATTTCAGTAAATATTAATATCTCAAATTTTAATCATTTATCTCTAAAAACCTTCATTTATGTTTATTAGGAAATAAAAGGCAATATATAAGCCAATAATCAAAGCAACTGGTGTATAAGTATTGTGTTTAAAGTTTCTCTGCAGTGTGGCTTTGAGTATCCAGAAATGAGACTTTAGTGATGAGTTCATTTTCCTTTATACTATGCATGCATTTCACACTTCCAAAAGTCAGTGGCTTATATGAGAAACTTCTGAATTAATAGGTACTTACAGACATCACAGCAATCTTTATTCCCTATCTTTTCATTGCTTTTGCTAAGAAGCTTATCTGAAATATGTATGTATGTCTGTAACCTTATATTTTTGTTTGGCAGTATGTAAGAATTTTCCTGCCTGTGAAGTTCATCAAATTCCATATTATAAGTTTATCTTTTTCTCTTTTTGGAACTAGTATTATTCATATATTAGATCTTGTCTTTTTTTCTCATTATTTTTTATTTTTTGGTATTTTCACTCAATGTTACAAGATAATCTTCCATTTGATCCTCAAGATAGTGATTTTGCTTTTTAACAATAGCATTTTTTTTCCAGTTTTCCATTGCATCTTTAATATAAATCCTGAGTTTTTTAAAAAACACTTCTAGAATCTCCTTTGTGCTTTAATTATATGGCCTTAAAAATCCTTATTATAGTTTTATTAAAGTGCCTTTTGTTTCTTACATTTATTTTTTATTATATATTTTTTAAAGTAATCTCTATGCCTGAAATGAGGCTTGAACTCACAACCCTGAAATTAAGTGTTACATGCTCTACTGACCCAGCCAGCCAGGCACCTCTGTTTCTTACATTTAATCATTTTCTCCAGAATGTTTGCTCTAGTCTTCCTCCCTCAAGTTGCTGTATCCCTATTATTTTTTGCTAGCTCTTGCCAGTAAACGTGGTGTCTGTACATATCTGTCCAAGTCAGGTTGCTGAGTTCTCTAGGATTACAGTAGATTGACAGGTAGTAGAAGCTGAGGTGTGGATTTTTTTTTTCTCCTCTGTTGGCAAGTTGAGATCCCTCTGTCCTCAGACCATTAGTATAACTCTCCTTTTGAGCTGCCAGCTGCAGAAATAAAAGGTAAGTTCTTCTACAGCTGGATGTAGGCAGTTTAAAGGACTTTTAATTTTCTCAGGCCTGTGCTGATTATAGTATGCGGCTCTGGGGTTAGTTTTGTAAATACTATTAGCCAGTAAGATTGTGCTTGGTAGGCATAAATAGGGGCTTGAAATGGTTCAATCCCCTTGAAGAGGTGATGTGTGAATATCATTGCTATAGAAATGTATCTGAGTACAGAACATTGTCATGGTCATTGTTCTATTTCAGGCTCATTATTTAGCAAAACTCCACAATACAGGCAATAAAAATATATTTGATGTCCATAAGCATCCACTAAATCAAATGTTTATTACATAAGTCATGGTCTTTTGAATGTATGAAATAGATGTACATTATAATAGAAGAAAATGAATTCATCATTGAAATTTAATTTGACACTCAAAGCCATGCTGCAGAGAAACAAATGTAACATTTGTACATCAGTCGCTTTGGTTAAGATATTTTTAGATCATTGATTGAAAAGTAAGATGTTAGTATTTATTTACATTTAAGTTAAAAAAATCAATTCAGTATACTCGAATTATTCCTTACAATTAAATAAAATTGTATTTCATTCCAGACATGGTCTCTTCATTCGCTTGCTCTTATAGTGGATTCTAGTGGTCCAATGTATCGTGGATATGTGGAACCAACATTATCTCTAGTTCTTACCTTGCTGTTAACAGTTCCCCCGTCACATACGGAAGTTCATCAATGTTTAGGTAGATGCCTGGGTGCCATAATAACTACTGTTGGCCCTGAGCTACAAGGTGAGTAAATTCATCTTAAATTAAAGGAACTAGACATTGCTGTCTTTCAGTTTCCTGAATGTCACTATCATGTTGCTTAATGAATACTTGTAATAATAATAATTACTGTGTACTGAAGGCTTCTTATTTACCAAAGGCCTACAACTCTGCTTTTTTTTTTTAAGATTTATTTATTTATTTATTTATTTATTTATTTATTTATTAGAGTGTGAGAGAGCACAAGCAGGGGGAGGGGCAGGCAGAGGGAGGGGCAGAGTCCCTCTGAGCAGGGAGCCCAGCTCAGCTTGGGGCTCAATCCCAGGACCCTGGGATTATGACCTGAGCTAAAGACAAGTGCTGGACAGACTGAGCTACCCAGATGCCCCTCAACTCTGCTTTTTATATATGCTATTTTAATTAATCCCTATAACATACCTATGACTGACTGTTACTTAAAGTTTTGAGCAGAGAAAGCCTTCTTTTTTTTCCTTTTCTTTTCTTTCTTTTCTTTTTTTTTTTTTTCTTAGAGCATGTGAGCTGGGGGAGGGAGAGAGAGAATCTTAAGTAGGCTCCACGCTCAACACGGGGCTCAATCTCATGATCCTGAGATCATGACCTGAGCCGAAATCAGGAGTTGGAGACTTAACAAAGTGAGCCACCCAGGTGCCCCCAGAGAAAGTCTTTCTAAATTAAATTTTACTTGGAGCCCCATGAAGGCAAAGATGAAAGTGGAGCTCCTTTGTCCTGGAGTACCATCCACTTGTCTTCATGGACTTCTGCTTCACTGTTTTTTTGAACTTTAAAGATCAGGAACATAGTTTGAAAACCCACTCCCATAAAGGAGATAATATGTGATTTTTCTATGAGGAACCAAGCTCAGAGAAGATAAGTAACTTGCCTAAAGTTACTTAACTGAGTGGCAGATTTATGAGCCTGAGGCCCATATTCTAACCACACAATTCCACTGACATAGTTTTTGTTGAATGAAACACAGAAGGCAGAAAATAGCTGTGAATTTATCCTGACTGTATCATCCATTTTAAGAGTTTTCCCTTTTTCCCCTATCATTTAGTAAATGCTTTCAGATTTTTACACTCATTATCTAATTTAATTCTAACAGCATCCTGAGATAGGTGCATCTCTCCATTTTTCAGATGAAACTCTGAGGCTGGGAGAGGTTAAGAGCTTTTCCATGGTTTTGTGTAGCTAGGGAGTGGTTGGAGCCAGAGGTGAAGCCCGGATCAGTTTCCTTGGCGTGCATTCTTTTTTTTTTTTTTTTAAAGATTTTATTTCTTTATTTGACAGAGAGAGAGACAGCCAGCGAGAGAGGGAACACAGGCAGGGGGAGTGGGAGGAAGAAGCAGGCTCCCAGTGGAGGGGCCTGATGTGGGGCTCGATCCCAGGACTTTGCGATCATGCCCTGAGCCGAAGGCAGACGCTTAACGACTGAGCCACCCAGGCGCCCCTCCTTGGCATGCATTCTTAACCGCTATGCTGTGTTGTCTCCATCTGGACAGATACTTTAAAAAAGAAAGAAGCCCAAAATGAAAAGATCTTAATGAAGAATGCTAGGAATTGGAAAATACGTGATTTAGACATGTCTTTTTCCTGCCCTCAGTGTCCTCTTTGAGAAAGTTGGTAATTTTTTCTTCCAGTGTTATCATAAGGATATGGACAGGATAAATATGTGCCTGATTAAACATAGGTGTTTACCAAGTGCTTTCTGATGCAGTGATGACGAGGCAATATGTATTTCAAACTAGAATGTGACTCTATATGACTGATTTTCTTGTTTGGCATTATATGTGTATAAAATTATTTTATTTTACATTGGCAAAAATTTCAAATCACTTATAGTAGGCAATTAAGATGTTTTTACACAGTATATAGTACTATTATTTTTCCTGACTGTGTATAAGTTTTCATTAATCTTAGGAAAATAGGATTTGAAGTTATTAGATAATATAGTGATAGTATTGGTTAAACAGAGAATGAGGAATCTTCCGGCTCTTTCAAGTAAAACAGTGATGGGTTTAAAAGACAATATAGTTTCCTAGGGAATTTATATAAACCTAGTGAAATCTAGGAAGGATATATTATTGTCATCCATATACAGTTATATTTTGAAGTCATTTCTATGGACTTTGAAGACTTTTTGTCTTCAAAACAATCTGAATAGTGATCAGAGGGAGGGGACATTTAGAAGATAATTATTTTCTAGGAATATTTTTGGTAATACTAATAATAGCATTTTGCATTTTCTTTTATTTTGCTACCAGGGAATGGAGCAACAATTTCCACCATTCGTTCTTCTTGTTTGGTGGGTTGTGCAATAACCCAGGACCATTCAGATTCTCTGGTTCAGGCAGCTGCCATATCTTGCCTTCAGCAGCTTCACATGTTTGCACCACGACATGTCAATCTCTCTAGTCTTGTTCCTAGCCTGTGTGTAAGTATAAAGCTGCTTCATTCATTGATTTCTGTAGGGAGCCCCAAATTTGTTTCCCAAAAGATTAAACTAGATCAAAACAAAAAAATGTAAGTTTTCTGGATTGTGCATTCTAGAGTTTCACCTTCAATAGTCATTTTACGACTGTTCATTTTATTTACTGGTTTCCTTTTTTACTTTTTAAGAAATATTTTGATGAACTGTTTATTTCTTGGCTGAAGAATGCATCCCAAAAGTGGGAAGGAGTGTAACATATTTGAGAAACTGTTTAGTCGGTGTGGCTAAGGCTGAGAGAGAAGGGGTGGGTGGGGCCTGGGCATGGAATGAAGCTGGACATTTAGCAAGGTGAGAGATCATGCAGACTTTCTAGGTGTATTAAAACTTTGGACTTTATGACTTTGAGAATTATGGTGGTCTAAGAGGGAGATGGTAATGACTTGCTCTATATTGGCAGCAATGGAAATAGGGAAAAATTAAATGAAACTGAGTGATATTTAAGAGGAAGGATCAGTGGGGGGCACCTGGGTGGCTCAGTCAGTTAAGCGTCTGCCTTTGGGTCAGGTCATGATCCCAGGGTCCTGGGATCGAGTCCCATGTCGGGCTCCTTGCTCAGCGAGGAGTCTGCTTCTCCCTCTCCCTCTGCTCCTCCCCTTCCACTCGTGCTCTGTCTCTTGCTTTCTCTCTCTCTCAAATAAATAAAATCTTTTTTTTTTTTAAAGGAAGACTCAGTAAAATCTGTTGATTAATTGGCCATAAGGAAAAGAGAGAAGGATGTAACCCATGTTCTGACTTGAATATAGTAATATAATTTCCTGGGATTGATATACCGGAGTAGGAGGAGGTTGGAAAGCGTGGCTGTCATTAATTCAGTTTTAGATAATTAGTTAGTTTCATGGCCTGGAGCTCAGAAAAGAGAAATTTGGTTGGAAACGTAAATTTGGGAGGTGTAAGAAAATTTAGATGGGAAATAAAGACAGGAGTAGTTAAGATCACCAGGGAGAGAATGCTGAATGAGGAACCCAGCATATAAAATTTAGGAAAAAAAAAGAATCAGGAAAAACATGAAACAATCTGAGAGATTAAAGGGAAAATAGAGTTTGTAGTGTTCACAGAAGCCAAGTGGAGTAGAGGAGTGGTTAGCTATATCACATATTGTTGAGAGCTCAAGATGAGAGCTATAATGTGTCCTTTGACTTTTGTCACATGATGTCTTGAGCAAGAATTCATCTAGCCAAGTGGTTACCAATAGAAACCCAACTACATTGGGCTATGAATAGAAACTTCATTCTGAAGTTGACTTTATAGGAGAGGAGTGAGGGCCGTAGGTCAAAGGGGTGATGGAGTCAGGCAAGGCTTTTTCTCCTGCAGTAGTGAGAAGTGAAGGTTTAAATGCTGAGAAGATGGAACCAGTAGGATGGGAGAGTCTAAGGTGTGGGGCAGAGAGTGGATAATCGTCCAAGGTTTCCAGGGCCCAAGTAAGAATGTCTCTCTCAGTGCAACATGAAGCAAAGAGGAGAGGATGAGTGTAGATAGAGGTGGGTTTTTGGATTTGGTGGCTGGAAGTTGGGGGAGCTATCATCTAATGACTTTTACTTTCTTAATCAAGTGTAAGGGAAGATAGGGGCACCTGGGTGGCTCAGTTGTTAAGCGTCTGGCTTCGGCTCAGGGCATGATCCCAGAGTCCTGGGATCGAGCCCTGCGTCAGGCTCCCTGCTCCGCTGGGAGCCTGCTTCTTCCTCTCCCACTCCTTCTGCTTGTGTTCCCTCTCTCGCTGGCTGTCTGTCTCTCTGTCAAATAAATAAAATCTTTTTAAAAAAAGTTTTTAAAAAAGTGTAAGGGAAGATAGGTTTTATGAGTGAGGGAGCAAAGAAGAGGGCCAGGAGTTTGAGAAGAGTGGAATGTAGAAGATTGAACTAACTGGAGAAATAGAAGATTCTGTGGTAGTACTGAGGGTTCAGAGGGTAGTGACCCTCTTTTGGCTCCATTGTATAATTCATGATGGTAGCAGTTCACCTTGTAAGATTTTTCTGCAGCCCCCCTAACCAACCATTGAGCAGCCGGATACTTTGATACATTCATAGTTGGACTTTGGCCAAGCAGATTCAATTAAATGACAGCAGGATGAAAGAAGTAAGGATGCTAACAAGACAGTACTAAAGTAATCATTATGACATCTCATTTGAATAAAGGAGGAAGGAAAAGACAGCAGGAGGCTGGTATATAGGGAGAAAGAAAGGCACTGTAGATATAACCAGGGGAGGGTATTGCTCACATAAAGGGAGGAGAAGGTTATTCAGAATGAGGTGAAGGTACTGAAAGGCCAACATATTAGATGTTGGATCTGATGTGGTATATTTAACTTATGCAACAAGATTTTCTCTTGTTTCACCATAGACCAGGGGGAACTGAACCAGTCCTAGGCCATCCAAGAATCTGAGTGTGCTGCAGGGCAGAAACCAGATGCACATGAAATGTGTACAAGAAACATCCACAAAGAAAATAGTTGATGAATAGTTTATATCTGATTGCATTCTGTAACAAGATATGTAGCATCCTGCCAAAAACAATGGTCTAATACCTAACTTCTGAGGGCACTGATGCCATCTCTTGAGCAAGGTGGCTCTACATGAGCAAGCTGTTACATGAAACAGCTTAGGTAACTGACAACGGGATGAAAACACAGACACACATTCTTTAGGTTGTCTGGTTCCTCTCTCCATTTTTTTTCTCCTTAAGTATAATTATACTATGGAAGTTGACCTTATGAGATGGAACACATTTAAGAGGATCTGGTAAAGTAATAATGTGAATTTCCTTATCTCAGTGGAGTTTATCAATAAACCATAGGCTACGCAATGAGCTTCCTGTGTATTAACACAAGATAATGCCTCAAAACTGATTTCCTTAACAGAACACCAAGGGTTTTATTACAAGGTGTTTGGAGCCCTTTTCGGAACCCTCTTGAAAAGGCTAAGTAGTGAGATTATTGGTAGCTGGTTGGAAGGAGATGGCATGGCAGGATAGAGATGAGAAAGGGGGCCATTCAAGGGGTTGTCTAGTTTCCACATTGCTGAAAGCCCTGGTGCAGTCTCTGTTATTGGATCTTTTGACACTGAAAAATAGTCCACACATGGGTTCATCCAAATTAGTGAATCAGTTCAGATTCTTATAAATTTTGTGTTCATTTCTGCTCAGTCATTGCCATCAGGAATGGCAATGTTATGTGATACCACGTGTAATACCTAACACAAATGAAATGTGATTTTTTTTTCAGCAAATGTATTGAGAGGTGAGTTTCACCACAGTAATCTTTAAATGATATAAAAAGTATTAAAATTTGTGTGATGTTAAAACTATTCAAAATGTGTCTTTGAAAGAAAAACCACTACTCCGAATTATTGTTATTTCCCTCTTGGCAAGCAACTGCTGCTTTTTTTTTTTTTTTTTTGAGAGAGAGAGAGAGAAAGAGGTGTGTGTGTGTGTGTGTGTGCATGTGCATATGTATGAGTGGGACGGGGGAGGGGGCAGAGGGAGAGAGAGAGAATCTTAAGCAGGCTACACGCCCATTGACCCCGAGATCATGACCTGAGCCAAAATCAAGAGTCAAACACAACCGACTGAGCCACCCAGGCGCCCCAGCAACTGCTTTTTATACCATGTGACCACAGTTACGAGTTCTGCTGTCCTGACAGAAGTATTCCACACATAGGTACTTATGTCATGTGGGATAATTGTAGGATATGTCAGTGAGAGAAAGACTTGAGCTGAATGCCCAGGTCATCACTGTCAGAGCAGGGGAGTCTGGTTGTCCGGGATGCATATGTGGTGGGCACAGCAAGGTGACAGTGTAAAGTAACAGGCATTTTTATAGGAAGGTGGAGGTCTGCTGTAGGAGCAAGCAACACAATGTTACTGAGGTTTGTGGACTCTAAGAAAAACAAAGACGCTTCTTTGGAGGACAATTTGGCATAATCTAAAATAGTTGAATATATGCATATGCCTCAATGCAGAAACTTCACTCCTAAGCAAACACCTGACAGAAATACATGCACATGTGTGTCATAACACATGTACAGGAACGTTCATTGCTGGGTTATTCATAATAGCCAAAACACAGAAATGACCTAAATGTCTACCTGTCAGCAGTGGATAGAGTGATATCATGATTCAGCAGAATACTACACAGCAATGAAAATGAACTGTGAAATGTAATCACGTGGGTGACTCTCACAGACAAGTTGCTGAGAAGAGGCTAGACACAGAGCACACTACATGGTTCCATTTATATGAAGTTCAAGAACAGGCTAAATGAAACTATAATGATGGATGTCACTATTGACTGATTTCTCCATAGCAAGGGCCATGAGGAAGCCACATATTTTTATCAAATTCAATATGTTTTATTCTTTATTTTGTGGCTTTTAGGAAAAGGGTCAAGGGAAAGTTTTCAGACAAATATGTCTTTACCTTTACCTGGTTTATAGTGACTGTAAGACACCATCAATTGGGATGTTAAAATGGAAAAAAAATATGCCTCAGAATCATTAAAATGGAGTTTTTTAAAAGACTTTTTTTTTTTTTCTCTTTGGCTCTGCCAGTCAATATTTGTTGAGTGTATTTTCTCAGCTACAATTCTTTTTTTGTTGTTTTTTTAGATTAAAAAAAAAGCTTTTTTAAAATAAACTCTATGCCCAACGTGGGGCTTGGACTTACAACCCCAAGATCAAGAGTTCCATGCTCTGCTGACTGAGCCAGTCAGGCACCCCTCTTAGCTACAATGCTATTTAGTTGCAACTAAATTAAATATTTATGGTGTTTGCTTTATATATATTTGGTCATTTGATTCTTACCACAATTATATAAGATAGAGCAGATATTGTCCTCATTGTATTCATAAAAAGGCAGAAACTCTGAGCGACTGACTTGTTCTTCCCATCTCATATGACCATGCTTAAGATTTCTAATTATAGGATATTTGAATGTTCCAAAATGTCTTCATTAAAGGAAATGAAGTGAATAAAACATTTTATTGAAAAAAAACCCATCAGGTTTTCTCCCCTCAGTTATATATATATATTTAATACTTGGTATAAATTTCATGGGCTATGAATTTTATGCAAATATATCTTGAATTACAAATGGTATAGGTAGCATAAAAATATACTATCTAGCGTTGTGAAGAGGTGGTGTATTCCATATAATTATTCCCCCCTCCACTATTTCTGGATGAGATTTTTTTTCTAAATACATTACTTATCTCCTTGCTTAAAAACCAAGCACATGGAACATAATTTAATATTTTCTTGATGAGTCAGATTTATAGTAATAATGATAATAGCTAATATATACTGAGCAAGTACCATGTCTCTGTCACTGTTCTAAGAAAAATACTTGTATTAACTTATTTTATTTTCACTAGATTCCTGCAAAGAATTACTCTCCACATTTTGCATATGGGTAAATAAGATACAGAGAGGTTAAGTAACTTGTCTAAGGTCACAGAGGAGTCAGGGACAAGCAAGAATCAAATCCAGTCCAGCAACCAGAGCCTGAGCTCTTAATCATTATGTTGTGCTGTGTCTTGTCTTTACTTCATGTATTAAAGTGTACTACATTGATTTTTTCAGGAACTTTTGAGACTAAAAACAGTTCTATTCCAAAAGGGCCTATTTTGGAATTCTTTCCAGGTGTTTATGGTTGCTTGATTTTATTTTTTATTTTAATAAATACCCTTCTTTTCCTTCAATTCTTGCTTTGTGCTCTGCCACCTAACTTTTCATTGACTACATATAATCTCCATGCACTTAAAAAATTTAGATGACAACATTTAGTAGGACCACGTGTCAAATAAGGTGTGCAAGAGATTCTTCTGGATTTTCATGGAAGTATATTGTATCATCTTTAGCGACCAGGTCTTGGGACAGTTATTGTGGCCACTAAAATATTCCTTTTACACTTTATTGGTATTATTTTTCCAAAAGTCCATTATTTGACTATATATTTAACAACTGATGTTGTTAAATGAAGAACCTCTTCGCAAGTAAGGTGTTAGTACATATTCATTAGGCAAATAAGATTGCAGTGTTTTAAAGAAAATTGTCTAATATGTTCTGGTTTCCAGGTTCACTTATGTAGTTCCCATTTGCTACTTCGCCGAGCAGCTGTGGCTTGTCTCCGGCAGCTTGCACAAAGGGAAGCAGCTGAAGTATGTGAATATGCCATGAGCCTAGCAAAAAATGCAGGCGATAAGGAGAACCCTGGTACTCGTAAGTTACTTCATCAGTCAGTATTCTTTTCTGTTTAAACACTTCAGCATTTCAAATGAGTATTATTCTTTAACATTTTCGCTTTCAAGTACTGTCAGCCTTCTTGTAAGCTAAATAAAACTGTTATCACTTTAAAAATTCCAGTATAATTTTCTTGGTAATTTTACACTTTTACCTTTTTTAAGATTTGAAGCTAAAAAAAAAAGTAAATAGCATTTAGTATCAAGGTACTTGTGCCGTCCCTTCAGGATGATTTAGCTGTATAAGGGATAACTAACTCCAAGGATTTTGCTTTGTGTCACTAATAGACTTCTGGAAAGAGAAGTATCTATTTTGGGGGTACCTGAAAGCTTCTGGTCTCTGATACTAGTTGACCCTTTGCGATGTAACTTTTCCTCAAGAAGGCAAACCTAGAGTAACCAGTAAAAAATGTCAGTAAGTGTTTGGGTAGCAAAAGGTAGATCTTTGCTTTCATCAGTTCTTTCTGGTTTTGGGGGGTTTGAAGTATAGCTTGAATTTCATAGCTGGCCTTTTGGTCTCTAGGGATAGGTTGCTTAGGAGCTTTTTCAGAGTTTAACTGACAGATATTTCCCCTATTATGAGACAAAATTTTTACTCAAAGAGCTTTCTAATGCATAGAAGTTGCTTGGGTACTAAGAAGAAAGATACTAAAATAACTTCAATTTTAGGATAGTGTAAGAGCTCTATTAACAAATATACTGTATTGCAGAATGTGAAAGAAGTTATTTATACAGTAAACATTACTGCTTTTAAGAGAGAAAACATAGCACCAAAAATAATTATAGACTTCTCCTGAATACATATAAAATTTTAAAACTTAATACACGTCAGTCACCATAATCAAAATTGAAAGACAAATGAAGAGGGGAAGTACTTGCAAAATATATTTATTAATTTATTTTATTTATTGAAGTGTGCATATTTATATTTTAATGTTTTTAAAGCTAAGTGTGTTGGGGTCCTAAGACTACCCCGAGGTTTTTTTGTTTTTTTTTTAAGATTTTATTTATTTATTTGACAGAGAGAGACAGCCAGCGAGAGAGGGAACACAAGCAGGGGGAGTGGGAGAGGAAGAAGCAGGCTCCCAGTGGAGCAGGGAGCCCGATGCGGGGCTCAATCCCAGAATGCCGGGATCACACCCTGAACTAAAGGCAGACGCTTAACGACTGAGCCACGCAGGCACCCCTACCCCGAGGTTTGATGATGCACTAGGAGGACTTAGCATACAGTCATGCATATGGCTATGATTTAATACAGCAACTGAATACAAAGCAAAATTTGCAGAGGGAAAAGTCTGGAGCAAACCAGGCGTAGGTTTCCAAGAGCCTACGCCCCATGAAGTCACACAGGAGCTGCTTGACTCCCCAGCAATGAGTCATGACAACATATATGAAATGTCTACCATGAAAGTTTGTCAGGGGCTCGGTGCCCAAGGTTTTTATTGGGCACTGGTTGACTAGGCATTATCTGCCTAGCATGTTCCAAAAGTCCAGACTTTCAAAGGCAAGCAGGTGTTCAGCATAAACCATACCGTTTGTACAAACAGTTTAGGTATAGTGAGCCACTTTGACCAGGAAATGGTGGGAACCCTCCTGAAACCCAGTTCACTGGGATGCTAGCTGAGGGCTAATCTGAATTTCAGGCGTTACTAAGTCATCTCAGGCCTGCTATGTTAACTCTCTTCTGCAGCTATAGAAAATCACGAGAGCATAAGACATGTTTTATCAAAGAAGAAATGTCAACATACGAAATATTTTCAACCTCCAGTGATTAAGTAATTACAAGTCAATACAGTCATAAGATAGCATTTTTCTTCTATAAAACTGATCAAATTAAAAATAATGATTATAGTCAGCACTAAGAGAGGTATGAATAAAAGAGAAATGTCTTATACTGCTGGTAGAAAGAAATGTAAAGTCATACAAATTTTCTGGATTTGTCAGTATTTTTTATCAGCTTACCCTTTGACCTAGTGATACCCCTTTTAGGAATTTATCCTCAATGATCAATTAATGTTCTCTCTCTCTCTCTTTTTTTTTTTTTTTTTAGAGAGGAAGAGAGGGGCAGGGATGCGCAGAGGGAGAGGGAGAGAGAGAATCTTAAACAGGCTCCATGCCCAGCACAGAGCCTGACATGGGGCTCAATCTCATGATCCCCGAGATCATGACCTGAGCCGAAATCAAGAGTGGGGTGCTTAATTGACTGAGCCACCCAGGCGCCCTTAGTGTTCTCTTAATTCAGTGGTTTGCAGTGTAGCTATGAAAATTCATGTTGTAGAAGTTTAATTCCTGATATGGGAACATATTCACTATCAGCTCCTAAGTGAAAAATAGGCCTCTATGCCTAATTTCTTGCTTATGTTCTCTTTCCTTGGAAACAAACCTTTTGACTTTCCCTACTATCTGAGTTCCTCTCACTGTGGCTATTTTCTGCGAACTTCCCCTTATTTTGTCTTTGGAGTGACTAAACTAAAAGAGCCACTTTCAGTTTACATCCCTTTGTCTCACTGTCTTCAAGGTTCAAAGGGCTTCAGTCTTTGGAGCCTCATAATATTCCTTCTTAAGGTTGCCAGTTACACAACTTCTGCTTCTAAGAACGAAAAGGTTTTCAGATAAAGCAAGGCATTTAACTACTATTTTGTAACAATATTACTTTTTTAATTGAAGTATAATTGACATACAATGTTATATTAGTTTCAGATGTACAACATAGTGATTCCCCAATTCTGTACTTGACGCATTGCTCACCATGACAAGTGTAGTCACCATCTGTCATCATATGTTATTACAATACTATTGACTATATTCCCTATGCTGTACTTCTCAACCCTGTGTCTTACTTACTTTATAGCTTGAGGTTTGTGCCTCTTAATCTCCTCCACCTATTTTATCCATCTCCCCACTCAATATGACTTTTTGATTGTATGTTTCTTGGAAGGGATTTTCCTAGTTTTTAAATGATCTTTTAGGATATAATCCATTTATAATTTGTGTTCTGGCTTTATAGATTTTCAAAAACCTAAAATATTAAGACTGAATAAATTTCAGTTTGTTCTTCGAACAAATACATCAATAATTATTTTTCATTCCATTAAATTAAATCTACTTAGAAATATGTCTCTTTCCCATACTTTCTCTTTTTTAGAATGAAATATATATTTATTGAGCATTCCCTGGAGATGTATTTAAAATATCTCAGAATAGGGGTGCCTGGGTGGCACAGTCATTAAGCGTCTGCCTTCAGCTCAGGGCATGATCCCGGCATTATGGGATCGAGCCCCACATCAGGCTCCTCTGCTATGAGCCTGCTTCTTCCTCTCCCACTCCCCCTGCTTGTGTTTCCACTCTCGCTGGCTGTCTCTATCTCTGTCAAATAAATAAATAAAATCTTTAAAAAAATTTAAAAAAATATCTCAGAATAATCAGTTTTAAGGATCAGAGTTTACCTATTGTTAGATTAAATTCTAAACCTAAGGGTATGTAAACTGGAGAACATAAATTCTATGTGTCACTAGCTTGTTTTGTTTTAATCATGAATTTACATGTAAGCTTTGGTCTTTAACGTGATTATTACCTATAGTATACAACAAAACCCTATACAAGTTCATTTGTAAAAATTGCTTTTCAGATGTCAATCCTTTTGCACCTGGAGTCAGTTCTCGAAGTGATATCCACTGCCGGCACCAAGGTGTTAATATAACAGAAACTGGTCTTGAGGGACTTCTTTTTGGAATGCTAGACCGGGAGACAGATAGAAAATTATGTTCTGATATTCATGATACTTTGGGGCATATGCTTTCATCACTGGCTGTAGAAAAACTTTCCCATTGGCTAATGCTTTGTAAAGATGTCCTGGCAGCTTCTAGTGGTATGTATTTAATATATAAAATACGTTCTTAAAATAAGGACTATTTTACCTCTGGTATATCTCTGTACATGTAAATGTATAGATACAGATGCATAGAAAGATATATATATATACACACACACACATTATATATATATATTTGAGCTTATATTTAAAAATGCTAATAAATTTTAATCTATAAACCCCTGTATAAATGTTGAAGGTTAAATTACATTACAAACTAATGAGATTTCTTTGATTTGGGGGAAATGACTAAATTCAAACTACATTTTCGTGTATAAAAATCCCAGGTTACTCTGTATTCAACATAGCATGTAAAACTAGTGAAATATGTAAAAACACTTTTATGTTATCCTTTTTTTGCTTTCTGATTGACTTAAAAAATTTGCCAATTCTGTTTTCAAAGGAGTGAGAATTTAGTCCTTCTTTATTAAAAATCTTGTATCATGAATGCAAGTTCTAAAGTATCATTTTTGCTGTATGTGAGGTTGTCATAATATGCTTCTTTTTTGTTATAGATATGAGCACTGCAACTCCCTTAAGTAGTGGAAAAGATGAGGAATCTGAGAAGAAAGATGAGATGGATGATGATACCATGTTCACCACATTAGGCGAAGAAGATAAATCAAAGCCCTTTGTGGCGCCTCGCTGGGCCACTCGGGTGTTTGCTGCAGATTGCCTGTGCCGAATCATCAATTTGTGTGAGAATGCGGACCAGGCCCACTTCGATCTTGCCATGGCACGTTCTGCTAAACTACGAAACCCTACAAGTAAATTTAAAATCAGTACTTCTTTTCCCCAGAGTATTTTTATAGTTTTGAAATATAGGTTTGCTCCTATGTAACATGCTTTAGACTCTGCCTTTCATTTCTTATAAGTTCCTTTTACCTTTGTTTTCTGTCCCCTAAGCATACTACATGTCTTCTGACCTATATTTAGAAGATAAGTGGAAGAAAATGGTCCAAAGGTATATGCCTATCATAAGGTAGATGTATCTTAATCATGTGCCCTAAAGGTAACGATGGCAGTAACTTATGTATCCTTTGTACTTTGTCCTAGTTTAGCAGTTAAGTGTAAAAGAGATGGCCACACTCTAAGGTACATAAGTAAAGGGAGTTTTGCAGTCCCAGCCATGGAGAATGTCAGAACTCAGGAATGCCATCATTCAATTCAACTCAAATTCTCAGGTTTCAGAAATGCTGCTAGGTACTTTTGAAAAGGTGAAAACTGTTACTGAAAGTTGACACTGCTTTTTTAATCTTTTGTAAGCTTTTTATATCCCATAATTCCCTGGATTAGTTATTATAGGGAGTTTACAAAGAAATCATCAGGTCCAATATCCTCATTGTTCAGATGAGAAGACCCAGAGAAGCTGAGAGTGGTGGAAGAGTAAAAGACTCTGTCTTGTACTTGGTCGTCTCTTCATCACCCTGCATTTTTTTACATATGTAAAAACAAATTGTGTGTACTAATAGTACTGAGTCTATATATTAAAACTCCTTTTAGTTACTTGGTTACTAAATGCTTTCAGTTTACTGGAACTCACAAATGGAGTAAAAAACAAACAAAAAGTAAAGTAAAATAAAATGTGAATCCAAATGTATCAGCAAAGCACAACATATCACGAACACAGTGTCCTTATTCATGCCATTATTTATCAAATACTTATCAAACCCTATTCTTTGCTACACATTGGGGATGTGAAGAAGAAAAAAACATAGCCCATATCCTTGAAGAATTTCTAGTCTAGAAGACAGAAAGACTTCTCCCTCAAACAATTATATGTCCCAGTAGTGGTATGAGGGAGTATTTTGGGGACATAAAAAAGTAGTATACATTTTCTGAAGAGCCAGGGAAGATCTCACAGAAAAGGTGTTTCTGAAACTGGATTTTAAAGGCAGAGAAAATATTTTCCAGGTAGAAGAAGTTGGTTGTATCAATTTTCTATTGCTGCTGTAACAAATGACCACAAATTCAGTGGCTTAAAACAACACACATTTTTAATCTTATTGTTCTTATAGGTCAGGAAGTCCAACTTGATTCTCACTGGGCTAATGTCAAGGTATCAGCAGGGCTGCATTCCTTTTTGGAGGCTTTCCAGGAGTCTTTTCTTCTCAGCTTCTATAGGCTGCCTGCATTCCTTGCTGATGGCCCCCTCTCTCTGTCTTCAAAGCCAACAACACTGACTGTCTCAGTGATCCTTCTTTAGCTGTCACATGGCTGGGACCACAGCCAGGAGCAGTGCTCTGCTTTTAGGGCTCATGTGATTAGATTGGGCCCACCTGTTAAATTTGGGATAATCTCCATTTCAGAGCCCATAACCTTAATCACATCTACAAACCCCCTCTTGCTATGTACATTAACACATTCACAGATTGTAGGGATTAGGGTGTAGACGTATTTGAGCACCATTATTCTGCCTACCACACTGGTTAATTATAAGCAAAGAAAGTAAGATAATTTGTTTGCTTTAGATTTTATTTATTTATTTTAGAGAGACAGAGAGCACACATGTGCATGAGTGAGGGAGGGGGGAGAATGAGAGGGAGAGAGAATCTCAGGCAGACTCTGTGCTGAGCATGGAGCCCACCACGGGGTTCAATCTCATGACCCTGAGATCATGACCTGAGCTGAAATCAAGAGTCAGACGCTTAACTAACTGAGCCACCCAGGCACCCCGAAAGTAAAGAGAATTTGTAAAGGCATGGAAGTATAAGTGTGCATGTGACATTTTGGGAATAGTGAAGATCCTTAGGTTGACTTTCCTTTCTTTGTATTATTTTTCTCTCATTTGTATCTTGTCCTTTGCCTGCATTCTCAGAGATCCTCACAAGTTTTCCCTTTATACCACCAATAATGTTTTACTGTTCTCTGCCCCATAGTAGATCTTAAGTCTTTTTTGTTTTTACTTTTCCTTTAATTTTTTGTCTTTTTTCTATCTTCATTATATCATATCCTTTTGACTATGATTTTCTGTTCTTATTGTGTAGCAGCCATGATTTTTTGCGTTCTATTGAGATGCCAAATGTTTTCTGTATTTTATTCTGATTTCTATAGAAAATCATTTTTGAGATTGGCTCTTTCTGAATCTTCAGAATTCTTATTTTGCCTGCATGTGTTTTCTTCATAGGCTTATTTGTTTATATATCCTTCAAAGAGGAGAGCATTCTCCATACTTGAAATTTGCTCACGGGGTGTGTGTGGGTGAATTGCCCATGTTCTTGGTCTTTGTTTACTGAGTACTTCACATTGGTAGCTGGATGGTAAGCTGACATAACAGCTTTCCAACCTAGATTCCAGTATGTGACATGCTTTGTTCTGCTGGACTGAAACAGGATCCTTTCCAGTTCCCATTGCCTGCTGTTCTCAACAGTCATGTCAGCATATAGTTTTCAAAGTTATAGACCAAATAAATGTGTTATCCAGACTCTTCCTATATCATCCTTATCTCCCTTTGTATCCACTGAGCTTTAATGGTATGGAACTACTGCCCCCAGCATATAATAAACTTCTACCAGCCCCCTAATTCTTTCCCCCTTTTAGAGTTTCTGCCTTGTGCTCCATCCCACTCCCCCGCTTTAGGAGTTCATCTCCTTGGATTTGGGAAAAAGACGTCTTGACTTAAGAAAAGTTGGAGGTAGAGATTTGTATAGAGAAGCAACAGTACTTTTGGGAATAATTGCCTAGTTTTTGGTTGGTACATTGATATCTTTCTAGACCTTTTTATTTAGGTAACAGAGAGTACTGGAGGAGTAATGGGTCTTTTTAATTTACTTTTGGGTTGGCATAGTGTGAATAGGTTCATTTCAATCCAGTTCCATCTGAGTTGGAAATTTCCTCCCAACTTCTGGCAGTAGTTCATTATACCTAATTTTTATTGATGGTGTGTTTTTGCCTCCATTAGATGAGGGAGTGTTAGGGGCTTCTAGCCAAATGTTTATTTTTTTCTCTCTCCATTGTTCCTCTTCCCCAAACCAGTAGATATTCTTTTTTAAACTTAAGATTCTAAAATTGGAATTTTAGATAGGCATATGAAAAAATTAGAAGATACTTGTTTTATAACCTTCACAATAGCAACAACAAAAACCTGTTTAAATAGGTACTGTTTGGACATCTAGCTGAGCCACAGATTGCCACTGCTTCAAAAAGAGTTTGGGAGTCTTGCAGCCTCCTGAAGAACTTGAGAGTACTTGAGCTTGATAAATTCTTTAGATAACTTTAGATAACTTCAATTGCCAAGTCTTTAAGTTCACCAGTCTTTTCTTTTTCAGTATCTAATCACTAATAATCTTATCCAGTATATTTTTCATTTCAGGTGTATTATTTTTTATTTCTACAAGTCTCATTTGTGGTTCCCCCTGTCTTCTTTTTGTTTTCTTTCTTGAATATAGGCAACATATGATAACTGTCTGCTCGCTGTCTCCTAATTTCATCACCTTTTTCATTTCTGGATCTATTTCTATTCACTGAGGCCTTTTTTTTTTTTTCTTTCCTTCTTCTTTGGATCCCTGGTAATTTTTTATTATATGCCAGATTTACAAATTTTATAGTAGTAGTGCTGGATTTTGTTGTATTCCTTTAAATAGTGTTGGACTTCTTTCTGTGATGTAGTTAAATTACTTGATACCTTTTGAATCCTTTTGAGACTTGCTTTTAAGCTTTGTTTGGGCAGATCTGGGGTAGCCTTTACTCTAAAAGGAAAAAGACTTCCCTTTTCTACATCTTATCCTTATAAAAGTCTTTTCCAGAGTAGAGGTTGGGAAACTACTTCCTGTAGTCCAAATGCAGACCATAGCCTGTTTTTTTAAATAGAGTTTTATTGAAACACAGCACACCCATTTATATACACGTGATCTATGACTATTTTCATTCTACAACAGCAGAATTGAGTAATTGTGATAAATATTATATGGCCAGCAAAACCAAAAGTTTTGCTTTTACATCTAGTTCTTTATAAGAAAAACCTGCCAACCCTATTCTAAAAGAATTACAAACTCCTTTTGGGAAAGTTAAAATAGTTATATTTTTTTTAAGATTTTTAAAAATTTTTTAAATTTATTTGACAGAGAAAGAGACAGCCAGCGAGAGAGGGAACACAAGCAGGGGGAGTGAGAGAGGAAGAAGCAGGCTCATAGCAGAGGAGCCTGATGTGGGGCTCGATCCCATAATGCTGGGATCACGCCCTGAGCCAAAGGCAGACGCTTAACCGCTATGCCACCCAGGCGCCCCAATAGTCAGTTATTTTGTTTCAAATGTTATTGTACATCCAATAATGTCATCTAATTACCATACTGTGTAAAGGTTTACCAATATTCTTGAGAAATATGATACATGAGCTTTTTTGAAAGTATATCTTTATTTTTAAACATAGTGAAATATGTGGGACCTAAGTGCGCCTTTTTTTTAAAGATTTTATTTATTTATTTGACAGAGAGAGAGGGAGAGAGCACAAGCAGGGGGAGCAGGAGGCAGAGGGAGAGGGAGAAGCAGGCTCCCCACTGAGCAGGGAGCCTGATGAGGGGCTTGACCCCAGAACCCTGGGATCATGACCTGAACTGAAGGCAGACGCTTAACCGACTGAACCACCCAGGCGCCCCCAAACATAAGTGCTTTTTTAAAGAAGTTTATTTCATTTCATATTTTTGTGTTGTAATACCTATTTTTGGAGTTTTCCTTTTTGCCCTCTATTTTTATTTTTAGATGACCTGTTGGTACTTCATCTCTCTGACCTGATTCGCATGGCATTCATGGCTGCAACAGATCATAGTAACCAGCTGCGGATGGCTGGGCTCCAAGCACTTGAAGACATTATCAAGAAGTTTGCATCTGTGCCTGAGCCAGAATTTCCTGGCCATGTGATTCTGGAGCAGTATCAAGCTAACGTGAGATACTCTATTTATTTAAAACTTAAAATTGATCCTTTGTATGATCATTAAAGGAGTGAAGATTCCCTGGAAAAATGTATTTGCAACTTCAACTGCATATCTTTATTCCCATCGTCTGTTAAATAGTTGAATCCCACAGTTGAAGAAACAGTAGTATAAAACTTGTCACTATTTTTAAATTCTGATAGTGTATTAGTGATAAAACTAGAATAGAATCGCAGCCTAGCTTTTTGGTCTTGTGTTTAGATGTTTAGCCATGCCATTTCAAAGATAAAAGGACATTCAAAGAGTGTTGTGGATTTGCTGACATTACTTTTATATGTCAAGACTTGATAAGCATTTTTAAAAATAAAAAGGACAGCTTTGTATGCTGAAGGGTAACTTTTAGTAACAGCAGTTAAAAATATTACTGGAAGAATTACATACCTTCAAAGAAATATTTTATTTTATTCTAAACAGAGATACTTGTTTCCCTGAGACTTATAACTTTATTTGTGTCCTTGAACTGAGGCACAGTCAATTTAATCCTGGTAATGATGGGTTACATGAAGACAAAGAAACTTAAGTAGGCAAGGAAAGAAGACACATTTTTTTTTTTTTTACTGTAAACCAGAACCTTAGCTTCATATACACAACACCTCATCTAAAAGCTATACTCAAACATACACAAAATTAAAAAGGGTGAATAATGTATGCTCCATTGTTTTTCCATCATAAGTACAAGTGAAGAAGTTACGGCTTCTAGCCCAACTGGCTGTAGAAAACCCGTATATAATTATTTACTCCCAAATACCCAACCTATAAGAATGAAGGTTTGTTGTTTTGTTTTGTTTTGACTTTTTATTTATGAATAATTCTAAACTTACAGAAAAATTGAAAGAATAAGTATTTAAATCCATGTGTCTTTACCCTTGAATACTTCAGTGTGTATTTCCAGGGGAAAAGAACACTGTCTTATATAACCACAGAACAGTTATCAACTTCAGGAAATTCAACATTAATATATTACTTCTGTATAGTTGGTCATATTCCAGTTTTATCAGTCAACCCAGTAATCTCTTTTATAGTGTATTCTCTTTCTCCTTCAATACAGGACCCAGCACCAGCTCTGTGATTAGTTGATGACTGTACTAGCAATACCGCAGTTAGTTGCCATGTGTTTTCAGTCATGGGGACGGACTCTTGATCCACTTCTGTACTGCTGTTGCTATATCTCAGTGTGACTCTCTTGTGTAAGGGAAGATGTCTCAGATTAGGAGTTGATTATATCTAATTCCTTATTCAGTTCATACACATTAAATCTAATAATTTAAGAATCTATGATTGGGTTGGCTTATGAAAACTGAAGCTCATATTCCTTCACTTATTACTATGACAGTGGTACATAAATGAATATTTATTGAGCATCCTTTTAAAAAAAATTTTTTTTAAAGATTTTATTTATTTATTTGACAAAGAGAGCATAAGCAGGGGGAGTGGCAGGCAGAAGGAGAGGGAGAAGCAGGCTTCCCACCAAGCAGGGAGCCCAATGTGGGGCTCCATCCCAGGACCCTGGGATCATGAACTAAGCCAAAGGTAGATGCTTAACTAACTGAGCCACCCAGGTGCCCCACGTATCCTTCCCTTAAGGTATCTTTTTTTGAGGTGAAATGGTCTCTATATAGAAAATATAGACAGAATTAAAAAGAAATAGCAGTTTTCTGTTATGTCTAGGAACGTGTCTTTGTCAGAAAATCCCCTTTACTATTAAACAAAAATAAAGGAAAAAGAAACAAGATTAATTGCCTGTTTTGGTATAACATTTGTATAGATTTGATAATGATTATAACCTCCTGGAAAGCAAAAGAAAAATGGTATGTTTGAGTTTATTGTAACTGAAAAAAGAGATAAGGGAGATGTGATAAAAAGGAAAATAACAAAGATGTGTTTTGTGTGTTTTCATCTCCAAAGACACTAGAGGCTTTATGTTTACTACTTATCTTTAAAAATAAAATGCTCATATTCATTTTCTTAGGTGGGAGCTGCTCTAAGACCAGCCTTTTCCCAAGATACCCCATCAGACATAATAGCAAAAGCTTGCCAGGTAAGAATAAATATGGGGTTTTCTATAGTTACCTTCTTTAAATTAATAGATACCTTAGAATTTCACTTCCAAGAAAGAAGAGAGAAAAATCAAATAATACTTATTTTTATCTTGGAAATACAACAGTGACAGTTTCTTCTTTTATTCTGTATGAAATGATGAAGTGGTAACTATTAATTGCATCCCTTTTTTTTTGTCATAGCTGAGGAAATGATTTTGGGATACATAGGTCTTTTATCATCCAGAAGTGAACAAAGGTATAAAAATCATAAGAGGGACTAAAAATAAAAGTAAGATTACAAAATAATTAAAGAATGCATATTAATGATAATTAGGTAATAAAATATTTTTTTGATCAGTTTGTGAAAATTGTGTAAGTTTCTGGAGAATTTCACGGTATGGAAATTTTATTGCAAAATTAATCCCGGGAGATTATTCTCACCTTATTATATTTGAAAAAAGTCACAAAAGCACTTATGGTCCTACACTTTTGATAAGTTCCTCTTTTTAAGGCATCATTCTGAAAATGGATTTATGCATTAAGCTCTCGTCTTTCAGGAAATCAGATTCTTTATCTGCTTTGCTAAGGATAGAAGAGAAGCAACTCTCTCCTTCCCAGTTTTCTGGAGTACAGGGCTGTGGTCCATCATTATTGCTTAGAATCCATAATCAAGCTACATGTGGCCTCTAGACAGAGAATGTTTTGCTATTTACATGCTAAGTGTGAAGTTCTTACTTTGTTCTCTCTGTAGCTGAATGGGTTTGCCTCTTCCTCCCAATGTTAAGATTTTTTTCTTTTGAGAGAGGGAGAGGTGGGGTAGGGGCATAGGGAGAGGGAGAGAGAAAATCTTGAGCAGGTCCCACGCCCAGTGAGGAGCCTGATGCGGGGCTCAGTCTCACAACTGTGAGGTCATGAGCTGAGCCGAAATCAAGAGTAAGACGCTTAACCAACTGAGCCACCCGGGCACCCCCCCATTGTTACGATTTATTTCTCTGAAGTCTGCTGTCTTAATGGTGGCCTTCAGAGAAATGAACTCCTCTGACAAATAGCAGACCAGAGAGAAAAGAGGGAGCCTTGTTTAAGAGAGAGGTCTGTGGATCAGAATTAGAGCAGGCCAGGGGCGCCTGGGTGGCACAGCGGTTAAGCGTCTGCCTTCGGCTCAGGGCGTGATCCCGGCGTTATGGGATCGAAGCCCCACATCAGGCTCCTCCGCTATGAGCCTGCTTCTTCCTCTCCCACTCCCCCTGCTTGTGTTCCCTCTCTTGCTGGCTGTCTCTATCTCTGTCGAATAAATAAATAAAATCTTTAAAAAAAAAAAAAAGAATTAGAGCAGGCCATTTGGTACGAGATACCAACACACAATAAGAAATCATAGTCCTGTATAAATAAATGTATCATGATGATGTTTCAGAACATAGTATTTAAGCAGGGAAAACCTACAAAGCTCCCATTCTTAGAAAAATGAAAGCTCTTCAGAATTCATCTTGTGGATGAGTAGTATGAAAATTTCCTCTTACTGAATTTGCCTTCAACTCCTTATTCCTTATGTGGCTGTAGCTGCTTTTTCTATAAGTTTCTTCTTTTCTACTGGCAGGCTTAAGTTTTTGACCCCCTATCCTTCTTTTTCTGGGAGGAAACCTAGTTTTGAAACAGATGGAACAATGGGTTCCTTTTTCTTAAAGGAAAGTAAGGAGTTGGCTTTGGTCAGATCATGAAACGTTGCATCCCACCTTATTTACTAGAATAGATGTCATGTTAAACCTGAAACTGAATTAGGGTGATTTTTAGATATTATAGGAAGACTCTCAAGTGTAACACAGTTGGAAACAGTAATCAGTAGTTTAAAAAAAAAATCCTTTAAATCAGCATAGGAGTCAAAAACATAGTGCATACTTTAAATATCTTATTTCAGATTAAAATGGGTAAATGTATATTCATGTACCACTCTTTTGATGTAAGGCCAGGGTCTTTTCTCTGAATATGATTTTGCTGAAACCTGCAGTTTCTAGTTTCATGCTCTTGATTTTTTAAAAGATTTGATTTTCAGGTAACCTCCACACCCATCATGGGGCTTGAACTCACAACCCCAAGACTAAGAGTTGCGTACTCTACTGACTGAGCCAGCCAGGCGCCCCGGGTTTCAGGTTCTTTAAAGTGAGGACTTGTGATTGTGGAGGCAAGCTAGCACCGCCAGACCACCCCTTCTTCATTGACATTCTTCCTTTGGCTCCAGTGTCACTGCATTTGTCTGGTTTTCCTTTTGCTTTTCTGGCATCTTCTTTTCAATTTCTTTCATTTTTTATTCTTATTCTGCTTGTCCCATAAGTGTAACTATCTTCCCTGTGTTCTGTCCTTAAACCTTTTTTTTAATTCCTGAGTCCTTGAACAAATTTACCTGGTAACATTGCCTTAGTTATTACTGGTGTGTAGAGAGTTCCCAGGTCTCCCTACTTATTGTTTTTTAAAATTTTAATTCCAGTATAGTTATATTAATTTCGGGTATACAATATAGTGATTCAGCAGTTCTATGCCTTACTCAGTGCTCATCACAATAAGTGTGCTCTTCATCCCCTTCATGTAGTTCCCCATCCCCCTACCCCTCACCTCTGGTAACCATCAGTTCTCTATAGTTAAGAGTCCGTTTCTTGATTTGTCTCTTTTTTAACCCTTTGTTCATTTGTTTTGTTTCATAAATTCTACATATGAGTGAAATCATATGGTATTTGTCTTAGTCTCTAACTGGCTTATTTTACTTAGCATTATACTCTCTAGCTTTATCCATGTTGTTGCCAATGGCAAGATTTCATTCCTTTTTATGGCTAATATTCCATTGTGTGTGTGTGTGTGTGTGTGTGTGTGTGCATGTGTGTGTATACAAATACATATATATTTACATAAACATGTATATACATATATATATACCACATCTTTACCCAATCATCTGTCGATGGACACTTAAGTTGCTTCTGTAATTTGGCTATTGTAAAAAAGTAGTTAAAAATAGAACTACCCTGGGGCGCCTGGGTGGCTCAGTTGTTAAGCATCTGCCTTCGGCTCAGGGCGTGATCCCAGGGTCCTGGGATCAAGCCCCACATCAGGCTCCCTACTCTGCTGGGAGCCTGCTTCTTCCTCTCCCACTCCCTCCTGCTTCTGTTCCCTCTCTCACTGGCTGTCTTTCTCTCTCTCTGTCAAATAAATAAAATCTTTAAAAAAAAAAAATAGAACTACCCTATGATCTAGTAATCACACTACTAATATTTACCCAAAGAATACAAAAACACTAATTCAAAGGGACACATGCACCCCTGTTTATTGCAGCATTATTTACAACAGCCATCTTTGATTCCTCACACTTTTTGCAAGTCTCTGGCCCCTGCTCTAAAAATATTTAATTGCTTTCTAAATCCTGTGATTTCTACCTCCAAGTCTCTTTCTGGTGACTCTCCCTTTTCATTCCATTCCCAGCTTGATCTATATCGTCTCTGTCCCATAATATTGTAATAGTCACCTTAACTAAACACATTGCTTACCATCTAAATGCATTCTTTCCTGGCATAAATACTGGAACAATCTTCCTAAAGCACAATTCTTTTTTTTCAAAGATTGACTGATTGATTGAGGGGGCTTGGGAGGGCAGGAGGAGAAGGAAAGAGAAAATCCCAAGCAGACTCTACGCTGAGCTCGGAACCTGACATGGGGCCTGATCCCACAACCCAAATATCATGACCTGAGCTGAAATTAAGAGTTGGACGCTTAACCTACTGAGCCACCCAGGCGCCCCAAGCACAATTCCAATTGTAATCTCCCTGCTCAGACGCCGTGGAAACTGCCCATAGAACAAAGGCTGAATTCAGTTTGCATGGAATTTAAATTGTACCATAATCCGATCCCAGTTAACTTTGCTAATCTCATCTCTTTTCCCATGTAACTCCTCTGTATTTATATACACAGACCTTCCTGATACCTAAACATTCCCATTTCTTCTGCTAGAAGTAATCTCTCCCTTCTCTGTTTTTAAGTGTAGTATTGCAGTCCAAAAATGTTCATTCAATCTGTGTTTTTTTTCTTGAGGACAGGGACTAGATTTTTCCCCTTTATTTATTTATTTTTTAATCTCTTCCATACCAGCCAGAATAACCGTTTGCCTGTGGTAAGCAGAAATGCTGAATTGAAGAATTATTCACAACTGACGTGGTTCAGGCAGAAATTTTTTTCTATTAAAACTTTTGTCACATTAGACAATG
This sequence comes from Ailuropoda melanoleuca, assembly GCF_002007445.2. Lineage (NCBI taxonomy): Eukaryota > Metazoa > Chordata > Mammalia > Carnivora > Ursidae > Ailuropoda > Ailuropoda melanoleuca. The sequence goes on from NC_048221.1 coordinate 114,926,980, forward strand.
GAAATATGATAAGTAAATACTGTTAGTTTTCCATGTAAGAGTATAATAAATTCCATCCTTGTTGATTTGTTATTCAAAAATAATGTTGAAGCACAGCATTTGGGGTTTTTTTGTTTTGTTTTCTTCATTGGTATTTTGTCTTTCTTCCAAGGGAAAAAAATTGTTATTTACTTCCTACTCTTATGTGTTAAATATTAATTTTTATAATAGAAAATTAAAAGTGTTTTTCTTTGGCTAGGTATGTAGTACATGGATTGGAAGTGGAGTTGTCAGTGATCTCAATGACCTCCGTCGAGTGCACAATCTGCTTGTCTCTTCTCTGGACAAAGTGCAGGCTGGAAAAGGATCTTCTAGCCAACTGTACCGAGAGAGTGCCACAACCATGGAAAAACTGGCTGTTCTCAAAGCGTGGGCAGAGGTAACCACAGCCTATTGTTTTTGAACCATTTCTCCATCCATGAGAAAATGTTCCTCTAGTCCTGTAGGTAAAAAATAATTTATTTGATTTTTGTTGTTTTTTAAACTGACTTTGGTATGGAATGCTTTTTGGAAATCTGTTATTTGCTCCTTCTCACTGAAATATGTATATATTTATGTCTCAAAAGAGCTCTTATCAAGCCTTTGAAAGTTATGTTTTTTAATCAGTTCTTTCAAAATTTCTATACTAAGAAAGGGCTCCCCTAACTAATTATGTGGAAATTTGGCAGCACAGGGTCTAATGATCGTAATGTCGGTTGCCAGTCAGCTAGTTCTTTGCTGACTTGTGTTAATATGCTTGATTCACCTACCAGGAAGGCTGGCGTAGTTTAGTATAAAAAGCATTAAATGTTGAATCAGGCCCTATAACAAGTTCTCTCTCTATAATTTACCATCTTTTTGACCTTGGTGAAGTGATTTGATCTCTCAGAGCCTCAGTTTGTTTGTTTTTTCATTACAATGTGGAAATAATATCTTCTTATAAGGCAGTGTATATCAAAGGACATTGTGACTGGCACTGAATGGAAGATCGATTATTGCTTTTAAAAAATTAGATCAGAGGGGCGCCTGGGTGGCTCAGTCGTTAAACGTCTGCCTTTGGCTCAGGGCGTGATCCTGGAGTCCTGGGATCGAGCCCCACATCAGGCTCCTCTGCTGGGAGCCTGCTTCTTCCTCTCGCACTCCCCCTACCTGTGTTCCCTCTCTCGCTGGCCATCTCTCTCTCTGTCAAATGAATAAATAAAATCTTTAAAAAAAAATTAGATCAGAACCTCACATAACTAAATAATTTACGTTTTTATTGACACCTTTTTCTTTTTTAGGGTAATTTGTACTATAAAGATTTACAGGGATTATGCTAAGTGAAATAAGTCAAGCAGAGAAAGACAATTATATGGTTTCACTTATATGTGGAACATAAGGAATAGCACAGAGGACATTAGGAGAAGGAAGGGGAAAATGAAGGAGGGGGGGAATCAGAGGGGGAGAGGAACCATGAGAGACTATGGACTACAGGGAACAAACTGAGGGCCTCAGAGAGGAGGGGGGTGGAGGGATGGGTTAGCCCGGTGATGAGTATTAAGGAGGGCATGTATTGCATGGAGCACTGGGTATTATATGCAAACAATGAATCATGGAACACTACGTCAAAAACTAGTGATGTTCTGTATGGTGACTAACATAATATAATAAAATTTAAAAAATAAAATAAAATGAAATAAAGATAGGCAGCTCATGCCTCAGCCTTGAATGCTGCCTAGTAATTCTTTTCCCTGCTTATCTTCTTTTCCTTTGTCATGCTCTTCAAATGCCCAGCATATTCTAGATTTCTCTCCTAAAGACCTATCTTTGCTTATACTTTTTCACTCAGAAAGCTGAGGATATCCATTTTCCATCTCCTCAGACTGTTACCTTGAAATATTTAGATTTACGTGAGTTGGGAACTGTCCTTTCACCTGTTAGTTAACGTTAGTTAAGCATGAGTGTGAAGCGGAAACTTTCCAGCTCATTGCTGTCAGTCATGCCCACTCTGTATCTTCAGCATCTCCTTCTACATGCTCACTCTTCTTGCCTGCCTTCCTTCCCACCTGAGTGTAGCCTTCTCCTCACTGCTTTCCCTCTCTCCTCTTCATGTCTCAGTTCACTGAAGGAGTTTCAGTATCTTCACTTTCTCAACTATTGGTCACCTGCTTCTCAGTCCCCCACGATCTGGGCCATTCTCACTGATGCAGGCTGGCTGGGTCCGAGAACCCAGAGGGGGTTCTTCAGGACCAGCCACAGGGTCCTTGGCTTCGAGCAGGATCGAAATCAAACGCAAGCCAAGAGGAAATGAGAGCAGAGTTTATTGAAGGTACAGAGACAGCAGATACAGACAGAATATCTGGGAGACTTGGAAAGGAAAGGAGAGTAAGTCACGTCTTTGCTTGGGACCTGGGGTTTTTCTTGAGGATGGTGGTCTGGTGTACATGCCCTCTCAGGCATCCAGGAACTGGTCAAAAAAAGAAGTGCTCAGGTGTCCTGCATAAGTCCCTTATGCCCTGGAGCTAGGGGTCTTGGTATCAAGGTGTCTGGAGTCAGTGATCTTGGAAAACGTACATGACGACCCCTCCCCATCATTCCTTAGATGTTGTCTGGTGTGCTGAAATACTCCAAAGAAATCATTAAGTCCTTGACCTTTACAAGGAGGACATATAACACGTGTGAGGAGGTGCAGATCCTAGCAAGAAGGGAAGCAGGAAAAGCAGTTTTTCATGAGGTCCCTTCAGTTTTCCTGTGTCACACCACTCCATTGGAATCACTCTCACTAAAGTTACAAATGAGAGAATTATCTGTCTCACTGTGCACTCATCAGTCTCCGTATTACTTGGCCTCTCTGCAGCATTTGATATTGTCTCTTCTAGAAGCCTTTTGTTTTCCTTGACTTTTGTGACACTCCTCTGTTGCTTCTCCTCTTTCCTTTACATTGTTCATTCTCAACATCACTTGCTGGCCTTTTTTTGCCTGCCCGCTCTTTAAATGTTGGTATTTTTCTTGTCCCTTTCTTCCCTCTTCATACTTTATGGGCAGCTTAATCCGTACCTGTAACCTATAGCTTTAACCTGTATATTAAAGATTCTAATTCTGCTTTTCCACCCAGACCTCTTAAATGCCAATCCTGTATTTTTAGCTGTTTATGAGACATTTCCCCTTGGATGACCCATAAGTACCACACACCAAACATGTCTAAAAAAATACTGTTTTCTCTTTCTTCTTTTTTCCTCTTTATCTCAACTACTGGTCCTACCTCCTATCTTCAGGCCTGAACCTAGGTATCAATATTAACTGCTTCTTCTTCAGTCCCCTTCATCTTATATCTAGTAGGTAACTAATTCCTATGTTTTTGACTTTGTTAATACTATCTTTGAAAATAATGTAATTTTGTTCTGATAATAAAAATACCTATATTCACTACACATATTCAGAATATAGAGAAAAGGTATTATTAAAAAATCTGTAATCTTATCCCCTCTGTAATCTTATTATCTTATCATCCAGAGATAACTATTGTAAATATTTTGGTGTATATCACTATGCATATGTGCACGTATAAATCTATTTGTATGCCCTAAAATGTATCTATCTCTATTTTTTAAAAAATAAAAATGGAATTTTATTCAACATAGCAACTATTTTTAAAATTTAGCAATAGATTATGTATACCTTTTCCATATCTATAAATAAATACTTCCTCTCTTCTACCCCTGCCTTTCGTTTGAGTCCTCATCATCTGTTACCTGGTCTAAGCCGTTGCATCCTAATTTTTTTCTACTGTTAGTTTCCCCGTCTCCACCTCCAGCTATTCCTGTACAGATTCTCAGAATAATCATTCTAAAATGCAAATTTGGGGCAAAGAATATGAATTGACAATTCACAGAGAGGAAACAAAGCTACACATAAACATATGGTAAAGGGGAAGAAATACAGAAACATTTCTTAGCTAAATTAACATCATTTTTAGACTGATAGTAAAATTTTTCTAAAGGGTTATATATATATCAAAACCCTTAGTAAAACCGCACATTAGCTGACTCGCTCATCCTAAGGAATATGAAGGATGTACACAAAGACTCTGGTATGATGATACTTATTGTGATGTTTATTTTTCTCAGCAAAATGGAAATAACTAAATGTATGTCTTGATCCTAAGAGATGATGGGAATTATGTGAATAGAAAATTGGGTTAAAAGTTATTCACAGGGGTGCCTCTGTGGCGCAATTGGTTGGGCGTCCGACTCTTGGTTTCGGCTCAGGTCGTGATCTCACGTTTGTGAGATCAAGCCCAGCGTTGAGCTCCACACCCAGTAGGGAGTCTGCTTGGGACTCTCTCTCCTTCTCCCTCTGCCCCTAACCACCGCATGCCCTCTTTCTCTCTCTCTTTCAAATAAATCTTTAAAAAAATTTTTTTAATTAAAAAAAGTAAAAGTTATTCACAAACATATTATTTAAAAGACTGTATATACAACATGTCTAGATTGTTAATGGTATTTTCTCATTTTCTTCATTTTATTTATACTTCTGATTTTTCTATTTTTCTTGTGTAATATCTAATAAGAAAGGTAAGCCAAAAATTGTTTAAAAAGAAGTCTAAAAATATATTCTCCTGTATTGCAAGTAGCAATGTGAGTTATAGAACCCTTTTAGAAAGGTTTTGGCAGCGTCTATTCAGAGCCATAAAAATATTTGTGATCACTAATGTAGTAATTCTGTTTCTGGGACTTTATCCTAGGGTAAAATATGCAAAATACAGGAAGGAAATGTTTACAAAAAGCTTTACTTGGAACATTATTTATGATGTGAAGAACTGCACACCTTTTGTCTTTGAAAACTATATCTTGTCTTTTTAAGATTCCCAAGGCTGAGCAAAGAATGGGAAGTAAATATAAAACTTCAGTGTAGGGAAATTGTTAGATGTATTATGGCTTATCCCCTACAGCCGTTAGGAGTAATGGTTATGAAGACCCGCATTCCATGGGAAAACCTTATGATATGTTAATAGATAAAATTAAATACAAAATTCTTTGTACAACAAAATTACAATTTACAAAGATAGAATATGGTAACCTGGAAATTGGGATTACGAGTAATTTTAAAAACTCATTTTCAAAACTTTTTATGGTATCATTTTAAAACAAAGTTAAAAGTTCAGGAAAATTACATAATATGTGATGTATAAATCCTGCAGTGACCTCTTCCTTTCCCCATTGCCTATAGTGTAAAACCTTCACCTCCTTCTGCCTCGTATTCTGTGCTTAGTCTATGGCAGTTGCCAAAGCCTAAATGTATGTACAAAAACAAAAACAAAAATAGATGCAACAAGGAAGAATCTTTAAAATTATGTTTTAGGAAGTTGCTATTATACATCTTTTTGGTTTACTAAGTGGAGAGAAAGGATACAGATAATATATATGTGACTAGTAAATTATATGCTTGGCTTAACTCTCTATTATAAAGGCTAGATTGCTAAATATCACTTAAGGGGTTAGAAGGATATTTATGGAAATCCTTTCTCTGGCTCTTCTCCCATCCCCCTCCAGCCTTTTTCTTTGAATGCTGTCTGATTGTGTCTAATAAGTCTGTGAAAGTGGAGGCAGTAAACAGGAAGTTATACCCTATGACCAAAAAAAAAAAAAAAAAGACACACATAAAAGGGGGCTTTGTTAAGTAAAACAAGAGAAGCCAGAAAAATTTCAGAGAACCCTACTCAAGGAGTATTTTGTGAGAGGAATAGTCAGAAGTCAGATCGATAAAAAAAGATTGTCTCCAAAGCAGGTGGACTTATTCTTTGGAGGTTGTCGGGAAGTCATGAAGTTACATACTTTCCAGTGTCTATACCCAATTATTTTCAATAATTCGGTTCTATAAATAGCAACTTAGATCATATTATTTCTTAATATTATGCCTTGTTATTTTCTCCTCCTAATATCTTACTAGGTATATGTGGTTGCTATGAATATTAAGAAGGAAGCAGAGTCAAAGCCAAAAAGAGCAATGAAAAGTACTGATGACGATGATGATGATTATGGTACCATAGATGAACTACCACCAGATAGTTTAATAACACTTGTGCAACCCGAACTGCCAACGCTCAGCCGCCTGTGGTTGGCAGCATTAAAAGACTATGCGCTTTTGACTTTACCAGCTGAATTTGCTAGTCAGCTCCCCCCAGATGGTAAGTACTGCATTCAGAGTTTTGCCTTTATGGTGTTTAGACTAGTAATTAAACAAAATGTAATTGGTGGAAGCTAGCAACAATAATAATTAATGATATTATAGTGTACTTATCCACCTTAAATTTATAAAGAGAGTAAAACACCTTAAATTTAATTATTTAATTATTAATAATTTAATAATGTAGGGGCGCCTGGGTGGCACAGCGGTTAGGCGTTTGCCTTCGGCTCAGGGCGTGATCCCGGCGTTATGGGATCGAGCCCCACATCAGGCTCCTCCGCTATGAGCCTGCTTCTTCTTCTCCCTCCCCCTGCTTGTGTTCCCTCTCTCGCTGGCTGTCTCTATCTCTGTTGAATAAATACATTAAAAAAATCTTTAAAAAAAATAATAATTTAATAATGTAATTTAAGATGTAGTAATGACATTTTAAATTTCTGTGGACTTAAACTTGGCACTGTCTCACTTAGAGCATGTTCTCTGTATTGAATTTATAAATTCAAATACAGCATTAAGCTCATTTGTTAACCCAAGCAAAAAGTTCTCACTGTTATAGTAAGAACTGTATGAGCTAGAGTACTCTAAATAACCATGCATGACAAGTCATTATGCATAACTATGATGAAGTTAATTGCTGTGCTGGTCAGTATATGCAAGGGCAGATGGGGAAGTCCTTGGTTTCCTAGTGAAAACAGGAGTTAAGGAAGTATGGCGGAGGCAGGGTGAAAAAGAAAGAAGAGACAGAATTCCCTGGCTGTGGCAGAAAGAGAAGATGACCAGGGTTTTAGGGAGTCTCTGGCAACAGTGAGGAGGAAGGCTGTGACCACAGGGTAGAGAAAGGTAGAGTATCCCCAGCAGCAGCTGCAGTTGCAGGGGAAAGGCTGACAACCCTAGCACTGGCGAGGAAAGCACCAGCCCTCCAGTTCTACAGCTGCAGGAAAGATGTTACTTTTGGTGGCTTTGTAATAAGGAGAATCCCTTCGGCCAGATTGCTCTTTTGTATATGCTATGGTCTGAATTTTGTGTCCCCTCCAAATTCACATGTTGAAACCTAACCCCCATCGTGATGGTATCAGGAAGTGGGGCCTTTGGGAAGTGCTTAGGTCAGGAGGTGAAGCCCTCTGGAATGGGATTGGTACCCTTAGAGAAGAGACCCCACATTGCACCATGTAAGAATACAGCTATGAATCAGAGAGATGGCCCTTACCTGAGCATACAGGCAGCCCGAGCTCAGACATCCCGCCTCCAGAACTGTGAGAAATACATTTCTGTTGCTTAATAAGCCACCCAGTCTGTGGTATTTTGTTATAGCAGCCCAAATGGACTAAGACAGTAAGTAATGAGTATTTTTAAGTTAGTTGTGGATAAATGGTTGACCACATACAATAAAAGTAATGGCTTTGATTGGCTTGATTATTTTACAGGTGGAGCATTTTATACCCCCGAGACTATCGACACAGCTAGACTTCACTACCGGAATTCGTGGGCCCCGATTCTCCATGCAGTGGCACTTTGGTTAAATAGCACAGGGTTTACATGTTCAGAGTCTGCAGAAGCAGCAGCGATACCTGGCTTACAGAAACGTGCTACATCTGTCAGTTTAAACCAGGCATCAGGAGCAACACCTAGTGCTAAATCTTTGCCAGAAATTAACAAAGACAGAATGCATCTGATATTAGGTAGGTGTGTCAGATTGATGATCTTCAAGATGTGTCACTTCTGAAATTTATATCTGTAGGGAAGAAAAAATTTCCTTCTATCCCCTTAGGTTCTGTGGCTGGCCTAAGAATTAAATGGATGTGAAACAGATTAACAGGAGAAAAGCATACAGATTTAATGTTTTCAACCTAAAGTAGCCATCAGGTCCAAAAACTTATATGCCATTTTACACAAAGAACAATAAATTGTGAGGGTGTGACCAGACAAAGGGGTTTGGGTCAGGGGCAGTAGATTGAGGGATGGGGATTAGGAAATGTATGGGGGAAACTAATGTTAGTAGGTTTGTTTGTACAAGTCTATTTCAGCACTGGCTCCCAGTCTTCTCTTCCTGATATAGAGAGGGCACCTTTCTCAAGAGAAATTTTATGACCTGTGTTTAGGTGGAAAGGGGTCAGAGAGCACTTACTGCATCTGCTGTTTATCAAGTACCTTCAGCTGAAAATAATCAATATGCCAAAGAGGCATATTTTGGTGCGGCCTGTTCTGAACTCCTTCCTATCCTTCATTTTAATGCTATGGAAAAGTTTTATATACCACACTCCAGAGAGGAAATAATAAGAGGAGGATTTTTTAAGCACATTTTCTAAATTGTTAACTGAATTTTTAATAGAAAAATTTAATTATTAAAAACTATTCTAAAAATTTTAGCTGTCGTGTTCACTCACAGGGCAATAGTGAATAATTTTCAAGAAAAAAAACTGCATTTTTCTTTTTCAACGGCGGATTTTCTTTTTACTTGACACTTAACAGATTGTCCTATGAGGAAATAATAAAATGCAAAGTTAAAGCAAATTTGAATAAATTTCAATTTATAATTGCTTTATAGTTGCTCCTTTAATGTTAAGATATTATAGATTCTAATGAGGCTCTTCAGCAGTTTTATATGTTCTGGGAGGGAAGAGAAACACAGTTGGTAAGGTGAAATTATAGAACTTGTCAGTAGATCTCATACATGAAAATATGAGAGACTTCCAGAACAATGATCTTACCCTTATGCAAATTAAGAACAATTGTTATCCATGATATCCATTATGCCTCTATAGCTTGCCACTAAAAAAATCTTTGTAGACATGAAAATTGTTTGGCAACCATTTAATGAGAAGTAATTTTATAATTTTCATAAGCTTATTTTTAATGTATTATTTTTTAAAGTCCTAGAAATAAAAATTTGAGTATCTCCTTAACTCCATGACCTTGGAACTGCCTCCCTCCCCCGACCTTCAATTTGATTATTAACCTAATTGCAAAGCTACAATCTGTGTTTCAAAGTTTTGCTGCTGCTTTTGGTAACCATTTTGAACTGTACTTTAAGGTACCATTAAATATGTGGTAAAGTAATCTGTAAAAGAATAGAGGAAAAATAGAGAAAAAAATCTGACATCAGACCAACAAAGCGTTTTATAGTGACAGACGTGTTTTTATTATGTGCCTCGCAGGTGTGAGTATCCAGTTCCTCTGTTCCCCTAGACCTGAGGAGCCTATTGAACATGTTACAGCGTGTCTACAGGCCTTACACACCTTGCTAGACTCTCCTTATGCCCGAATCCATATTGCAGAAGATCAGGTACAGTATATTTCTATAACGGATAATAAATTGTATGCTTTGTTTTCATCATATTTATCGTAAGATAATTTTCTCCCATATGAAATAAATATTATATAAAAAGGATTCAGGATTTTGACATTATAGTGAGTGTTGGATGAGTAGGCACAGCCAGCACAGAAATAGTCGGCGTATCTTCTTAGACGTGTTCATCAGTAGTCAAGTAAAACTAAAAATTAAGGGATGCCTTCCATCCCAGTTAATGATTCTACTAATAAAAGTCTGAAGGAATTGATAAGGCTGTTAAATAAATTACACCACTTTTAAATGTTTGATAAAGTTTTATCTCGCATTTAATGAAATTTTTTTTGCACTGGCTCAACTACTACTCATCTAAACAGTTTAATGAATTGCTTTTTCTAATTTTTGTATGTAATAGTTAGAGGACTTTATTTATGTTACAGAACCAAGCTACCGGTAGATTTGTTACTCTTCTTTTTAATTAGAAATTCTTTACTTTTCATAATAAGAACCATCTTTTTGGTCCCCATCACTACCATGTAGGGTAATTTTCCATGAAATACAAACAAATATATAAAATAGATAGAAATAGATAAAAAAGAAAGTTGCTGTCTTTCATTATATCAAAATTAGTTTTGCATGCGATGCTGACCCAAACCAAAATAAAACAAAGCATATGCTTGTACCCCAGCCTTGCAGCCTGAAGCTGTCCCTCAGCTAAGCTACCGATTACTGTAAGAAACTTCTGTTTTTTATACAATTTAAAATTTAATCTGTGAATGAAGAGAGAATACTATGTTTACACTCGCTCATTTTGGTTTTAACATAATACATCCCACACGCAACCACCAGCTATTTTTTGGACTCAGTAATGTTTTGTTTATCCAAGCACTGCTTTATGCTTGGTTGGGTGATATTTTTTTTCCTGAGTCAGATCCTATACTTTCAAAATCATCAGAGTATACTGACTCAAAAATTGTATTCATTCACCCAACAACTTTTACTCTGTGCCTGTCCTGCATCAGACACAGTTTGAGGCTAGAGATATCAAAAGTGGTCTCCCTGCACCTGGTTCAGGAGATCAGGACAGTATGATAAGTGCTGAGCTGGAGTATGTAAAGGTATGATGAGAATAGAGGGGCGGAGCCCTGACGTTATCAAGGAAAGTAAGGAATGGCTTCTCAGAGGAGATGATGGTTGGATTAAATCTTAAAAGAGGAATTAGTGAGGCAGCACAAGAGAGATGGGTTTTCCTCTCTGGGAGAAAAGCAAATCCAAAGACAGGGAAGTGTGAGGGAACATGACAAGTTTAAGGACACTCCTGTCATTTACAATGGCTGAGACAAATGGAGCATGTGGGGGTTGTTAGGAGATGAGGCTGCACGGTAGAGAAAAAGCCCAATCATGAAGATTCCTGAATGGCATATTAAAGGGTTTAAAATCTGTCCTAAAAGTGATAGGGAATCATTAAAAATGTTAAAATAGAGGAATGACCTGATTAAACCTATATTTCAGAGCATAGTATATATAGATTTGATCACTTTTATTGACCTTGTGAGATTGGTCTATAAGAGATGACAAGGCTGGGGCGCCTGGGTGGCGCAGTCGTTAAGCGTCTGCCTTCAGCTCAGGGCGTGATCCCGGCGTTCTGGGATCGAGCCCCAACATTAGGCTTCTCTGCTAGGAGCCTGCTTCTTCCATTCCCACTCCCCCTGTGTGTTCCCTCTCTCGCTGGCTGTCTCTCTCTGTCAAATAAATAAATAAAATCTTAAAAAAAAAAAACCAAAAACAAAGAGATGACAAGGCAGGCAGGGAGGGAGGCCAGTTACAAGGCTCTTTTCATTTTATTTCCAGAGAAATAGCAAGTTACACTGGCCTAGGAAAACTGAATAAAGGAAGAAAAAAAGAGGGCCGATATGAAAACGTGAGGGTATGTTACAAATAACAAACAAGGATGGAGATGAGGGAAATAAGTCAGCACCAGAGACTACTAGAGAGGTAGGAGGAGAACTAAGAGAGAACAGAGTTACAAGGGCAAGGGAGAGTTTCAAGGACAGCAGTCTCAAAAGAACCAGAATCCAGTATATAAGGACAGAAGAGAGTCCAGGGAGGGTTACTAGCGACCTCAGATGGAGCATTTTCTTAGGTGGGCAGAAGCCAGATTGTGGAAGAGGGAGGAGTGAATGAGGAGTGAAGGAACTGGAAGCATTTGGGCTCGGACCAGAGGAAGCATGATAGAGATAGAGGACATGGGAGCAGAGAGAAGGGTCTGAGAGGATTTGGGGGGAGGTGGGAATTAGACAAGAAAGACCTGAGTGTTTTCCTTATACTGGGAGAGGAACTGACTTAGAGAAGCTGAAGACATATGGAATACAATCAAGGTCCTTGAAGAATCTTTGAGAGGTCAGATAGGATAGAACAGGAAGCAGATAAGGGAAGATTAATCAGCCTTGGGTAGAGTCTGGACACTTGACCTTAACGAGAAAGGTAAAGGTGGCTTTGGTTATAGTTAAGTTTTTTTCTTCCTCTTTGAAATTTGAGGCAGGTTCATTGGATGGGTTTGACGTAGAAGATTGTAAGAGGCTTAAAGTGAGTGCTGAAAGTTTGTAATGGTTGCTGAGATGGATGGGAGACGGATTTATTGCAAGTGCCTAGTATCCACAGTAATTTGTTGACTGAAAACGTGTTGGGATACAATATGACCATTTCTCAAGATTGTTATAATGTTCTTATTTGTTACACAGTCATATATATTAATTTTAGCTGCCAAATTGATTTATTATTTTACATGCATATTTTCTTAGATTGTAATAACATAAATTTATCCTTTGAAATAAGATTAATTAAGTTTACTTGTATTAATTTATAATAGCTGATTGGTGTTGAGTTGCTAAGTGTTTTGCACCGCCTCCTCTTGACCTGGAACCCGCCATGTGTTCAGCTGCTGGTTACTGGAGTTGTACAACAGATAGTAGGAGCTGCTCAGGATTATTTGCAAGAAAAAAGAAACACTCTAAGTAAGTACTAAAAATTATGCTAAATTTGATGTAGATCTTATTTGTACTCTAACTTTTTATGTATCAGTGCCAGGAACTCTAATAAAAAGTGTAGTCATAGATGTAGGAGATTTGCTATTGATTTTGCTTTCATTAGAAAGAGCCAAATGAGGGGTGCCTGAGTGGTGCAGTTGGTTAAGCGTCTGACTCTTGGTTTCAGCTCAGGTCATGATCTCAGGGTCGTGGGATCGAGCCCTGTGTCAGGCTCCATGCTCATTTTGGAGTTGGCTTGAGATTCTCTTTCTCTCTCCCTCTGCCCCTCCCGCTTGTGCTCTCTCTCTCAAATAAATAAATAAATCTTTTAAAAAAAAAAAAAAAAGGAAGAAAGAACCAAATGAAATTGCTGGTAGTCAACTATTTTTCACCTTCAAAAGTGTCAGCTGTGTACGGTTCAACCTAACATATATGTTCCTCGTAATATGAAATAAGTTCCTAATAAAAATACCTAAAGAAAATTTTTTGAAGTAAAAAATGGATTGTCCTTAAGTTTAAGGAGAGGTCGATAAACAGAATTCTAGCAAGGCAGAGAGTTATTCTGAGAAAGACATGTGTTATCAGTTAGACATTCAGTGGTAAATTCTTTTGAAAGAATTTCTCAAATATACTTATTATGTAGTTTTATCTACTCTGTGCTATTACTTTTTCTGTGTGTTTCTGGAAATTAAACCGATTTTCTTCTACCCAAGATGAAGATGATATGGAAAAAGAGTCATGTCCTATAGTAGGAGAAGGAGGTGACAGCGGTGGTCTTGTTCCTGGAAAATCTCTTGTGTTTGCAACTATGGAGCTGTTGATGTTCATTTTAGTACGGCATATGCCACATCTCAGTGCCAAGATGTCGGATTCACCCAGTCACGTAGCCACCAAAACTCGACTGACAGAAGAAAGTGCTCGTTTGGTGGCAGCCACAGTTACCATACTCTCTGACTTACCATCTCTTTGTTCGCCTGCTGGTACGGTATTAATCACTATGTGGAAATACATTATATTACAATAGACAAAGATGAGCTCACCTTTGATTTTAACTGCTCTTATGACTTCTCTTCCTCTTAAATCTCAAGTATGGAAGGAGAAGTTAGTCTTTTATGGTGTGTTGACCTTTAGGAACCTATAAAGATTAAGGATTTAAGAAACTGTAAACTTAACATGTTCTCCAGATACGTTTCAGACAAACTTCAGCAAGGAGATCGAACCACAGCTTGAGGCAAGGCACTACACGTTAGCAGACAGACATACGGGGGGATAACTAAACCTGTTAGTTTCTGATCTGGTTGCCTCTCTTGAGTAACTGACAAACTGAAAAACGTCAGATGAGTGTAACCGCCAACTCTTAGGAGGAACTAAAGAAATTATAGCTGCAAAGATGATAGTTGTCTGCAGATACCTGAAAAGTACTGGATGGAAATGTAGACTTTCCCTCTGTTTATCTGGGAGGGAGAAATAGTATCAGGAGTATAAAGGTAAATTTCAGCCCAACACAAGTCTATAGATGTGATAATAATGAGTTCTGTTTTCCTGGAGATTTGCAGGCCAAGCACAATGGCGGCCTGAGAAAGTGTTGAACGTCTTCCATGAGGTGGGAGGTTGGATTCAATGACCTTAAAGTTCTTTCAGCTACGAATTCCAGGATCTTTTTGTTTCTTCTTTGCTTACCCATATAGTCTTTTCATCGTTTTTCCCGGCGTGGTTAAGGCTGACTTGAGTACGCTGAAGATTGATTACGTGTCTTAGGAATGCTACCAGATTCATCAAGTTGCTCAGATAGTTATCAAAGTATATGGTAGTGCTTCCCTTCCATTTTTCTATCTTCTTTTCTCATTTTCATTTTGAAAGGCACAATGTATTAAATAGGTGAAATATTGGAAAAAAAATAAAAACAAGGCTAGTTGGAAAAAGAAAGAAAATATTCTGTCTTCTTTAAAATAACTTTCCAGTCTCTCACTTTCTTTTCCAAACACTGAATTATAGTAATAGTGATGCAGTAAATTTAGCATAACAACAAGGGAAAAAATAATATTAAACCATAATCAATTGTAAAAACAATTGAAAGAACTGGAATATGAGAACTGAGTAGTTATGAGGTAATTTGATTTGTTTTCAATTCAGGGTGTATGACAATCCTGCCCACGATTCTGTTTTTAATTGCAAGAATATTGAAAGACACAGCGATAAAGTCTGCAGATAATCAGGTTCCTCCACCAGTCAGCGCAGCACTTCAAGGGATTAAAAACATCGTGACACTCTCGATGGCCAAGACTGAGGACACTCAGAAACAGTGGACAGCTCTAATTCGCAGCACGCTCGCATGCATCCTGGAATATTCTCAACCAGGTAACCTAATCAGGGCTTCAAACCCATAATCTATCTGTTTGTCAATAACTAATTGAATGAGCTTGTCCAAAAAGTGCTTTATAACACCAAATCGATTCAGAAAGGTGTTTTAGTCACACCCTACAGGTAGGAACTTCAGTACCCCTTTCTGGATATTGACTGTAAATGTCCTTGTCTTAGCACTTAAATACATGTTGGAGGCTCAAAAAAGGACAGAAAGTTTCAGAAAAGATACACAGAATCAAGCTGATATGCGTTGATATATTTGTTTGCTTCATATGTTTTCTTTTTGATAAAAATAATAAGATAGGAAAGTTGAAGTATCTGTCATCACCCCAGCTTATCTTCAAATGACACCGCAGTCTTAATTTTGATGTTTCATTCAAGAAATATTTATATATGTAAATAAATATACTTTCTGTATTAATAAATATAGGTCTATAATAATAAACAATAAAAATACATGTATATATTAATAAATATATGTATGAATTCTATACCGACTGAGTTAATAGCCATGGACAATATATAGTATTTCTTTTGTGGTTTTATTTATTTATTTATTTATTTATTTATTTATTTATTTTAAGATTTTATTTATTTATTTGACAGAGAGAGAGACAGCCAGCAAAAGAGGGAACACAAGCAGGGGGAGTGGGAGAGGAAGAAGCAGGCTTCCCAGTGGAGCAGGACCCTGGGATCATGCCCTGAGCCAAAGGCAGATGCTTAATGACTGAGCCACCCAGGCACCCCTATTTATTTATTTTTAAGATTTTATTTATTT
Organism: Ailuropoda melanoleuca; assembly: GCF_002007445.2. Lineage (NCBI taxonomy): Eukaryota > Metazoa > Chordata > Mammalia > Carnivora > Ursidae > Ailuropoda > Ailuropoda melanoleuca. Next base: position 114,942,614 of record NC_048221.1, read on the forward strand.
GACACAGAGTGAGAACACAAGCAGGGGGAGCAGCAGGCAAAGGGAGAAGCAGGCTCCGCACTGAACAGAGAGCCCGATGTGGGACTCGATCCCAGGACCCTGGGATTATGACCTGAGCCGAAGGCAGATGCTTAACTGACTAAGCCACCCAGGCATCCCTCTTTTGTGTTTTTAAATTTGCATAAGTAATGTCATAGTATATCATTCTACCTTTACACTCTCACTCAAGAATAAGGGTTTTTTTGAGCTATTAATATGTACGTATAAAACTCTGATTTATTCCTTTTAACCTCTATGTTGTTTCCATCACATGAATTTTTCAATTATTATTCAGTACCTTGTCAACTGATATTTCTGCTGTTTCTGATTTTTCCCCCATTATAAAAATTGCTCCTGTGAAAATCCTTATATATTCTTCACGCATTTTTGCTATGAGATTTTCTAGGGTACACCCCTAGAAGTGGAATTGATAGCACATTTTAATTTTATCAGACATGGCCAAATTACTCCCCAAAGTAGCCATGTGAATTTACACACCTGGTAGCATTGGATGATAATCTCTGTTTCTCCATGTCCTCACCAATACTTGGTATTTCAGACTTTTAAATTTTGCTATCTGATGGGTAAAATGTACTGTCTCATTATTTTAATTAGCATTTCTCATTTTCCTAGTGAGTATAAGCATTTTTCATGCTTGTGTTTAATTTTGGGTGAAATGTTTATTCACATTTTTGTCCATTTTTCTTCCATGTTTGACTTTTTCTTTCATTGTATCTTTCCATTGTAAGGAAAATGTCAGAGGACTGAAAACAAAGAATAATAAGTAAAAATTTGTTATGTCACCTATCACCTATTAAAACATGTCCACACTGAAAGTGTGGAGCAGGCCCATGAATCCAGAGGTAGGGCAATGAAACACACAAATTACTTAAAACAAACGTTCATCCACATGAGACTATATTACATGATAAAAGCACATTCATTCTTCAATGGTTTTTGTCAGCTGTTTGAGATACCAGTTCTAGTTAGGCCCTCACCTCATATCATGACTCAAAATAAATACCAGAGGGGCACCTGGGTGGCACAGTGGTTAAGCGTCTGCCTTCGACTCAGGGCGTGATCCCAGTGTTATGGGATTGAGCCCCATGTCAGGCTCCTCCGCTGTGAGCCTGCTTCTTCCTCTCCCACTCCCCCTGCTTGTGTTCCCTCTCTCGCTGGCTGTCTCTATCTCTGTCAAATAAATAAATAAATAAAATCTTTAAAATAAATAAATAAATAAATAAATAAATAAATAAATACCAGAGAAATTAAAGTGGTAATGTATAATTTTAAAAATAGTTAAAGAAAATATATATAAAATTTTTATGTGAGAATGGCAAAGGGAGTATGTAAGTGTAAGAATGGAAAATATCAGAGGAAAATATCGATGTATTAGGCTGTATAGAAATTACCTTCTTCCTGTCAAAACATCTTACGTTAAAAGGTAGCTGAAAAAAAAGACAGCTGAAAAATTGACAGTAGTATTTATGTTAGTGTCAATATCATTAATGCACGAAGAAGTCTTATAAGAAACTTTGACACCCAGTAGAAGAAAGAGGAAAGGAAAGAACACACATTGGTAAAAAGGGGATAGAGGTGACCTCCATGCATATAAAAAAAGTCAGCCACATTATTATGTAAGCAAAGAAATACGAACAAAAACAAAGTAATATAAAATTTTTTCTTGTAAAATTGATGTTTTTTTAAAAAATGTGACTGTACAGTTGGAATTGGTACCAAGAGAACATTTTCATACTTTGCTGATGGGAGTTTAAAAATGGTTTAAGGGGCGCCTGGGTGGCACAGCGGTTAAGCGTCTGCCTTTGGCTCAGGGCGTGATCCCGGCGTTGTGGGATCGAAGCCCCACATCGGGCTCTTCTGCTATGAGCCTGCTTCTTCCTCTCCCACTCCCCCTGCTTGTGTTCCCTCTCTCGCTGGCTGTCTCTATCTCTGTCGAATAAATAAATAAAATCTTTAAAAAAAAAAAAAAAATGGTTTAAACTGGGGCGCCTGGGTGGCACAGCGGTTAAGCGTCTGCCTTCGGCTCAGGGCGTGATCCCGGCGTGATGGGGTCGAGCCCCACATCAGGCTTCCGCTATGAGCCTGCTTCTTCCTCTCCCATTCCCCCTGCTTGTGTTCCCTCTCTCCCTGGCTGTCTCTCTCTCTGTCGAATAAATAAAATCTTTAAAAAAAAAAATGGTTTAAACTTTCAGGGAATCAATTCTACAGAATGTACAAAGAGCCTTAAAGGATTCATTATGTTCAAGGTTATTTATTACAGTTTATTTTACAATAATGAAAATATGTGATAAATATAACTACCTGGCAGTGGAAAAAATTATAAAATATGTGACTATATATTAATTTGGATTATATATCCATTATACTGTTTAAAAATGATATTTGTAAATAACTACATATAAAAAAACCTACCCCAGACCAGAAGAAATTCAACCAGAACCTAAAAATTAAACTGTCACAGGGCGCTGGAGTGGCTTAGTCCTTTGAGCATCTGACTCTTGGTTTGGCTCAGGTCATGATCTCAGGATCCTGGGATTGAGCCCTGCCATCGGGCTCCACACTCAGCACGGAGTCTGCTTGAGATTCTTTCCCTTCTTCTCCCTCCTCCTCTACTCCCCCTGCCCTCTGTGCACGCTCTCTCTTTCTCTCTCGCTCTCAAATAAATAAATAAATAAAATCTTTAGAAATTAAACTGTCACTGGATGGTAGAATTATAAGTTTTATTTTCTTCCCTAGACCATTTTTATATTGTTAAGCAATGACCATGTGTTATTTTTATTATCTGAATTTTTTTTTTAAGATTTTTTTTTTTTTTTTTTTTTTATTCTACAGAGATAGAGACAGCCAGCGAGAGAGGGAACACAAGCAGGGGGAGTGGGAGAGGAAGAAGCAGGCTCATAGCACAGGAGCCTGATGTTCGATCCCATAACGCCGGGATCACGCCCTGAGCCGAAGGCAGACGCTTAACCGCTGTGCCACCCAGGCGCCCCTATTATCTGAATTTTTTTTAATACAAATTATTTGAAAGAGAAAACTTTAGTTTTATTAATGCTACTGAAACTATTTTAGCTTTATCATGAGTTAATGTTTTGCTTTTTAAAGTAGGTTTTTAACAAGCTAAAGAAATGTTAAATGCCATATTTATATATTTATGTATATGTATGTATGTATAAATAGACAAATAGGTATGAATAGCAAAATAAATAGTTAAGGATTTGTTTAAGAATATAAATATTGTTTTAATTTTCATGGGGCAGTTCCCTAGTCAATAATCATTCGTTTTTCTGTGGTGCCTGGGTGGCTCAGTTGTTAAGCGTCTGCTTCCGGCTCAGGGTGTGATCCCAGAGTTCTGGGATCGAGCCCCGCATCGGGCTCCCTGCTCTGCTAGGAAGCCTGCTTCTTCCTCTCCCACACCCCCCGCTTGTGTTCCCTCTCTCGCTGGCTGTCTCTCTGTCAAATAAACAAATAAAATCTTAAAAAAAAAAAAAGTTTTTCCGGTTGTCAATTATATGGGAAGGTTTTGATATTTTATCAGTTTTGTTCATTAATACTAAGTTAGTTTAAAGGTATGATAAGAAAATTAACTTGCCTAAGATAGTCTGTACAGAACTGAATTCTCAGGAGAGAGTCAGTGTGAAGTGGGGGTCAAGGCCACAGTTATTACTTGTATAGTATTTGTAAGCAAGGCAGGCAGAATCCCTTGCTTTACAAGGAAAGTTTTATAATAGGGAATTTTTATTTAGGAAATCATATTTCCTACTATAAAATCTGAGACTTCCACTTAGAAAAAATGTGCACGTGTGTGTACGTGAACATGGACACATGTATATAAATCTCCTTGGAGATAGTGTATACTCTTAAGATTGCTGCCATTATTTTTTTCCATTTTAAAAAATTTTCAATTTTAAAATAGATTTCAAACTTTTTAAAAAGTAAACTATAGTATATCCTTCTCCTAGATTCACCAACTGTTAACATTTTGCCACATATTCTATTACTCCATAATCCGCATATTACTGTTAATGTCATTGTTAATTTTGCTGAGCCCTTTGAGAATACACTGAAATCATCATGACTCTTCACTACTAAATGCTTCAGGGATATCCTATGAACAAGAACATTCTCTTACATAACCACAGAAGAATTATCAAATGTAGGCAATTTAACATCTATGCAATGCTATTATTGTTCAGATGCAAATTTTACCAATTGTCCTAATAATGACTTTAATAGAACTTGTTTCTTTTTATCCAAGATACAGTCCAGTATCATCCATTTACTTAGTTGTCTTAATGCTTTAGTCTTCTTTAGTGTGAGGCAGTATCTCAGCTTTTTAAAAAATCTTTCATGATATTAATGTTTTTTAAAAGTGCAGACATCTATTTTATAGATTGGTTTTCAATTTGGAATTGTATGTTTGGTTTTTTTTCTCGTGGTTAGATTCAGGTTATGCTTTTTTGGCAGGAATACTATATGAGTATTGTTATGTCTTTCTCTGTGCATCTTGTAAGGAGGGATATAATGTTGCTTCATCCCATTATTGGGAATGTTAACTTTAATAACTTGATTAAGATGGTGTCTGCCATTTTTCTCCACTATAAAGTTGATGTTTTCCCCTTTTACAATTAATGAGGAATTTGTGGGGGGATAATTTGAAACTCTGTCAATTATCTGTTCCCCATCAAGCTTTCACCCAATGGTTTTTGGGGGTTTTTTGTTTGTTTTTTAAGTAAACCCTACCCCCAGCATGGGGCTTGAACTCATGACCCTGACATTGAGTCACATGCTCCACTGACTGAGCCAGTCAGGCGCCCCATACCCAGTGGTTTTAACATCTATTGTACCTGAACCAGTTATTACTGTGATAATGCCAAAATGATAATTTTCTAACTTCTACATTAATTTTCTTCCTTTTACATTTATTAGCTAGCATTTCACGGAAAGAGCTTTTTCTTTGCCCTCATTTTTAAATTTTCTTATGTGTTTATTGTTTGTTACTATCAGTACAGACATGATACTTTTTTTAATTCAGTGGGTCCAGTATTATCATATCCACATTATTTCTTGAGTACATGTTTACTTTTTTGCACCAAAGATATAGCAGACTTACTAAGTCTTTTTCCTATTAGTGTTCTGGAATCCATCACTTCTCCAAAAGAGCCCTGGTTTCTTTTAGTAGAAAACAGTATTTAAATGGCAAATCTTAAAGTCACAATTTTAAAATAAAGTGTTAACTTTCCAACAAAAAATTGCTTACATTGTCACAAACTCTGAGTTAGAAATTGTTTTCATTTTATCTACGATAATATTCCTACTATGGAGTTCTCAGGTTTTTAACAGGTATGACTTAGATTATTGTAGATTGGCTAAATCCTTCAAATTTTACATCTTTTGGGGCGCCTGGGTGGCACAGCGGTTGAGCGTCTGCCTTTGGCTCAGGGCGTGATCCCGGCGTTATGGGATCGAGCCCCACGTCAGGCTCCTCCGCTATGAGCCTGCTTCTTCCTCTCCCACTCCCCCTGCTTGTGTTCCCTCTCTCGCTGGCTGTCTCTATCTCTGTCAAATAAATAAATAAATAAAATCTTTTAAAAAAAAATTTTACATCTCTTTTTTTCTTTATGTTAACAGGCTTCTTTTCAACTATTGTTCTTAAGCCATTCTATTTTATGCCAATACCCTAATTATTAGATAATGTTAGCATATCAAATATATATGTTCATAATCCTGAAAAATTACTGATTGTCTTGAGTATTTGCAGTTTCCAGATTAGTCCAAATTCATACTTAAAGAATGTTAGTAAGTTCAGCTGTGGAAGAAATGATAATGACAAAATAGTTTATGTCTCTTACTTTATATGTTTAATGGTAGTTTTCTTTAGAATAAATTTCGATATTTCCTGTATTTCTAATTACATAGTGTATTTCCTTTAGGTTGTATTTATTCCCAAATAAATGATTGCAATAGAAGTTCTTTAAAATTATAAGAATACTATCTTCAAGAAATTGTGCAAGATTTTTTTGATTTTGGTTGTGTAAAATGTATAAGTTTCATATTTACTGAAGAGAAACTTGTTATCACTAAGAAAGTCTACTCTGGATTTTTAAATTACTTAGAATACGTTATAGTCATTTAGCTTTGTTGGAAGGAAAGTATTTGGAAATTTTTGATCCATCTAAACTACAAAGAAGTTACATAACTTTTAAGTAATTTTATATTACCGTGTTATCTTTTCTATTCAAATTTGCTTTCCCTTTTAGAGTTCTTGTTAGGCTTTATGCCTGATTTTTTTTTCAGTTAATATTGTACCATCCAGAAAAACAAGGAAAAAGGACTTCAATACAGGACTTATGATAAAGTGTCCCTGTTTCCTTAGTAGTAGATGAGATCTATTCATAAAGCTGTTTATGGATTGTATTAGATTGAGGCACACACTGCTACAAATGTCATTGGGGGAGAGAGGGTTATTGTTCAAGATTGGAATTCCAAAACATGTTGGAAACAGCACATTGCTTTCATTTTTCATATATTTTAATATTAATCATATATTTCAGAAGATTCCATGCCTATGCCTGATGAAGTAAGCATGCTAACAGCAATTGCACTCTTCCTGTGGTCTGCTAGTAGTGAAATAATAGGAGTCCAGTCATTACAGAATGGCTGCATGAACAGATTTAAAAATGCACTGAATTCATGTGACCCATGGGTAAGTTACACTTAAACACAAAGGTAAACATTCCACTTTATCAGTAAAATTTCAGATTGATTCATTAAAATGGGTGATGCATCACATGAAAACCTAAATATTTGCTATATGGCTTTTAAGTAGAAAAGCTGGAAAAAATCACTCAGTTTAAGCACTAAGAGACACGTATGTGTATGTGTATTTACACATGCAAAAAATTCTCCAGTATCTAAAATATTTGAGTAACTCTGGCTAATAATGATAGAGATTTTACATGAGTCTATGATTATATTTTTCACTGTTTACTTAATGGCACCAAAAGCATTAAAGAATAAATTTATATTATTACTTGTTTTGATGAACCTATTGGAAGCCAGTTTTTCTAGAAAATAAGTTTTTTTGGTTTCAAATGTCAAAGTCTAAACTAATGTTTCTCAAACCTGCTGCACATCAGAAGAAAATCAGCTTAGTAACATGATTCCTAGACTCTGCTACTGTCTTCCTAAATCATAAATCTCTATTTTGAAAGCATTGCCCAAGTATTTCTTATGTCCGGCAAGGTCTGGCAACTTCTCTTCTACCAAAGTGCTGAAACAGCTTTATTCCACTATTTGTCCCATATGGTGATGGGCCTTGCTTTTATCCTTCCTTCCTTTTTTTTTTTTTTTTTTTAATGTTACTATGAAGTGTTTTTAAGCTAAAGTGGAACCAATGAGATTTTACTTTCTAGGCCTGGAAAACTTAAATTGGCATAAGCAGTCATTTCCAAGGAATTCAAATGAATTTGAGTTGTCTAACCAGTGTATTTTTATAGCACTGTTTGACATCATTTAGACATTAGCCTTCCTTACTAAATATGTTAGGTTAAAGTGGAAGAGACAATTGTCAAGCAAAGAAAAAAAATAAAAACATAAATTAGAAAAAAACATAAATTAGAATTCCTGGTTTATAGCTTCTTCCACACTATAGAAATACATGAATTATATAAGCTTGGTAATTTGGCAGTTACCGTATAAGGAATATTTATTTAATTAATTTCTTTTCAGTTAGTTTTTTTTAGTTAGGTTATTGGAAGTTTCATTATTCTAAGTTTATTTCTATAAATAGAAAATGGCATTAATTCACCCCACATTTTTATTTTCATTGTGCAGTATCACATCTTTTCAGCACATATTAAGCTGCAATGTGATTGTACAGCAAATGAGAACTGTCACACATGTTAATTAATAAAATTATTTTCTTTTATAGGTTCAAGCCAAATGTTACCAGCTTCTCCTCTCAGTCTTCCAACATTCCAATCGTGCCCTTTCAACTCCGTATATTCATTCCTTAGCTCCAATAGTGGTTGAAAAGCTGAAAGCTGTTGAAAGAAACAGACCAGCCAGTAGCACAGAACTTTTAGCTGTTCAAGAAGGAATCAAAGTTCTGGAAACATTAGTTGCTCTTGGGGAAGAACAGAACAGTAAGTATTCTTATAAAAAGCCAATAGTCCAAAATGAAGAACTGTATTTTATACATACATATATATATATATATATCTTGATATTGGGCACAGGCCATTGCAACAATAAGTTTACTAAGGCGTGGTTACTATCTGAAAGCTTACTATTTTGGTCATGCTGCTAACATAATGTATTGAGTTTATTTATATTCATTTTTTTATGAGCAAGAGGTTTAAATAAATTACTGATAGCCTTTCAACACATTGATTTTTTTTCTAGGAATGTACTCTTTAGGAAAAATGTGGATATTTAATAGGTTTATAAAAGTAATTTATTATGGTGTTCATAGTATAAATACAGAAGCTTTATAACAAATAGGATCAGATTAGTATTAATACCAAACATCATTATTAAAATACCTCCAATTTTGAAATTTAAAAATTATTTTTATTTAATGAGAAGCTACCAGATACATCCATTTAATCAGAGACTTACGCAGCTTAATACCTATTCCTCTTTATTCCCTTGATTTCATCACAATCTAAAATGTGTTTTTAAAAAAAACACTTTTAGTTGTTGCAGAAAGACTATTACTTTTAAGCTAGTATCATATGACTGAACATTAAGTGTTTCAAATTTTTCAAAATTGTAAAAAACTGAGATGAATATCCTTGTACAGATATCTTTGCACACATTTTTTATTATATGTATCAGATAAATTCCTTAATGTGAAATTACTGGGGGTTGAAAGGAATGTACATTTTTAAGGCTTTTAATATATATTGCCAGATCACTCTCTGGATAACAGTTACATCCATTTTTTCTATTGTTAAGTTTTTTCTTCTTACCTCGAAAAAAATTTTACAGGAAATTGGAAAGGTAGTAGAGACTTTGAAAAAGTTATTGTAAGAGCTTCACTATAAAATAATAATGCAGAGGTGTCTGGGTGGTGTCTGACTCTTGGTTTTGGCTCCGTTGGCAGTCTCGGGTACTGAGATTGAACCCTGAGTTGGGCTGTGTGCTCTGTGCTTGGAGTCTGCTTATCCTTCTCCCTCGCTCTCTGCTCTTCCCCCCAACACACACACACACACACGCACGCACATGCACACATACACATGCATGCCCACATATGCGTACACGTGCACATACATGCATGCTCTCTTTCTCAAATAAAATATTAAATAATAATAATAATAATCCAGGACTATACTTGGAAAGGGAGAAATGCAGACGTGATTTTGAAAGAAAAGTTGATCTGATTTGATGAGTGAGTAGTTACAGGGAGCAGGAGAAAGAGAAGAGCCAAACATGACTGTGTTACCTGGAAGAAGCATGGAAGCAGTGTCAGAATTGGAAAAGTCAGGAAGAAGGACTGTTTGGGAGTTGATAAGTTTAGTTGAAATTAGATGTTAATAGGTTATTTGTATAGAAATATTCTGACTGACATCATGGCCTATGTTTGTGACCGTGATGGCCAAAACCAAAGGTAGATGGTGGCCATCGCATTATATCATATATGTTCATTCATTCATTATATTTGATGTTGTCTTCCTGATGAATGCCATCATATCCCATTAATAGGACTCATTTACCTTTGGTTTTTGCATGCATTTGGGCTTAGATTTATCTTGAATTTTTATAAATGCCAATTTTACTGTACCTTAATAGTCTTCCTATAATACAAAACATCTGTTATCTCAGTGAAGCAGTCTCTTAAAAAATGAAGAAACCATGATAATGCTAATATATCTAACTTGGGGCGCCTGGGTGGCACAGCGGTTAAGCGTCTGCCTTCGACTCAGGGCGTGATCCCGGCATTATGGGATCGAGCCCCACATCAGGCTCTTCCGCTATGAGCCTGCTTCTTCCTCTCTCTGCTTGTGTTCCCTCTCTTGCTGGCTGTCTCTGTCTCTGTCAAATAAATAAAATCTTAAAATATATATATATATATCTAACTAGCACTTCAAACTATAATATATAGTTATATAAAATATAGTGATGTAATTCCCAGAGGCTGAATTTTCAGCTTTTGAATTTATCACTCACCTTTCTTCACATCAGTTACAAATGCTAATTTTTTGTTTTTAACTTTATAGTATCCATTACAGAAATAGGCAATGACTGTTTTTTCACTCAACATGACCAGAGTTATAAACTAAGGACATTGGAATTATAGTTGATTCTTAACTCATGTTCATCATCTTTATTCAGTCTGATACTCAAAACTTGTCCTATCTTTCTTTGAAACTTCTCTGGGTTTCAAGAGAATCTTGCTTCCTATTCTTATATCTAATCATCTCATAACTAAATAGCTATAATAGTTTCCTAACAGATATTCCCCCATCAGTTTTACCTCTCCTTTGTTTAAGAATTGTGAGTAGTGGAGTGCCTGGGTGGCTCAGTCGGTTAAGCATCTGCCTTCAGCTCAGGTCATGATCTCCAGGTCCTGGGATCGAGCCCCAGGTTGGGTTCCCTGCTCAGCGGGGAGCCTGCTTCTCCCCCTCTCTCTCTCTGCAACCACCACCTCCCCCCCCCCACTCATGTTCTCTCTCTGGTGTGCCAGCTCTCTCTCTCTCTCTCTCAAATAAATAAAAAAAATAAAAAGGATTGTGAGTAGTTTCCTCTTGCCTGAGTGCATGGAGTCTGAACATCCTTGTTCAGTTCTCTGAACTTTTATTCTGCTTCCCAGTGTGTCCCCACTACTCTGACCGGTCCAGTTTTCTCACGCAGCTTACTTTAACCTCTGTACAGTGTTCAGTCGACTTTCACTCTCCTCGGGTATGTTTCTTCCCCTCATTTCTTCTTACATAAATGGATTTAACCTGCATCAGATCTCATTTCTTCAAGAACTGTTGCCTGATTACTCAGCCTACTCTGATCTTTCCTGTCATACAATTTCTTTGGCAATTATAATCAATCTTATTCTATGGCCTTGTGGTTTTAAGATAATCACTAAAACTATAAAATCCTAAAGTATTCCTCCACTTTATGAGGCTTTTGAGGAACTCTATCTCAATTGGTTACCATAGGTTTTAACATTTAGTTCTCTAATTGTTTGATGTGCTGGATACCCTTTTCAACAAGGCAGTAACAGCTTTAGGTAGAGATGAATTATATATTTCCTAAAATGCTTAGCACATTTCTAGATACTTGATGGGTACTTAAATAATTTATAATGTATTTTTCCAGTTAATTACTGTTAAAACCAAAACCTTGCTTTTCAACCTGATGTTGAAAACCTTGTCTGCTTTAGTATGCACAGTGTACTGAAGATAATTTCATATTTATTTGATAATTCATTATATTTTTATGGAAGTTATTATACAGTACTGTTATAATTCTGTGTGAGGGAAATTGAGCTAAATCTAGCTAATTGGAGGAGTCTTGGGACTTTTAAAATATCAGTTTGCTACCTTTTTTCTTCTGAAACTTTGTCATGGAAAAAATCTAACTGATAAAAACTTCTGAGTGGTTTTCAAGGCGAAGGGTGTTTGTGTTTGTTTATTAATTCAACAAATAGTCACTGAGTGCCTACTAGGTACCAGGTATGTTCTAGTCGTGATATAAACACACAAAGATCCCTGCTCTCGTGGAGCTTACATTGTAGTGCTAAAACAGAGACAGTGAACACCCTCCCCCCCATGGGTATGTCTGTATCTATTTTGTATATAAATATAAAATTTTAATTTTTTAAAAGGTGAAAATGGATATAACTATATTAATTTTGGATGTAGATATAATAGATGCTGAATTAGGTAGGTGCTGTGGAGAAAAAAGTAGAGCAGGGAAAGATGTTCAGGGCCAGGATGGGATTAGGGTTCTGGAAAGGTTTCATGATTATTATCATTGTCTTTCTTGACGTCAGTAAGTGTTGTATTCCACGATCTGTATCAGATGCTTCCTGCTCCCCTACAACCTTGGCTGGCTACTGTCATTCTATAAAAATTAACATAAGTTAAAAGTGGAAAAAACATGATTCTTGGTGTCGATTATCAGATACATATGTATATATGATCATATTTTTTAAAAGAAAAATACCAGCTTTAATGAAATTTATATTCCAGGGTGGAATTGTCAAAATGGCAAGACAAAGAGACTAGTAAATGGGATTAAGCTTCCAAATAAATGTTTGTTTAAAGGCTTAGAATTTATGTCAACCAGACATGGGTTCTTGTTTTTTTAACCCTAAACTCTACATATTTGCTCCTTTTTGAGATATTTTTCCCTCACTTACTGTGGGCTTAGGGGGATGATGAAATGGAAAAGAGTTGTATTTCTATTTTAAAAAGAAGGAAATACCTAGTTTTAGTTAAAAAATAGTAAATGGATGCTGTTCAGGTTTCTGTTTCCTACTCTAACCTCCCTATTCCGAAATACCTTTAAAAATGTCATGATCTTACTCTCAGAATACATTGTAGCAGATGGCAGTTATAAAGTGCTTATTCCTTTTTACCCTTTTAGCCAGTATTTTTCACTTTTTTTTTTTTTTTTACATAGGCTCCACGCCTAGTAGGAGCCCAGTGTGGGACTTGAACTCACCACCCTGAGATCAAGACCTGAGCTAAGATCAAGACTCAGATGCTTAACTGACTGAGCCACCCAGGCATCCCTAGCCAGTATTTTTTTTTTTAATAAGACACACTAATATAAATCTAAAATATACAGTCTTCAAAAACTTGGTCTCCAACCCAAACATAGCTTGTCATTAAGTAAATATTTACTATTAATTATGAGTTATTGTTGAGGTCTAAAACAGATTCTATTTGCGTATGTTTTATTATGATTGAGACTACTGTGGTAATTGAGTAATTTTAAAATTAAAGTTTATTGTATTGACAGATTTGTGATGATCTTCAGACTTATCATTGTTACTTGCAGGAGTCCAGTTACTTGCCCTTTTAGTTCCCACTTTGATCTCTTACCTGCTGGATGAAAATTCTTTTGCCTCAGCAAGCACAGCTTCCAAAGATCTTCATGAGTTTGCGCTCCAGAATTTAATGCATATTGGACCTCTGTATCCACATGCTTTCAAGACAGTAATGGGAGCGGCTCCTGAGTTGAAAGTACGTTTGGAAACTGCTGTTCGAGCAAGCCAAGCTAGCAAAGCTAAAGCAGCCGCCAGGCAGCCAACCCCTACCGTACATTCTGCACCAACAATTAAGCTGAAAACAAGCTTTTTTTAATTTGATATTCCATTCATTTTTATTTATATTGTCAACTGGTAACTAATTAGCGAAAGCCACTGTACCATTCCGGGCGCTGGGTTCTACTTTATCTGTATATGGGGATTGTCTGCTTCTAAGTGGGTTAAGTATAATAACGCTCATGCCACTTTCTGATCTGGAAGGAGTGATTGTTTTTATCATGTGGTGGGTGTGCTCTCATTTTTCTCCTAGAATGTTTCTTTTTTATTAATTTATTTTTTAAACACTGAGCCATAGTCTCTTAAATTTAAGTGCTAAAAACAATTATATCATGTAGTTGGGCAGCCTATTGGTATTGTCAGGAAAAAATAGGTTACTATTCAGCATCTGTCATGAAAAAATTTAATTGAAAAACAAGCAGAATTTAAATTTTGAAGTAACTCAAATAATGGAAAATGTTTCATGGTGTATATAATATGAATAAAGTCACATTTTCTTAGCATTTCTCAAAATGTCCTTACCTTTCTGATAGATCTTTTTACTTTCATATTAGATTACTAAATTATGCTTGTGTGTATTTTAGTTGTTAACTGAATTAAAACTCTCATTGAAAGATCCATTAAAATGTTTCAAACGTGGAATAATGTTCTGTTTTTTGTTTTTTGGCTTTTGGTTTTTTTTGATTGCTAAAATTTGGCCTTGGTTACGTTTTATAATTACAGTGCAGAGCATTGAGTCCTGACTGTGATGGTTAGTTTCGTTCATCAAATATTTATTTAGTGCCTACTGTGTATGAGGCATCAAGCTAAGTCCTGCAGGGCATACAAAAATGAATTCATCATAATTATGACTTTGCCAGTCTTTTGTGCAATGGGAATTTTGCCCCATCAAATAGATAATTGATGAGATGAGCATTTGTCACAGTGTAGAGCAAATTTTAAACACCGAGTTTTACCAGTATTACATAGACTGTGGTATCAACAGCAAGTCACCTTTCTGAATATTCCAGATGCGTACCTGTTTATCATCTGCTGCCGCCTACCCGCTCTCATGCTCTCGCCAGCTGTCAGCTCCTGTCCCCTTGCTGGTCTTCCTTGTTCAGTCTTTTAGGCCTCAGAGAGGTGCTTTCTTTCACCATTGTCTCACTTTCCTTTTTATCTAGAGGGTTGTTTTTTCATTTCCAAGTTGCTTTGCCAAAGTTATTCTCCTTATTTCAGGGGAGGTTTTTTGGTAACAGTTGTATTGAGATGTAATTCAGACAAGATATAATTCACCCATTTAAAATGTACAGTACAGTGGTGTTTAGTTTATTCACAGGGTAGTGCAGCCGTCACTACAATCAATTATGAACATTTTCATTACTCCAGAAAGAAACCTCTTGGGGTGCCTGGGTGGTTCAGTCAGTTGAACATCCCACTCTTGGTTTCAGCTCAGGTCATGATCTCAGGGTCATGAGATGGAGCCCCGAGTTGAGCTCCATGCTCAGTGGAGAGTCTGAGATTCTTTCCCTTTTCCTCTCTCTCCTCCTCTGCCCCTCCCCCAGCTTGCACATGCTCTCTCTCTCTTTCTAAAATAAATAAATCTTAAAGAAAGAAATCTCATACCCTTTCCATTTCACCCCAGCCTTTCACTACCACAGATCTACTTTCTGTCTCCATCAATTCTTCTGTTATGAACATGTAAATGAAATCAGAGAATACGTGGCCTTTTGTGACTGGCTTCTTAATGGTTTTTTGTTTGGTTTGGTTTTTTTAGCCTTCAAAAGCCTTTATTGGGGGATAAGCCTAGTTCTAATGGAAAAAGCCCACCTCTGAAAAAGGAGTTGTGGATACGTAAGCTGGTCTGACGTACATTCATGACTTGTACATTCATGGCGCAAAATAAAGACCCTCAAACACAAATGAGTCTAAAGCCGTTACAACCCAAAATTATGTGATTCACTTAGATGTGCTTATATTAGCTCTTAAAATATGATCTAGGTACAGAGAAGCTGCAGCTTCCTCACGATTAATGAAGCACGTGACCATTAAAAGGGAGAGGGAGGCAAAAAAATGACAATTTAAATAGGGTATAAGGTTCTCCTCTCCACACTATTCAATAAACATATATCCAGAAGGAGGATGAAATAGAATCAATGCCCAGGTGCCTCTCGGAGGGGCAAATGTGATTTACAACTTTCTAGCACAATACATTTCAACTACTCTGGGTACACACAAAGCCAGAATGCCCTACATGAGATGCAAAGGGATTATGTCCACCACAGTTTACACCCAGCCCCTGTGCAAGATGCGGCTCCAGTATAGTTTGGATCATGTCACTTAGGGCGACAAGTGCCTAGCAACAACCCTCATGCCTCGTTAACAATAATCTGTGGCCCTCACTCACTCGGTGCATTTTTTTTTTTAAATAAAAATATCTGAAGAGGTGGCACATGGTTGCAACTGCCAACATGTCACAGCAATTCCAAACTCGGAAAAAGCCCTCCATTCGCTGGTCCAGTCTTCTCCCCTATTATACGTCTGCCACCAAAGGAGGGAAAATGGTGGACAAGTCCTTTGCAACCACGCCTTGCCAAAGTCAATAAACAAGAGAGCCTGTCAAAGGCAGAACCATTTTACGGGCAATCTCCGCTAGCTGCAAATTTTTGGTTGGGAAAAGAAGGAGCAAGTCATGCATGCAAAAAAGAGGTAAGAGTCCTTTTGTCAAGGATTTGGTGACCCAATCCCAGATGCCCAGCTTGGTGCCAGCGGATGCCATTATTCAGACGGAAAAGGAAGAGAAGACACCAAAAAACATATAGTTCTGAAATCTGCAGGTTGATATTTCTTCTTTGTAGCAGTAAGGACTTGAATGAGAAACGTGAAACTTGAGGAACCATTTTTTTCTTCAGGAGTTAAAAAACGTTGTCATGTACCAAAGACTACATTCAGAGTGGGTCAGATCTAACAGCGTTTGCTAGAACTTGGTTGTTAAGCACACCCAGCACCAGGAGGAAACTTCATCTGAGCAGAGTGGCTGGTTGGACAGTCCAGTGGCCTCTCCTTCATTGGTCCCCAAGCTGAAAGTCCTGTCCCCAGTTGTGTCTCCCACCTCCACCATTCTGATCAGCAACTCGCCTCATGCTACAGGGGGCACACCAAATCCTGACACCCCTCCTCTCCTGCTGGGCAGACAGCAGTGCAAAAACAGGTGTGGATAGAAAATGTCTTCATCCCAAGTCCATTGGGTAGCTGAACATTAGGAGGAAATAAAGATGTCCAACAAGATTTCCAATGAGCTCATTGGTCACCGAGCCTCCCATGTTATAGTTGAATCTAAGGATAATCCATGGTAAGTAACAGGCCGTAATTTGTGTTCCACACAAAAACCATACAATCCTATCTCTGTGCAGCCGGGCCTAGACATAAACCACCGACATGATCAGAGGAACCGTCAGCAGCTGCATATTCATTGCTAAGCCAGTAATCACGAAGCAAATCCAGTTAAAGAGGAGCAAGAGTAATAGCTGGCCTCCCATCAAAAGCTCCTCTTTCACGTCGTGTAGAATACTGATACAGGAAGTAGAAACTGACCGAATAAATCCAAGTCCTGGACCCACAGGGAAATAAAAGGTCGCAGTGATTGCCCTCCAAATCTGGAAGCGATAGAGGACGGCCTCTTCAGGCCAGAGGAAGAAGGGGGCGGGCTGATGAGACCAGGTTTGCCAACCAGGGTACCGCGACCGTGGTGACCAACCAACAGGGCACGATGGCCGGGATGCTCCTGAAACAGTCCCCGATGCGGGACATCTTCACCGTTTAGGTGGCTAGGATGTGCACGGCCGCCCCACTCCCTATCCCCGGCCCCTCACCACAAGGTCCCCTCTCTGAGTGGAAGGTGTGGAGGAGGAGCGGCCCAGGCCAGGGTGGGGAAGGCGGAGATCCCCGGATGCCGCACCGCCCTAGACCTAATGTGTTTAAGCTTCATCCCCGTGGTAGCACACATTCGTACTTCTTCCCTTTCTGCGGCTGGATGTGTACCACATTTTGCTTATCCATTCGCCGGTGGATAGACGCTTGGGCTGTTTCCACCTTTCGCCTATTAGAAATAACACTGCTGTGGACAACTGTGCAAGTTTCCGGTGGACATATGTTTTCATTTCTCTTGGGTATATACCTAGGAGGGGAATTGCTGATTCAATGATAACTGCCAGACCTTTCTTCAATGCTTGTTTCTGGTTCCTTACACATATAACCCCTTTTCTCTCACCTATTTATGAAGTATAAAATTTATTTCTGCCTGGCTATTTTCTGCTATTCTTGGAACCTCCCAGACTTTTTCCATCATTTCCTACCTTAAGGTAAACTGCATCATGCATTAACAATGATTCTCTTTCTTTCTCCCTCTCTCTCTCCCTTCCTTCCTTCCTTCCTTCCTTCCTTCCTTCCTTCCTTCCTTCCTTCCTTCCTTCTTTCCTTCCTTCCTTCCTTCCTTCCTTCCTTCCGTCCTTCCCTCTCCCCAGGACTACTTTGTACTTTCTCTAAACTATTCTGAGCCACTGACAACCTAACTTCAAGTTTTCTGGGATAATATTTATAAAAGAAGCTCTGTTTGGAGAATTATATTTATTAATTTGTTTCACTGCCCAATGCTTGAGATTCTTCTCAACCTGAGTAATCATACTTATTTGATTCTGAACATCCAGTGTCAAGAAGCTAAAAGAGAACCATCATGACAGCCAATGGATTCTTTCCGAAGCATAATCCGAGCAGTTCTAATTTAAAAAAAAAAAAAAAGTATTTTCTATTTACTTTCCAGGTTCTTGTTAATATTGTCCATTTGAATTCTGAATTTAATTAGAGAAAACTAAACTTTGAAGGTCAGGTTTTCCTTTTCCAAATAGGTTCTGCTATCAACTAGGGATAAAACTTCAGAAAACCTATCTTTTGGGGGGTTTTAGTTACCTCATCTATAAAATTAGAGGAAAACTTACTAGGTATTCTATGATCTTTTGCACCTAAAAAGTCCACGTCTGTGGATTTATCCTGCTTATTTTTTTAAAAAAGATTTTATTTATTTATTTGACAGAGAAAGAGACAGTCAGCAAGAGAGGGAACACAAGTGGGGTGAGTGGGAGAGGAAGAAGCAGGCTCCCACCGGAGGAGCCCGATGCGAGGCTCGATCCCAGGACGCAGGGATCACGCCCCGAGCTGAAGGCAGATGCTTAATGACTGAGCCACCCAGGTGCCCCCTGTACTGCTTATTTTTATCAAGAGAGTGAGTCTTTGGCTGGTCCATTAGTATTAGCACATAATATTATTTAGTCTGATTAATAGTTTTTACATGTATATAAAATAGCTATTAGAGTAGGACAGTATAAAATATATTAAACCCAGAGAGCAGTTAAAATATTGCAGATTATCACTCTCAAGAAGAGCCGCCATTTCCGCTGTGCACCAGGCACTGTGCTAGACCCTTTATATCCATTCCTACTTTTCATTCAAACAATGCTGACTGAGGTCTGCACCAGTTTTCAAAACACATTTAATTATATGAATCACTACACCTCACATTTTCTTCATTCTTAATTGGAATTTTTAGGTTGTTGCCAGAAATGGCTAGAGTACAGCTATAAATAAATTTCTTGCCTTAATGCTTTCCATCACATGGATTATTTTAAAAACCTAATTTAATCATTACAAACCTATTTCTACTTCTAAATTAATAATAATAATAATTATGAAATGTAATTAAATAATTGTGAAATTATTATTTATGGGCTTCACAAAATTTTACTTAAAAATTCCAAGTTTTAATCATAATTTCTTAATCATAAGAAAAATTATTCTGAGCTAAGTTTTCAGTGCTGCCGCTAAACAAATATGTGAGAACCATGCATGCACAAGTGACCAGTACAACTGTTTTGTTCTTTTCTTTCAGGAGAACTTGTTCACAGCCTTGCTCCCCTATCCACAATTCTCAATCTCTTTTTGCCATTGAAATGCATGGGTTTCCATTTCACACACATATAACCCGTTTTCCCTTTTCCCCCCTTGACTTTCAACGTAAGTCAAAAGAATCCACAAAAATTTAAATAAGTTTGTTTGGCTTTTCCAACTTTTAACTTCGATTGTTCATTCTTTCTTTTCTTTCTTTTTTTTTTTAAGATTTTATTTATTCATTTGACAGAGAGAGCAAGAGAGCACAAGCAGGGGGGAACAGCAGGAGAGGGAAAAGCAGGCTCCCTGACGAGCAGGGAGCCTGACGCGGGGCTCCATCCCAGGACCCTGGGATCACGACCCCAGCCGAAGGCAGACACTTAACCATCTGAGCCACCCTGGCTTTCTTTAAATCTCTTCCTTCGGGGGGCACCTGGGTGGCTCAGTGGGTTAAGTGTCTGCCTTTGACTCAGGTCTGGATTCCAGGGTCCTGGATCCGCTTCTCCCTCTGCCCCTCTCCTCTTCCCCCCCACCCCGGGCTCTCTCTCTCTCTCCCTCTCTTGCTCTGTCAAATAAATAAATAAATTTTTTAAAAAATCAATTAATCTCTTCCTTCTTTCTGACTTATTTCCATTTGTATAGGAAAATGCCTCTCCTATTTGTGAAAAAAAAAGGCATGACCTTAATCTTGTCCAATGAGCATAAAAGTAGAGTCAGAAACAAAAGGAAAATAATTTTATACATTATTATAAATAAATTTTAATTATAAAATTTGTATTCACTAAATTTTTGAGAAAATTATCACAATTCACTACACAGACCAAATCACTGCTGATATTTTAGTCTATTTCCTTCCACATCTGTAATCATCCTGAGGTAGGATGTTGTTATCTTGCTTCCACCCACTTATTTTATAAGCATTTCCCCATAGAATTGCTTTAAGAATAATAATATGGGATAGATTTAGTAATCATCATTTTTTGATCGCTGCTTAACATGGATGTACCACTACTGACTTAGCCATTACCCTGTGGGGGGATACTTGGTTTCTAGTGTTTACATTTTCATCAATAATGCTGCATTGATTTTTTAAAAATGAAATTTTGTAGATTATTTCCTTGGGATAGATTCCTTTTTTTCGGGGGGGGATAAATTCCTTTTTAAAGGGGTTATAAAAATATGACAGATTTTAAATTTTAAGGCAGATTGCTGAATTTTAGAAAGTGATGTTTTTTGAACTAACAGATGTGAAAATGAAACTGGGTCACTGTTTTCCAAATTCCAAGAAAATACCTGGGAATGTCATTAAATCACAAATATTTGGGTATACCTAAACATTTTTGAAAAAGGGCATTCTCTCTGTAAATCGTTATGTAGCTAGGTTAAATCATCATGAGGCTTAACAGAGTTTGGCTGTTTTTAGTTAAAAATATGCTAGTTCAAACAAGGAAGGTGACAGTCCTACTCTACCCACTGAATGACCCAGTGTGTATGTGTGAGGCCAGGGCTCGGGGCTGGACAATCAGCTTCAGAGGTCACATATCAAGAGCAATGACAGACTGGTGTGTACCCAGGCCAAAGGATAAAGAGGAACTGAGAATAAAGAAGGGCAGCAAGGTCATTCATCTTCAGATGGGTGGACCAGATAGCTGATTGCACCAATAGGTCAACGTCTCAAGTAAGTGGTCTGCAATCGAATGTAAAAGGAGAATTTCCTAAGACAGCTGTTAAAAATGATTGCCTGATAATAGTGCATTCCTTGACACTGGACATATACAAGGGGAACTTGAATTCCTGTTTGTCAAAGATTTTGTGGTAAGATGGTCTAATGCTGTCTCATTCGTTGGACAATTATTTATGGAACAGCTATATGCCAGGCACTGGGAATAAAATAGTGAACAGCCAAGCAAAGAGTCTGCCATATGTTTGCACTCTACCTGGGGAGAGAGATAAAATAGTCACAGGTTGTGATAAGTAGTTGGAGGGAATGGTATGAAGTATGGTTTGATAAGGAATAAGCAGGGACTTCTTTTTTCTTTTTAAGTTTTTAAAAATATATTTAAGGAATCTCTACACCCCATTTGGAACTCAAACTCAGGACCCCAAAATCCGGAGTTGCATGCCCCTCTGACTAAGCTAGCTAGGTGCCCCAAGGCAGGGATTTCTACATAGGCTAGATCTACATAGGCTCTTGTCTGCTCTTCACACCTGAAATGTGACTACCCGCCATTTGTTGTCTCAGAGATTCCTCAAACTCAATTAATTTGAAATCAGATTCTTCACCTCCTTATCTAAAAACCAACAGCTCCACTCATGCTCTCCCAATAAATAGCACAACTATTTTATCCTCTTATGTAAGACATAAATCTTGGTATCATCCTCGACAGTTCCCACCTTTTCCCTCACTATGCTTAGTTCATCACCAAGTTTCCAAATATCTTGCCAAATCCCTCCAAATCTTTAGTGCCATTATCACCGCCCTAGTCCAGATCACCACATCTGGTTGCTCTGCAGCAAAGTGGTAGGTGTCGACTCTAGGGTCAATTTTCCTGGGTTGGAATCTGGCTCCATTATTTATAAGCTGTGTAACCTTGAGTAAGTCACTCGTCCTCTCTGTCCCTCAGTTTCCACATCTGTGAAATGAAAATAACAATACCTATTTTATAGAGTAGCTGTGGATGAAATAGCTTAATACTGGCAAATGACCTTTAAAAAGTGCCTGACCCATAGAAAACACTTTAGAAATGTCAGTTCATATATTTTCCACACAGAAACTGAGATGGTCTTTATAAATTTGAATCTGATACCTTGCTGGAAACTCCCAGTTGCTCACCTTAGCAAAAAGACCCAATTCCTTAAGGTGACCTGCAAGTCCCTGTATAATCTGGCCCCTGCGTACTTCACCTCCTCATGCAGGTCCCATGGCCATATAGTGGTGTCCCCTTCTGTCATATGAAAATAATGTTAGGAGCGCCTTGGGGGGGTCTCAGTCTGTTAAATATCCTACTCTTGATTTTGGCTTGGGTCGCGATCTCAGGATTGTGAGATAGAGCCCTGCTTCCAGCCCCACATCAGGCTCTGTGCTCAGTGGGGAGTCTGTTTGTCCTTCTTTCTCTGCTCCTCCCCCTGGTCACACACACTCTCTCTTTCAAACAAATAAATAAAACCTTGGGAAAAAAAAAAAGAATGGTAGTACTTACCTCTTAAGGACATTGTAAGGATCGAGTTAATGCATACAAAATGCATTTTTTTAGTAAATGCTCAGTAAGTATTAGGTATAAAAATGGTAATTGTTATTCCTCTCGTTCTTTATGTCAGGTATATCGGACCTCTTTCAAATGCACTATGTACTTTTCTTCCTCAGGTGTTTGAATTTTGTTAAAAAGTTCCATTTCACCTTCTAAATAATTTTTGCTCTTCCTTCCCGTTTAAATCTGGTGCATTCTCATTAAAATGTTGCAGCATTAATTTGGTTATTGCCAATCCTAAAAATGGTATTATTTAAACTATTTAAATGATCTTTTTCTCCTGTAGCAAAAATGTGTGTATTCGCTCCTTAAGCTTGGATACAATCAGCTTACGGGTTATAATGTTACACATTATGATTTCATGTGAAAGTGTGTATGAGCTGGTTCAAACCACTCCTCCTCTTGTTACTTCATGTCCTGCAGCTGGGGGGAAATCTGGGAAAGGAGATAACATAGATAATGGTAGAATTTTCCATTACAGAGAACAACTGCAACTGCTAAAATTAATACGTACAGAACAGCAGTAGCATATTGAGGGCCCGTAGGGAAAAGGGAGAGAGATATACTACATGCAAACACATCAAATCTTGTTTGGAAAAAGTTAAGAAAATAGGGGTCTCCAAAACCTTTTAAAAAAATATATATTGGACCTCTTTAACCTCAGTCATCTTTCTTGTTTTTCTGGCACAATGCCCAGATTTTTCCCTGTCATGTTTGCAAAAAAATTTTTTTAAATTAAATTAAAAAAATAAAATAAAATAAAAACAATGTACCACATTTGAATTCTTCTGAGAGCTGACTTAGTTTATATTTCAGGGCTATCAGATAGGAGCTTTGGGGGGAGGGAAGAAGCTGTTCTGAGCAATTCAAATCTACATGCAGATTGGGTGTTTTGTTCTGAGCAAAGGCTCCACGTGGAAACCAGCACATCTCTGTTGCATGGTTGGCAGGAAGAGCCAGCTTACAAAAATGTTCTCTCCCTACCCCAAGTCCCACAACGGTTATTTTTATGTAATGAAGATACATGAATTGTTTGAAATTTCGTTCCTGCCTTGGAAATGGGAGTACCATAGCTATTAAAGAAAAATAGAGGAAGAAGTCAAGAACCTTTAATGTAGAGCTTCCATTCACTGGAGATATTAAAAGAGGAAAGGGTAGAGGGGCAAGGGATGGAGTTGATGGGGAGAAAGAAAAAGCATGTGTTCAAAAACTCACTGAATGTTGCTTAGAGGAATAGAACCTTAAGTTGGTCACCATCAATATTCTAAGAAAAGTCTTGCTACAGCTTCAAAGCTGTATTATCATTTTAGTTTCCTGCAGTGTTAGCTATATGGATAGTGAAAGCAATCATGATTTTAGATTTTAAGTATCTCTTCCTCCATATATCAGTCACTGCAAAATTAAAATTAATTTTAATTTCAAAATTTAACTAGTTGATTTTATTAAAATGCCATAGTTAAATAAAAGGAAATTTCATTTTATTTATTTACTTATTTCTTAAAGATTTTATTTATTTATGTGTCAGAGAGAGAGCATGCACCCACAGGGGGAGCAGCAGGCAGAGCAGACAGAGGCTCCCCACTGAGCAAGGAGCCCCATACAGGATTCGGCCCCAACACTCTGAGATCACGACCTGACCTGAAGGCAGACGCTTAATGGACTGAGCCACCCAGGCGTCCCGGGGATTTCATTTTAAGATGTAAATTAGGCAACTCTTTAATTTCAACCACTCTTCCAAAAGAAAATAATTGTAATAATAATAAATAATAATAGAGGCAATTTTCCCATCCTATTATGTGACTGTGATGTAGATTAAATTCTTGGACTACAAGAACATTTTCAAAAAATGGAATTCCTTCACTTCTCAATTTGTTACTGGCTGTTTTCCCAAACTAGTCATTTCCAGACTTCAAATCTAGGGAGGAAGTTTGGAGGCTGAGGAAAGGTAGAAGCAGGGGAGGCCCCAGGGAGAGGTGAGGGCAATCAGGGGGTGGGCAGATAGTAGAGAGGCTGATAAACAGTGGGGCTATTGCACATGTCTGTTGCCCAAAGTTCTCTTAGTTCCAGCAGAGGCCTATCTCCACTCAAGCGGTCCATGCTCTGTTCTCTGGCCAGAATTCTGAAAGAGCGATGAGGTTCAATTTGAAGACTTTTCTTGGAGCAGTTAAAAAGTCAGGGACCCAAATAACTGGTCATTTTGGAGAGGTTTTTATTTTTTCAATTAAAAAAAAAAATTAAAGTAACCTCTACCCCCAACGTGGGGCTCAAACTTAGGACTCCCGAGATCAAGCGTCTCAAGAGTTACATGTTTTACACTGAGCCAGTGAGGGACCCCTGGACAATGTTTGTTTGTTTGTTTGTTTGTTTGTTTAAATAGCCACTCATTTTAATGAAAAATATCAAAAAAAAAAGGGAGGGGGAGCAGATGACTTGTCATTTTATGGAACTGTAATCCCCATCCCACATAATACACCCAGAGAAACCAAAAAGAGCAAACACTCCAATTATCTAAGTAACTGTTCAGCATTTCACAATTTTTCACTTTAAACTGGTTATACCGATACATAAAACAACATTTAGACAGCTGCCTCTGTGCTTGGAAAGGAAACTTCATTTTTCTGTGCCACAGGTTTTATTAATTATAAAATGAAATGATCAGGAAATCAGCAACGCCTTAAGGTCTGAGGCTTAATGGCAAGCAGACACTAATTTTTTAATAGATTTTATTTATTTATTTGACACAGAGAGAGACAGCGAGAGAGGGAACACAAGCAGGGGGAGTGGGAGAGGAAGAAGCAGGCTCCCAGCGGAACAGGGAGCCGGATGCCAGGCTCGATCCCAGGACCCTGGGATCATGACCTGAGCCGAAGACAGACACTTAACGACTGAGGCACGCAGGCGCCCCAACATTAATTTTTTAAAGATTATTTTAACTCTGATGAATTAAAGTTCTAAACAGGGGATGGAGATGAGAAAGAAAAAAGAACAATCATCGAGCCCCCAGCATTTATGATTCTTCTGTGTTATTCAGTTAGTCTTGTGAACTCTTTTGCAATAATAGCTAACATTATTTGGTTTATGCTATATGTCAAGCACTGTGCTGGGGGACTTAACATTTTTCTCTCATCTAATCTTTTTTTATTTTTTAAGATTTTATTTATTTATTTGAAAGAGAGAGAACACATACACATACACACAGAAGCAGTAGGGGAGGGGCCGAGGGAGAAGCAGACTCCTCACTGAGCAGGCAGCCTGATGTGGGGGCTGGACAGGACCCCAGGATCATGACCTGAGCCAGAGGCAGACGCATAACTGACTGCACCACCCAAGCATCCCTCTCTCATCTAATCTTCATGGTAACTTTATAAGGTAAATATTATTCTTATATTAAAAATGACAGAATCGTGACTAAAACAAGTTAAACCATTTGTCCAAAATTTCTAGATTTGGATAATTGTAGAGTGAGGAGTAAAATTGAGGTTCTTCTTTCTCTAGATTGCTCTAGTTATTTGGGGTCCGTTAGAATTTTGATAGGGACTGCACTGAATCTGTGGATTGCTTTGGGTAGTATGGACATTTAACAATATTAATTCTTCCAGGCCCTAAGCATGGAATAGACTTCCATTTATTTATGTCTTCTTCAATTTCTTAATATCTGGTAGTTTTCTGTATACAGGTCTTTCACCTCATTGGCCAAATTTATTCCCAGGTATTTTATTCTTTTCGATGCAATTATAATGGGATCGTTTTCATAATTTCTCTTTATGATAGTTCATGATTAGTGTATACAAATGCAACATATTTTTGTGTATTGATTTTGTATCCTGCAACCTTACTGGATTCATTTATTAGTTCTAACTTTTTTTTATGGGGTATTCAGGGTTTTCTATATATAATGTCATGAAATCTGCAAATAGTGATAGTTTTATCTCTTCCTTTCCAATGGATGCCTTTTATTTCTCTTTCTTGCCTAAATGTTCTGTTTAGGACTTCCAGTAGTATGTTAGGTAAAAGTGGTGACAGTAGGCACCCTTGTCTTGTTCCTGATCTTAGAGGACAATCTCTCAGTTTTTCACCATTGAGTATAATGTTAGCTGTTGTCTTGTCATAGATGGCCTTTATTATACTGAGGTACATTCCCTCTATATCTGCCTGTTGAGTGTTGTTGTTGTTGTTTTCATCATAAATGGATGTTGAATTTTGTCAGATTTTGTCAGCATGGTCTATCACACTTACTGATTTGCAGATGTTGAACTATCCTTGCATCCCTGGAATAAATTTCACTTGACAAAGGGTGTATGATCCTTCAATGTATTGTTAAATTTGGTTTGCTAATATTTTGTCGATGATTTTTACATCTGTCTTCATCAGGGATATTGGCCTATAATTTTTTTTTTTTTTTTTTGGCCAACTTATCTAGGTTTGGTGTCAGAGTAATGTCGGCCGCATAAAATGAGTTTGGAAGACTTCCTTCCTCTTCTATTTTTTGGAAGAGTTTGAGAGGGATTGGTATTAATCTTTCTTTGAATGTTTGATAGAAATCACCAGTGAAGCCACCTGGTCCTAGACTTTTGTTTGTTGGGATGTTTTTGATTACTGCTTCACCTTACTAGTGATCAGTCTTTTCAGGTTTTCTGTTTCTCCATGATTCAGTCTTGATAAGTTGTACGTTTCTAGGAATTTATCCATTTCTTCTAGGTTGTCCAAATTTGTTGGTGTAGAATTATTTATAACAGTCTCTTATAATCCTTTGTATTTTTTTTTAAAGATTTTATTTATTTATTTGACAGAGACAGCCAGCGAGAGAGGGAACACAAGCAGGAGTGGGAGAGGAAGAAGCAGGCTCATAGCGGAGGAGCCCGATGTGGGGCTCGATCCCATAACGCCGGGATCACGCCCTGAGCCAAAGGCAGACACTTAACTGCTGTGCCACCCAGGCGCCCCAATCCTTTGTACTTCTGTGATATCAGTTGTAATATCTCCTCTTTCATTTCTGATTTTATTTGAGTCCTCTCTCTTTTTTTCTTGGTAGTCTAGCTAAAGGACTTATGGGTTCTTAAATAGCTACCATTACATTTAATTACGTTTTCTCATGTGTTATGAATTTATTTCAGGAAATTGTCAGACATGTCTTCTATTAGAGAGAGAGATGAAAAAAGTTTTAACATTCAGAACTTGTAGAGCACTTAAATCTTTCAGATGAAAAAATATGCCATTGTAGCATTATTGTCACTTTGGTATTCTGGTAGGTCTGATAAGTAAGAAAGGAAGTAACACCTTAATGGAAAGATCAATGAACTAGCAGTCAGAAATTCTGGTTTCTAGTTTTGGCTGTGCCATCCACTTAAAGCCTCATTGTGGACAAGTCTCAACTTCTTTGGACTTAAGTTTCTTGAGCTGTAAAATGAGAGGACTGGGCAGTGTCTCAAAGGACACTTAAAACCAGACTAATTTATGACACAGGGAATTTGGCCAAGACTGGATCTAACTTTTATTATAATGAAGAATGAATTCATGAAGCAGAAACATTCAATAAGTGAGAAAAGAGAGCTTGCCATCTTTATTTGCAACCAGGGCAGATACAGTGTGTTTCCTGTCCTTTCCACAAGTAGCCATGGGAAGGGAGGGGTGGGGGGGGGGAGAGGCGAGGAACAGGATGTCCTTCCCTGACGTGTCAATAACCAGCCTAAATCTTTAAATTTTTTCATGGCCATCAGGTCTGATATTCCAGAAGTCCATCCTGCAAAACAGAAGAATTACTAATAACTTGTTATGAGGACAAAATAAGTGCTTCATTTCATTTTCATTTGTTAAATTTTTTTTTTCAGGTGCCTTCCTTTCATTATTGTTGTAGTGTGAATTTATAGTGACATAATTTCAGGGACTTCGAAGGATAATATTTGCAGAGAAACACTTGAAAGGACTTCGGTGTGCCTTTGGTAGGCTAATATTGCTACGAGTTTGCAGGTGAGCCTGGACAGAAACTGGAACCGAGACAGGTGAAAAGGGAGAAGAGCCTGGATACCTAAGACAGTCCTAGGGAAGAGAAAGGGACTTTGGTCTTTCAGGTAGTGTTGATTTAAGGCACTGTGAGAATTGGTTATATACTTGCCAATCTCCGTTTGATGACAGGAACTGTGTCATTTATCTTTATATCCCCAGCGACAGAAATAACTGACAATCAAATATTTGTTGAGTTGAACTGAGTATAAACTGCGCGGGAAAAGGTAGGAAAAGGGAGACCGAAATAGCAGCCTTGGATATCTTAAAGTTTACCGGATTTGGATTTACTGCAAGATTGACTGCAAGGGAAAGGGACTTCAGGCTTATCAGTGTTTCAGATGCGGTGCCAACAACCCAGAATTTAGAAGCTGAAAGGGGGCTAGTCTAGGAGAGTTGATCAGAGTTCCTTATTAGTGAAAACTGATCAGGCAACAGGTTTGAACCCCGAAGAGAAAAAGAAAGGGAGGAGCGAGAGCGATAAGCAGATTGCCAAAACTGAGGAGTGTCTGCGGTCAGAGAAAACACTGAAGTCGGAGCCAAAGGGAGAGGGCTGAGTTCCAATTAGCTGGAGGATCCGGGTCCAAGAGCCTGACCTCCGAACGTCGCTTTGAGCTTGTTTCTTAACAGAACTACCAGGAAGCCCTGAAAGATGTGCAGCTCAGTCTGGTATCTTGGCGCGACAACTTCCGTGTGTGTGTGTGTGTGTGTGTGTGTATGTGCAACAGGGCGCGCCGCCCGAGAACTTCCGTGTGCGAGGGGGACTGGCGCATTGCCCGCCTGCGCCCGCCGGGCGGGTGAGGAAACCCGCGCTCGCGGCCCAGCCGGCCCACACCACTGCGGGCAGGGGCGGGCCGGGGCGGG
>NC_048221.1:114972580-115035620 GCF_002007445.2 Ailuropoda melanoleuca
CGGCTGCGGCGGGGGCGGCGCGAGCCCAATACAGCCTCCCTGGGATCCTGCACTTCCTGCAGCATGAGTGGGCCCGCTTCGAGGTTGAGAGAGCCCAGTGGGAGGTGGAGCGGGCGGAGCTGCAGGTAAAGACCCTCCCGGCCTGGCCCTCTTCATCCCGCCTCTTCGCTCCCTTCCGCCCCGCCCAGGACCCTTCCCCCTCCCCCCCTTCAGCCTCCGCTCGTCCCCTCCCCCTTTGCTCCCGCGCATCCCACCCAGAACCGCGTCTCTTTACCCGCTTCACCTTTGCCTTTCGCTGACCCCGCTTCCTTGACCGGGGTTCCCACTCCCGCCCTTGATGCGTTGTTTACCCTCCCCGCTCCTTTTCGTCTGCTGCTTCCCACTCTTAACTCAGTCTCTTTTCAACTCTTTTCCCGTCCCACATTTTAGGTCGTCCCTTTCAGTTTACTAATTGGGTTGACAGTAGTTTTGAGAGATGTCGAGCAAATCATTCTCTGCCCTAGTGAGTTCCATCCTAGGTCTAGAGATGTTCCCTGCGAAAGGTGTTGGTAGTTGGCTCCTCTCTCTGAAAGGAGGGTGATTAAAGACAGCAGAAGTTAATGTACGTGGGGCCTTGACTTTAAGCGAGAAGCTGATGTTGGGAGAAAGTATTATTAGGAATATCAACCCCTTTTTGATATATGTAAATGTTTTTTCTCTTTCCTCTTCCTTACCCCTCCCGCGTTTCTTTTAGGTATTTCAGATTCATGGATTTTGAATGAAGAACCTAGATGATCTCAGGTGATGGTTCAGAGATGGTTTCCTGTTCTCAGAATCTGAAACTTCCCAAGGGTTAATTTTATGTCCAGGGTTTTGTGAGGTTGACTTGTACTTTGAAAGGAACTAAAAGGGACTTTAAAGTTGGTTACATTTCCTTGCATAATTTGAAAGATAAAGTATATCCAGGAAGGAGCTGTTGTGGGCTCTTAGAAGAAAGTGAGGCTGATCCTTTCTTTACTGGCCATTCTGAATTGCTAAGTAGGTTTCAGTGGCTGTTCTTAAAACTTCCAAGGCATACACCAATTTCACAAGGAGCTTAAAGAACTGAGTAGCTGTGCCTTTCTGTTTTACTGGCTAATCCTGTATGCTCATGAAATCCGAGTATAGTTTTGGTTGGTGAAACACTTGAAGTTAAAATGCTACCCAGTGTGTCCCTTTTTTTGGTAACATGTATTTTCTTTGGCACTTAAAAAAAGGAGAAATCTGTTAAATAGAATCATGTGCTGGAACAGGGTGCTTTGGCGTGGTGGAAGTGGCTGTGGAAAGAGGGAGTAGACAGCGTTATAGTACCGGCTGTGCTTGCTTCTAGCTCTGACCTTGAGGAAATCCTTTCGCCTCTCTGAACTTCAGTTTCATCTTTTATTTATTCAGTACATTTATTGAGTGCCAGTTGTGTGCCTCTAGGCTTTGAGATTAACAAAACCGACAGTAACTCTGCCCTCATAGAGCTTACATTTTAGTCAGCAGTCAGCAAATGCAAGTATATAATACATTGGACCATAGTGGCAACTTGGATGAGAAAAATAAATCAGGGGCGCCTGGGTGGCACAACGGTTAAACGTCTGCCTTTGGCTCAGGGCGTGATCCCAGCGTTGTGGGATCGAGCCCCACATCAGGCTCCTCCGCTATGAGCCTGCTTCTTCCTCTCCCACTCGCCCTGCTTGTGTTCCCTCTCTCGCTGGCTGTCTCTATCTCTGTCGAATAAATAAATAAAATCTTTAAAAAAAAGAAAAAGAAATCAGGTACAGGAATAGAGTGTGATAGGGGCAGCTATTTTATTTTAGATCTGGTGTTTGAGGAGGGCCTCTGGGAGGAGCTGAATGAAAACAGGGCATGACCCATAGTTATTAAAATTTTTTCTCATTCTTTATTTCTACAGTTGTATGTTTATATTCTTCGGCAACTTCTTTTGATTCCTTTTATGTACTTCAGTATCTAGTCTATGGATATTTTTAATTTTTCTCAAAATAAATCTGACCATGTCTGTATAAATAACAAGCAGACTTAAATGTTTCATTCAGATTTATTAGTAAAGCACTTTATTAGCACTGCATTCTGTAAATGAGTTTGTGGATTTCAGGCTTCAAGGAGGTGTGAAAGGCAGGCTTTAACTTTAACATTGTTCAGGTGTGGAGAATGATTTTTGTATGTGACTGCTTAAATTTTAATTTCTAGTTAAGGGAAGGTGAGTCACACTAATTTGGTTAAAAACAAACAAGATAATAATTCTTCCCTTCTTAGATGTGGAGGTTTGGGAACTTCCAGCTCATCTCACCCCTTGTCTGATCTCCCAGTGCTCCCCCTCCACTCCTCAGTTTCAACTTTTCAGTTTACCTGTAATTAATTGTAGTCACTCTTCAGTTTTGCACTCACGCACGCATGCTACTTCCCAGGTTATTTATGGCAAATGTTAAAGCTCAGGTAGGTTTCCCATTGGTGCTCATCACATTGATGGCACTACATTTTTACAGTATCTTTTGGTTTGTGCTCACATTAATTTTAAGTATCCGTGGAGAAACGTCAAACATTAAAAATGTGTCATATTTTCCAAACAGAACAAATATTATGTATTTTTGTTCTGCTTTTGTTTTGTATTTTGCAGGAGAGAGTTGCAGGAATCTCACAATTTAAAATATGTTTTTAAAGTCATTTCATCAGCATCATTAAATTTGAATGTATCTCTTCATTTTTCTTTTGCCGTTGGAATTTTTGTGAAAAAACTATAGGAAGGAAGAGTTGAATGAATGATGATGAAATTTGGATTAGCTGGCGTCCCCCTTTTGATTTTTGAATCTCTTCTTAAGTCATTAACACCAAAGTCAACAAAAATACCTTTAAGATTAAGCCTAATTTGTCCCTTCAGGAACCTGTCCGTCCTGCTCTTTCAGGTTGCCAGGGCAGAGTTGTGCAAGGCAATCCAAGCTCTCATCTACCTGGCCTGCCTCTTCCACTTCCTCCCTTCTTCAGGTCTTGGGAGGAAGGAACCAGCTACATTGTGCCGCAAACTTGTCATTTCCCCCCACTCCTTGCCCATTTTGGTTAATGTAGAATTCTCTTTATTTTTGATAATCTCCCTCGCACCTCATTACCACCATTCAGATGAGAATAGGTTAACTCATGGGAAAAGAATGGTTAGGATTATTCCTGAGCTTTATCTTTGTGAAAGGAAATGGAGTTGGAATACTAATCATAACATTTGAGAGAATTTTCTATATGTGAGACATTGAACTAGATGACGTCAAAAGAGCATGCAGTCTAGTTGGAGTGATAGTACAAGCAAGATGCAGAAAAATCAGTATTTATCACGTTGGGGGCTTAAATTTTCTTAGACTAGCGTAAAAGAGGAGAGCTAGCAGTGACTGGGGAGAGCAGCAGGAAGAAAGAACTTTATGAGGTAATGAGAACCTATTTGAAAATTACTGACGTAACAGAAAGCAAACATGTAAATAATAAAATTTATTGGCCCTAGATTTTGGGGGTTGTGTGTGGTAGGAGAGGCTCTGCTGTTTGCCTGCAAATGCTAAAATTGTGTGAAAAAGGTCATATGATTGAGTAGCTTAGGGCATGTGGTATAGAGACTGTATACTGGAGTATTTGTTAATCTGGATTTTAGCATTATTGATTCATATTTTCATTCAATAAATGTCAGTCACCTGTTTTATGCCAGCTCCTGTTCTAGGCACTGGAGAAACAAGAATGATTAAAGTACATCCTTCCTTCATGAAACTTAAATTCTGGAGGAAGGCAGACAGTAATAAATAGCTATATACATAAAATGTTAGGTGGTAGCGAGCACCACGATAACATGGTGAAAGTGGGATATGAAATGCTTGAGAGGGTGGAGTGGGGAAGAAAGGCTTAACTGATGAGATGCCATTTGAGTAAGACTTGAGAAGGTGAAAGTAAGGAAAGAGCGTTGTAGGCCTAGAGAACAGTGGTGGCGGGGGAGCATACTTGGAATGTTTGAGGAATAATGAGGCACATGTGGCTAGAGTGGAGGAGAAGAATGGAAGAAATGTCAGAGGTACTGGGTCTTGCCCATTGTAAGGATCTTAGATTTTACCTCCACCGGATGAGCAACTGTTGAAATGTTTTGGGTAAAGGAGCAACACCATCTTTAAAAGGAGCCCTTTGCAAGGGTTTAGAATATACTTAGAGGGAAGACAAGAGTAAAAGAATCAGGGAGTCTTGTTCGGGGGCTGTTTTAATAATCCAGGCTGGAGATGAACTAAGGTGGTAGCGATGAGATAGGTGAATATATATTTTGATACATATTCAAAGTGTAATGGATTCGAATACATTTTTGAAGGTGGAACCGACAGATGTGCTGGAGAATAGAATGTGAGGAAAAGGGGAGTCATGTATGACTCAATTATTTTGACTGAGAGCTTCATAGGACTGTTAAAATTTACTGAGCATTTAGGTGGATATAGCACTTAAAATGACAGTTTATTTTGTGTTGCAACTACGGTGAGAGACAACATGGCATAGACCTGCTTTAAATCTTTTCTGTAAGGCTGCTTTACTTTATGGCAAACATGGCAAACAAATTCTGACCTTTGAGAGCCTTAGTTTCCACATGTATAAGGTGAGGATAATAAACTACCTTGTGAGGATTAAATGAGATGTTTTAAAATACCTCAGAGGCTGGCACATAACACAAAGTAGGTACTGAATGAATAAGTGGTAGCAAATACATGATGTTAAATTTGCATTCTTTTTTATGTCCTTGTCTCCAGAGAAAAGCATAATCTTTGCTCGTGAACTCTTCTAAGGCTACAGCATGTAAGTGTCAGCCTGGACCAGGCAGTCTAATATTCCAGGTCTGATGGTGGCGCTAAGGGACATTTCACGGGAGTGAATTGTTGCCTTCAGTGTCAGCCTCACAACGCTGATTATGTACTTCACATGTATTGGCTTTCCTTATAACTCAGTATGGTCTGTTATCTTGGAATTTGTGTAAATTTTTCTGAGTGTGTTTATCTTAACCTTGCATGATGTCTTGGGTAACAAATCATATACATTTACTAACCACTCTATAAAACCAGTCTGGTTTTATTTGACTCTTTAAACCACTTCCTTTGAACTTGGAGCAGGTGAACCCCACTGTGGTATGGTATAATTTTGTAAACAGGATCATTTTTCGTTCTATTTATATCCTTGATAATTTTATAATCTTTAATTATATTTTAGAAAGATTGTAGAGGTCTTACTCTTTTAAAACATATCCTGTTTGTTACTTTAGTTCGTATTTCTCGGCTATAGCTCAGTCTTAGAATAATCTGGGGGAACTTTTAAAAATATTAATTTCCTGGACTCTACCCCAGACCAATTAAATGCGAATCATAGGATATAGGGCCCCTGGTATTAGTATTTTTTTTGAGCTCCCTGGTAGTCCTTATATGCAGCAAGGATTGAGAACCACTACTTTAGTTGTTTGCTTCTGATTTTACATGTATAGTTTGATGATTTTAACATGTATTAATATTCCAGATATAGATGGCTTTTTATAGAATTCGGGATATAATTTCTATTATTCTTTCTGATGATAGCTAGCATTTTATTTTTAGCCGGTAGAATATTATAATTTGATTCACCTCCCTCTGACTGAGAGAGATAATGATAGAGTAATCTTTGAGCTGGAATGAACTTTTAAAAAAATCAGCTGCAACTTTGTTTTGCAGGTAAAGTGAGGCCCACAGAGAGGTTGAATGACCCAAGAATGAAATAGGTTTTATACAAGCTGTCACTTAAATCGCCAGATACCTTTAAGTTTTTTTTAAAGCCCTTTCGAATACATTATCTTGCTTGATCCTTAGAACTTTCTGAGGTAATCAGTCACACTAATGCTTATCATTTTTCTTCTCATTTAAAACAACAGACATGGAGCTTTTACCCAGTCCTCCTGTTTTCTAGCTTATTTTATTGGCTACATTTAATATTTTGTCTTGACTTTGGTGTTCTGTAGTTTTATTATGATGTATTGGGTATAGATTTCTTTTTGTTTGTGACTTTGTTAGGCTCCTTGAAAAATCTGCAAAATCCTCAGTCATCTCTTTAGATTTCTGCTCTATCCTGTTCTCTTTTTTTTGGGGGGGGGGGTGTCTCTGATTACATGTACTTTAGACCGTCTTTATCTATTCTGATTTATCTTCCAGTCCATTAATTTTCTCTTCAATTGGATCTAATGTTTTAAAGCCATCCAGTGAGTTTGTAATTTTTGATTATTATTGAAGTTCAGTTTGGTTCCTTTTTGAATCTGATGCTGGATCTTTTCTTAATAGTTTCCTGTTCCCTGAAGATAGTTTCAGGTTGTCTTTTATTCTTAAGAATTTATTTATTTATTTATTATTTATTTTAGAGGTGTGTGTGAGCTGGGTGGGGGAGGACAGGGAGAGGGGCGGAGGGACGGGGAGAGGGAAAGAATCTCAAGTATACTTGACTCTGCGCTGAGCATGGAGCCAGACATGGGGCTGATCTCAGGACCCTGAGATCATGACCTGAGCTGAAACCAAGGCCGGTTGCTTAACTGCCTAAGCCACCCAGCCACCCCAAGTCCTCTTTTATTCTTTAAACCTAGTAAGTATAGTTATTTTATAGTTGTTATCTCTGTACTTCCTGTATGTGAGGTCTTAAAGGTACCTTTCTATGATCTCTTGTTTTTGCTGGGTCTTGTTCATGATGGCCCGTTTGTATGCATAGTTATCTTCGTGTGCTGCTCACTGTCTTGAACAAGTGTTAAGACTAAACTGAGGTCTCAAATAAAGGTATCTTCTTCAGAAGTTCTTCTCATTTGCTTCTGGTAGGTTTTTGGAAGCATTACCAATCCAGAACCATTTAAAATAAATTCATTGCTTGAATTTGGACCACCCCACTGATGCAAATTTTGGTTGCAAATACATTTGAGGACCAGTGTACTTCACCTTTGCCTTGAAGGTATAAGTCCCTTAGGTCTTAGCTAAATGTGGGCATATCACCTGTTAGACTTTTCACTCTGGATGGTCCTGGTCTTTGATTTTTGCCCTTTGGGTCTTGTAAGGCTGTCCAAACTAAGGTTCCGATTTGTTCTGATTGGCCAGTACCCAAAGGGCAAAAGTGGCATTTGTTCTCTTACCTCACTCGGTATTCATATTCACTTCAATTTTGGCCAAATAATTCCTTACTTCTTATCAGCTTTGCCTTTTAGATGAGTGTGAAAGTATTTTGTCCAGAATTTTTAGCTGTTTTCAGTAGAAGAGTTAATTTAGGACACTATCTTACTTTCAAAAATGATAAATAAGAGTGGCCCAGTAATTATTTGTGGAGAAATATCATTGATAATACTTCTTTATTAAGAGATGCCCTTATTTAGCCCTAAAGTTTATTTACCATCTAAGTCTACTTCTCTTTGAGTTCCAGTGGTAGGAGAGGAGACTACAGCTTTTCTCCAAAATCTTGGTAATTTAAGCAGAATTTAAAACAAACAAACCCCTTTACTAATCCAGTCTTTGAAAGGTGTTTGGAAGTCCAAATACTCTGGACTGATTTCCCTTTGTCAGCTTATTATCTACTTGATGCCAGCCATACTTTTTGATTTATGAATGTTATTAATGGTATCTAGTTTTCAATTCTGGGCCATTAGAAATAAACTTGCCGTTGGGATCCTTGGAGTTTCTTGCTTTGGTGGTCCATTTGACAAAACAAACTATTGCCTATCATAATATGGCTATGGAAAGTATGGGCCTTAACTCCATCATTTCTAGTATATAATTTTTCTGACCCTCATCTTTGTAAATTGTGAATTCTAATATACCCACCAAACAAGAGTAGTTGTAATTTTAAAAAGATTAAGTATGCAAAGTATGTGACCCATAACAGGTCTCTAATAAATGGTTTGCTCTTGCTGTTTGAGATTTCTATGGAGAGAACACTTTCAACTGTATTATTTATTTAAATTAAATTTTAGAAGCCAAGATCTGGTTTAAATGATCCATTTGGCACATAGTGGCTACTTAGATTCTCTTTGCCCTGTTAGTAGTGGTTTAAGGACGATAAACTGACAGTATTGGAAGTAAGGGGCAGGTCAGAGATGTGGAGTGATAGGTGGTAATAACTTGTAAGCATTGAGAACAGGAGATAGGAATACAGGAAACTTTGGAGTTTAGGAGAGAAACCTGAGGCAAGAGAGAAGCTGGGGAAGGAGGTAGAAGAAAAGAAGAAACAGAGTGGGGAGCAAAGGGGTGGGGGGAGCAGACACAGACAGGAGGGAGAAACCGCACACACGAGCTTTTTCTTAATTCCTAGAGCATGTATTGTCTAGTCTTCATTTTAGCACTTGCAGAATTCTAGGGCTGACCAGGAAAGACACACACACACACTTTCTTGCCCCCTCCCCCCATCTCTACCCTCAATTTTCTGTTCCCTTTGTTAGACTAAGAATATTTTACCTCCTGAGGGACCTTAAAACCCAGGAAGTCTCATCCTTTGTTTTATCAGTGAGGGCGAAAGAGAGATGGAGTGAGTTGTCTTAGATCACTCTGTGAGTTGGTGATGATTTAGTTTAGAACCCAGGAGTCCTACTACCCTGGCCCAGGCGTTGTTCTCCAGACCACATCATCTCCTTTTATTGGTCCCTCATCCTGTTTGGCTGCTTCTGATCTGAAGTAGCCAAGTGAATTACAGTATTTAGATGATTAATTATGCTTTGAGTAGTTGTCATAATGTAAATTTTTCTCACATATTTCAAACTTTTCAAGCAGAACAACTTAGTGAAATGACTATATTTTAAGGGGTTCAGGAAGGTCTTGAACAATTTGTGTTCCTCAAAATTGTTAAACATTGTGTCACTCTAGTTTCTTTTAATAATTTTATTTTTGTGTAGGGAATACTGATAGAAAATGTTTATTTCTTTTAAAAAGTCTGGAAGTTTGGATCTTTTTCAGCTTGTTCTGATGGTAGCCTAATTAAGTTCTCTGTGTGTGTGTGTGTTTTTAAAAATATAGTTAGTGTTTATTGACCGTATATCACCTTTTGTGTAGTGCTTTGGTTATTAGGTCATTCTCAACCTGCATATGCTGTTTGAACAGAGTAATATGTCAACCATGTATTTGCTGTTATGCATTAAGATATTTGAAGAAATAAAATGACTTTCTTTGGCAGACTTAATGCTGTTTAACTTTTATTACAAAAGTACCTTATCTGAGCAAGATGATGGAATATTAGAAAAGATATTTAAGAAGGAAAATTTATTGTAGAGTTGGCTAGAAGCAGTATGGCACAAGGAAAAATGAGATTTTTTTTTTCCCCTGTAGATAAGATTGGGAGAAAAGTAAGGGAGTAGAAGCCCTGGAATTAAGAGGAGCGTTGGGAAATATTGAACAGGGTTGGGTGGAATAGGCATTTTGGGTGTGGCGAATAGGTTCTTGGCGTAACTGCACTATAGAGATCCAAGGAAAGGGCCAGGGGAAGTGTTAGACACAGGTTCCATTAGCATTCATTTACATGGGACAGAAATTGGATCCAATACCAGTATATCTAGTTAGGAGAAATAAACAAGATGTCAGATTCCACAAGGGTGATGATACCAATTTTACCTGATGGAAAATTACAGCCCAGTCTGGGACTTGCTCTCTCTCTCTCTCTTTTTTTTTTTAATTTCCTAAATGAGAAGGTTAAGCAGTCAGCAAAGGAGCCAAATTATACGCACAACCAAAACCTGCTCCCAAGGAATGTGGATTCATATAAAGCTAAAAGGGAGCAAGGAGGAGCCTAGAAATCTGGGTCAGTACACCTACTGAACTCTAAAGAGTAGTTAGTTGGGAAGATGGTACTGTGGTCCCAGTACTTGAACCCAGTACTTTATCTTGTTTCCTTTCCTTTTTTTACCCTCCAAAAATAATAATAGGTTTTGTTGTTGTTGTTGTTGAGCTCTTACCGTGTGCTGGGTACAGTGTAGAGCACTTTACATGTGTGATCTATTTTAATCTTTGCAAAACTCTTTGTGGTAGGTATTAATACTTATCCCCTAATTCATAGATGAGAGAGGATAAATAATTTGCCATGAGAAAAGTTTGAGAGATGGCCTGGGGCATGGTAAATGGACGGGAGTTATTTTGACATTTTTCTTGTTCTCTCATGCTTCTGAGTCAATGTATAGGGTTGGGATATTTTCCCTCTCTTGTCTGCCTGGTGAATTTCTAATCCTCTTCCAAGATTCAGTTTACCTTCTTTGGGAAACCTCTCTGACCTCCAGACATAGTGAAGCTTCATGCCCCCCTAAAAGCTTGTATATATAAGACAAACACCATCCTGACCGGTGGTTGGGCAGTTAATCTGGTTGAAATGATATGAAGTCATTTAAGTTAAAAATACATAAATGCATACTTATTTGCCACTGTAAGGCCAAGCCCACCTGTCCTTCACTTTTTTTTTTTTTTAAGAATGCTTATTGGAGTTGTGTGTTGTCTTTCTTGAAAAAGCTACAATTATAATGCATTGTTTGTGATTTCTGGTTTTGGTTTTCCTTGAATAAAGTATACAGTGCAGAATCGTGGATTTTTGACTTTTCCCTATTCTTTTACAGTTGTTTCACCCACATTTAATTCGATGGCAGTATTTTTTGCAGGTCTCCTTTGTTGTCTTGTCTTCCCAAAGCATTCGACTTAGTCTTTCTTTCCATACCTGTATTTTATTGGTTTATGTAATGTTTAATTGAATTATCTAATCAAAGCAACAGTGCAACTGACATAAACAGGTTTGGGAGGAAACCAAGTTGACTCTTCATGAGTTTATACAACTGAGAGAACTGCAGTGGACTGTAAAGAAGAGCATACTCCAGCTGTGAATATTTAATGTGCCCTGGGCGGTGGGCAGTGTTTTACAAAGGGACTCAAGAATACTGGTTAATCCAGAGGTTTGGTTAAGAAAGGATTAGTGGTGAGAGCCTCTGTGTTTAGTTATACCACCTGTCTTATACTTTCAGTAGACTCATTAGGTTCTGTTTCAGTAGAATAACTAGGTTCTGAGTCACTTAAGGGCGTTTTTATTTCCCCGAAGGTCCAGCAGTTACTGGCAGATAGTAGCTGCTTAATAAATGGTTCTTAAATGAGTCAGATATTAGGCTACATTGTTACTGAATATGTATTAACTATGTGATTTGAATATGTATATCATGTCTCTTAGCTAAATTTTGGCCATAAGGGCAAGTCCTGTGTCTCAGACGTCTTTGATATTTACAGTGTTCGTCATAAATTTCATGAGTGTAGGGGAGCAGTGTATCTGTCCCTCTTGCTGCTAGCTAGTTCCACCTTATGACTTCTGCTGGAAAGAGCCTTTGAGAGCAGGTAGTATCTGTATTCTGTTGTGTAGAGCATTGCCTGGGCCCTGCCAAGTCACTATGACAGAGCTCATTTTGGGGATGCCACTGGCTTCATAATTGCAGCTTGATGTTAGCCACAGCAAATGGTGCTTGGGTTTTGATAGTTGTGAGTGTAGGTTTGTTTTCTTCTCCCTTTGTGTGTTAAACACTGACTGCCAGGAAATGTCTTTGGCATCATGTCCTGAAAAGTCTTTACAATCAGCAGGGTCAGATAACATTTTTTTTTCCT
Source organism: Ailuropoda melanoleuca (assembly GCF_002007445.2). Classification (NCBI taxonomy): domain Eukaryota; kingdom Metazoa; phylum Chordata; class Mammalia; order Carnivora; family Ursidae; genus Ailuropoda; species Ailuropoda melanoleuca. The sequence continues at coordinate 114,984,205 of NC_048221.1, forward strand.
TTTCTAAAACCCATGGCTTCAAGTTTTATGCATGTTCTTTATTCCTTCTAAATAGATAACGAATTGAATATTTTTTTCTGTGAAGGTAAATCTGGCTTTAAGTAAACTATCTAGTTTTCTAGATTACTTTGTATTCTACCTTTCCAGTTTTGTTCACAGTTGCATTACTAATATACTGTGATTTTAAACTTTTTTGAACTGTTATTTTAATAAAATAGAAATGCCCCCATTCCAGAATTTAGAATGAAAATTCTGACTTTTTTATCCCTAAGCCTGCTTCTTTCCGTCAAAAATTAAAGTTTAGTTTCCCAGCTCCTTATAGCTAGCCAAGTAAATGAGAGTGAGCACAAAAAGGCTAACGTATGGAAATACCAAAGTTGCCAAAGCCTCATAGAAAATACATTGTGAATTAACAGTGGAGAACAAGCAGATACAGTTCCAGGTCACTTAGAGCTTATAATCAAGCGATGATTCTTTTTTTTTTTTTTTTTTTTTTAAGATTGTATTTATTTATTTGGTGGAGAGAGAGCCAGCGAGAGAGGGAACACAGGCAGGGGGAGTGGGAGAGGAAGGAGCCGGCTCCCAGCGGAGAAGCCTGACGTGGGGCTCAATCCCAGGACTCTGGGATCATGCCCTGAGCCGAAGGCAGACGCCTAACGACTGAGCCACCCAGCCGCCCCAAGCTATGATTCTTAATTTTAGATAGACCTGAGTCCATTATGCCTGTGGTGGTACCCACTGTGGCAATGCTATTTTAGTTTTTTCCATTTAAAAACCAACCAAACCAATAGTGACAACAAAAGGAACCCCTTTCTCAGCTCTTTTATCCGTTCGGACTGTCATCCTATCTTTTTTTTTTTTTTTTAACAGAGATAGAGACAGCCAGCGAGAGAGGGAACACAAGCAGGGCGAGTGGGAGAGGAAGAAGCAGGCTCATAGCAGAGGAGCCTGATGTGGGGCTCGATCCCGTAACGCCGGTCTCACGCCCTGAGCCGAAGGCAGACGCTTAACCGCTGTGCCACCCAGGCGCCCCTGTCATCCTATCTTGTTCTCTTTCATTTCACTGTTAATTTCTCTGTACAGACCACATTTAGTACTCTTGGTTTTCTACTAGTCTCATCTTCTTCCCTCTCAGTTTCTTTAGCTCTTTCTCTCTTTTGGGTTACTTATTCCTCCTTCTAGTCCACCGTTCAGATACTTGTGCACCAGATTGGATTTTTTTTTCTTTCCAGAAGTTTCTCTTTGATTTGAATCTTCTCATTCTAGTTGCTTCTTTTTACATATAGATAGATGCCTTACAAAATTACATTTCTAGGTAGTGCTGATATTTTTCCACAGTTACAATTCTGCATGTCTGATTTCTTGCTCATGTCACCTGGATAACCTGCTATAACTTGAAACTCAGTCAGCCTTTCTGAAATCCTTCTCCTGAACCAAGTTACCTCTCCTCCCTATACCCAGCCCCTAGTTTACCCTTTCTAGAAGTCTAGATTCAGCTTTGAGTCAGTGTTTCACTCTCTTGTCCTCACTCTCCCAGCCATGCATCTGGTTTTGTAAACGATTTAATATTTTAAATCCATTTTTAATCATTTAATTCTTAATTACTTGGTTAACTTGGTTCAGGTCCTCATCACCTCATATCTGGGTGACTGCAGTAGGGGCCTTCTTAATTTTTTACCTCTGGTCTCTCCCTTGGCCAAGATATTCTACACAATATTGCCTCTCAAGCTTCTAAGAATAATGATTTGTTCAAGATATTTTTTTCTTTTTGCCTGTGGTAGGTTTCACATCTCTTCCATGTTTAGACTGTTGTATTTCCTACCTGTTAGGAACCAACATATTTAATCTTGCTTTGCAAATAAGCCATGTTCACTTTTTTTTAAAATCAAAATCAAGTTTGGTCATTCTGAAATATACTTCCACCACCTCATAATTTGTATTATTCTTTCAGATTTATATATTCTTTATTCAAATTTAGCTTAAGTTCCATTTTCAACATGAAGAGTTTTTGGTTTTGGTTTTGATTATTACTTTTTGAGTACTAGCTTTTGTCATTTGACACTTAGGATGTGCTGTCTTTTACTGTTTACTTGCTTTTTATGAATCTGTTCAATTAATTTTACAAATATTTATTAGGCATCTATTATATGCAAGCGACCGTTCTAGGCATTGGGGATATAGCAGTCAATAGCATAGACAGTCTCTGTCCTCTTGGAACTTTGGCAACTTCCTCTGTACCTTATTATTATTTTTAAAATTCTAACATGTATCATAGTGTGTTAACATTATGTGTTAATAATGATAATATTAAAATGGAGTTCAAATTTGCAAGAAGGCCCTGACTAATAATACAGAAAAAACCCCTGTCTTGCTGCTGACCAAAAAACACTGATAATTATAGAGAAAAGGATAATTATTCTGGAGGGTGAGGATATCTTTTGGAAGGTGGCTATTGTCTTGAATTCAATAATAAATTTTTAAAAATTAGCCAAAGTAATACTGCCTTGGCAGATATTAATTCAACTGTGTACCATTAGCCTCCCATGCAAATAAACAGAATGCAAATAAATAGAAATTAAAAACAATACTCATTGTCTTGGGATCAGGACTTACTCAATTTTGTTTTCCACATACCATCTTCAGTTCTCTATAATCACAGGATGTTAAACTCTTGCCCTGTATAGTTGAAGAAACTGAGGCCCAGAAAAGTTAAGTAACTTTAATAAGATCACACAGGTTAGCGAGAGAACCAGGAGTAGGAATCTCCCAAATACCACATCAAAGAACATTGAATATTTGTACAGTTAAGTAATTGATGTGTATAGTTCTGGTCCTGAGTTATCAAGAAAAGTTGTGTCCCCTGGCCTTTTTTGCAAAATGAAAGCAGGAATTTATTGATCTTTAAAATTCAGTATACATCAAAGCTTAAATGATTTATCTCAGGTATTTTCCCTACTTTGTGTTCTCTTGTTTACTTGTTTGAATAAAAATGGTTACTTTGATACTTTGACCTAATTTTATTTATTTATTATATAAATGTAAATATATATATCAGGAAATGAGTGTTTGATAATGTTTGAAAGTCAGGTAGTTACTAATAAAAACTTGTAATAAAGCTTGACTTCCCTAGTTAAGGAATCTATATTGATTGTTTAAAAATGTTTCTGTAGGGGCGCCTGGGTGGCTTAGGCAGTTGGTTAAGCGTCCACCTTTGGCTCAGGTCCGGATCCCAGAGTTCTGGGATCCAGCCCCTCATCAGGCTCCCTGCTCAGCTGGGAGTCTGCTTCTCCCTGTTCCTCTGCCCCTACCCCCTGCATGCCAATGCGCACACGAGGGCACTCTTTCAAATAAAAAAAAAATCTTTAAAAAAATCTTCAATAAGTTCGCTATAACATGAATTAGAGATTTAGAGCATGAATCACTGACTAGAAACCACCAATTTTTCTACAAAAAAGAGAGTTTTAATCCTTATTTATAATTCAGAGTTAAACTTAGACTTTATTTTTAGAAACTGTCTAAGTTTTACATTTAGCAGTGTTAAAGAAAACCAGAGTTGGACAGTGGTTAAGGTAGTATAAGCAGATTTTAATCAGGGACTATTGCAATAGGGGGAAAGAGACCTTATTTTGGAACTGGGCTTAATTCTGAATACAGCAATGAAAATTAGGAATTTATAGCCAAAGGGGTGAGGGGTCTGTGGATATAAATTGTGAAGAGGAACCATCAGGGGTAAGGGGATTCTGGCTAAACTGACTTGACAGGATTCTTGCTGAAGGCAGGCCAGGGTGACCAAATGTCACCTAGGGGATTGGAGGGGTGAGGAATTTGATCAGATGTTGAGGGTGATGAGATACTGAAGGTGAGGGATTCTTGCCAAACTGACTTAGTAAGATTGTTGCTAAAATTGGGGAATGTGAAGGTAGACATGGAAGTCTAAAGATCTGGTTTAGTCAAACAGCCGGCTCAGAGGAGCCTGACTGAAGTTTGGTTGAGAAGAGAATCTTTGTCAGAAGAAATGTTATCTTTAAAATAAGAATCGGTGGGGGCACCTGGGTGACTGTCGTTTAAGCATCTGCCTTAGGCTCAGGTCATATTCTCAGGGTCCTAAGATTGAGTACTGCATCTGGCTCCTTGCTCAGTGGGGAATCTGCTTGTCCCTCTTCCTCTGCCCCTCCACCTTGCTTGTGCACTCTCAAATACATAAAATCTAAAAAAAAAAAGAATAGGTGTATATATAAAACATAAGATATTCAGAACGATAAAGGATAGAAAGTACCCCTTCCTCTCACCAGTCCTTCTCACAAACCTGTTTAGAGATAAATTCTACTAACAATTTAGTGTGTATCCCTCCAGAATTTTATGTATATACACACATAAACACACAGTTAGGTTTTTTATTGAACTTGCATTTACCTTGGCAATAATTGTTTATTGCCTCTCTTGTTTAATCTGCTTATCTATTTTAATCTCCATTCTTCTCATCTTCTCCTTCCATTTTTCTTTATCTTTGAAAAATATTTCTCTGTATTCTTTATTTACAAAAATCAAGTTGTGTCATTTTTTCTCTTTTTAAAAAGTTTCATATGTGATATTTTGTGTACATTAACTCCATTACTTTGAACTGTTTGAGAATTTCTTAAACATAGTAATGGTTTGTTGGGAATGCATAAACCTAATTTAGCTAAGTTGCTAATTGTTTTTGAGAATGACTGCCCTTGTCTACATTTACAGTGGCAGTGCATGATCACATATCATCTAGAGTTCTACTTCTTGCTAGTCTCATAAATGTAAAGTTATATCTCCTATTTATGTTAACTTGAATTTTTCTGCTTATCACTGAGATCAAGCATCTCTTTCTAAGCTTGTTAGCCTTTTGGGTTTCCTCTTCTCTAAATTGCTTATTTACATCCTTTATGAGAGCATGGAATATGTATTTATTGAGATCATCTTCTATCTATATTTACAAGTAGGATTAGTTTTTCTTCTTTTTCTGTAATTTATTTTTGGTAATTTTTTAGGTTAGTGTTACAGTTTTATTTTTTTTTTAAAGGTTTTATTTATTTATTCGATAGAGATAGAGACAGCCAGCGAGAGAGGGAACACAAGCAGGGGGAGTGGGAGAGGAAGAAGCAGGCTCATAGCGGAGGAGCCTGATGTGGGGCTCGATCCCATAACGCCGGGATCACGCCCTGAGCCGAAGGCAGATGCTTAACCGCTGTGCCACCCAGGCGCCCCAATGTGTTACAGTTTTAGGAAGCAGAATGATAGTTTTATTTATTAAAGCTAAATAAATATAATACTTGTAAAGTAGGTTAAGATGAAGCCATTGGGATTTGTATTTATATTAAGAATATTTATAAAATAACAGGCATTGTTTTATGTAATGGATTTAATTTTAAAAAGACATTTTATGGATCTTACAAATTAATAAAAAGAATATATATGTATGCACACACAGAGATATCTACATATATATCTATAGACACACACATCTTGTAGCTACTTTAATTGATCTGGGACATGTTATGGGTTTCTGTGTTTGAAAATCAAGATTACTAAATATATTTCTAGTCTGGAAGCTCCAGCCCTATGTCTTGCCTACTGCCTACAGGGAGTGCCCACCTTAATAGTAAAATCAGCAACGTATGAACTTACATTTCAGTCTTACCCTCCTTCACGACAAGCTCTTTAAATTTAACCCTCTAGCATCTGTGTTTTCTTCTGATCTCTGTTAGTATACATGTTTATGTTTTAAATATGATTAGTTTGTACATAATTATTTTGTGTCTTTTTTTGTTTGACAATGAAATGAGTTGATAAAACACTTATTCAGAAAAATATAGGAAGAGTTCAATAAAAGATAGGTTTCATTAATTTCATGTATTTTCATGAATGTATAGTTGTAGTCCCTGCACTTTTAGTAATTATGTAACCAAAGCAGATGTCATTTTTGCTTATATTTCTGTCTCTGCATACAGGAAAGCTCGCAAGAGAATTCAGGAAACTGTTCACATTGTTTATCGCTAGGGAGTGGGATGGGGTAAAGGAATGGATCTGTTGGTTTTTCCTTTATACATTTATATAAAATTTGAATTTCTTTCCATTTTACGGTACTTCTTTAATGAGGAAGAAGAATTTTTTTTTAAGCCATCAAAATATAGCTTATTGAACTACTCTCTTAATGAGTATTTGGATGGTTCTATTATAGGACAATGGTGAACATATGACAAAATAATATTAATATCTTAAATATTCATTAAAGCAATGAGAGGCACTCTTTTCTATCCATGAGTGTTTAAAAATCAATAACAACACCCAATGCTAGGCGAGATGTGTTAAACTTTACTCTCATACATTGTTGTTGGTATTATCAGTTGGTCAGCATCTATCAGGAAACAGACTTTGACCTAGTAATTCAGTTTGTTGCAGTCTTTCCCAGAGAAATAAATAATTCCCTTAAAAGTCTAATGCACGAAAGGCAACCAACTGAATGGGAGAAGATATTTGCAAATGACATATCCAATAAAAGGTTAGTGTCCAAAATATATAAAGAACTGATACAACTCAACACTCAAAAAACAAATAATCCAAATTTAAAAATGGGTAGAAAACATTTTCTCCATTGTCCAAATGTCTCCATAGACATTTCTCCAAAGAAGACATACAGGTGGCTAACAGCCACATGAAAAGATGCTCAACATCATTCATTGTCAGGATAATGTAAATGAAAACCACAATGAGATATCACCTCATACCTGTCAGAATGGCTAAAATCAAAAACACAAGAAACAACCAGTGTTGGCAAGGATGTGGAGGAAAAGGAACCCTCATGCCTGCTGGTGGGAATGCAGACTGGTACAGCCACTGTGGAAAACAGTATAGAGGTTCTCAAAAAGTTAAAAATAGAACTACCCTATGATCCAGTAATTACACTACTAGGTATTTACCCTCGAAAATATAAAAACACTAATTCAGGGTGATACGTGCACCCTTATGTTTATTGCAGCATTATTTACTATAGCCAAATTATGGAAGCAACCTAAGTGTGCATCAGTAGATGAATGGATGAAGAAGATGTGGTATATATATACAGTGGACTATTATTCAGCCATAAAAAGAATGAAATCTGCAACAACCATAGTTGGATCTAGAGTACAATGCTAAGTGAAATAAGTCAGTCAGAGAAAGAAAAATACCATATGATTTCACTCACATGTGGAATTTAAGAAGCAAAACAAAATGAGCAAAGGAAAAAAAAAAGACAAACCAAGAAACAGACTCTTAACTATAGAGAACAAACTGAGGGTTACTAGAAGGGAGGTGTGTAAAGGTGGGTGAAATAGGTGATGGAGATTAAAGAGTACGCTTACAATGATGAGCACTGAGTCATGTATAGAACTGTTGAATCACTGTATCGTACACCTGAAACTAATATAACACAGCATGTTAACTACATTGGAGTTAAAATTAAAAACTTAGAGGGGCACCTGGGTGGCACAGCAGTTAAGTGTCTGCCTTCAACTCACGGCGTGATCCCGGTGTTATGGGATCGAGCCCCACATCAGGCTCCTTCTCTATGAGCCTGCTTCTTCCTCTCCCACTCCCCCTGCTTGTGTTCCCTCCCTCTCTCGCTGGCTGTCTCTATCTCTGTCGAATAAATAAATAAAATCTTTAAAAAAAAATTAAAAACTTAGAAAGTCTATATGCATGAAGAACATCATCAGCAATTTATTTTTTTAATAGTGAAAAATTACAGTCTGAATGCCCAGCTATAGTGAAATGAGTATCAGGAATGCTTTTGGCTGCGAGTAAACCCTTGTTAACACTGATATAACAAAGGTCATATTTTTCCTAGAAGTCTGGTGGTGGGTGGTCTTTTTCTCTGACATAAGCTGGTGCAGTTATTCAGTGATGACATAAAGTAACTAGGCCTTCTCTGTTATTCTCCTCTGCCATCCTTCACCCCCAGTCTGTTGGCTTATTGTCTTCTTTCTTGTTACATCATGATTACAGGACTGCTCTAGTTACAGATATCAAGACCAGAGTGAAAAGCAGCAAATAGGTTTTTCTGAATGTTTTTTGGAGCGTGTCTCCTTTATCAGGGAATGATAAACTTTCCCATAAGTACTTTCTTCCCATCCCCAGCAGATATCCATATATATCTCATTGATTACGTAGCCATGTCTGGCCACAACAGAAACTAAGAAAGCGTGAATTTTACTTTCCAGATTCTATGGTGGGAAGTTACAGAGTAGAAAGGGATTGGGAATGTGTATTTTGAGTAGCCAGTCCACAAGATCTGCTACAATGGTTAAGTAAGTTATGGTAAATTTGCTTGAATTGACTTTTTACTCAATTATTATTATTACTTCTGTAATAAACTTAATAGAAATGATGGAATAAAAACAGTAATAACACAGAAAATTAGATTAAATACTTTAACTGTGTTTAGCAGAATGCCTGGTACTCCAAAGTGCTTATTTTCTTGCCTCCTGACTGAACATTAGTTTAAGTGCCGTAAAGTAGTAAAACAGTATTTACACATAGAGGTGTTTTTCTTTAATAGAAAATAATAAGTACTTTTCCGAGTACTTCAGAGAAGGGAGGGATTACTTTAAGCTAAATAGGCTAAGAGTTGGCATTGGTAGAGTTTGAAGTTTTAGAAGGGCATTTGGGGAAGGTAGTGGGGACAAAGAGAAGAGCATAAACCAAGGCATGGGCCTGGGAGAGTTCAGGCCATATTTAAAGACTAAAAGATTGTCTGCTTTGATTGGAGCACAAAATGTGTGAGAAAGGAATGTGGAAGACAAAGCTAGACAGGTGAGTGGGGAACAGATTGTAGATAGCCTGACATTCCATTGGGAAGAATTTGGGCTTTGGTTACATAACACCTTAAATTTATAGGTTCACAATTCATATATATTGAATGACTGCTTTAAATACGAAAAGTGTTGCCCTTGAAGACTGCTTCTTTAGAGATTGTATACCTATCAAAAGGTAATTTGATTGGTTTAAAATGTTTAGAACTCCTTCGCAGTTTTCTAACCGTAAAGAAAATCATATACTATAGATCATACGCTATAGAAAATCATGCACTATAGAAAACTTGTCATTTGCAAGGGATACTTTGAGACCTTTGTGAATCCTCAAATTTTAAAATTAAGAGGTCTTTGTGTGGGATCCTTGCTTCCTCTGAATTATATTTCCTTTAAGACTCATGTATCTATATCTATCTATATCTACATATATATATATATTCCTATGAAGTTAATATTCTTCTCGGTGTTAATGAAAGTTTTATTTCTTTTGATAAACAGATTTTGCTCAGGTTAGAGCACTTGCTGAGTCAGTAATGTTTCGTTTCTTTTTTTTTTTTTTTTGTATAGAACATTTGGCAGACTTGTTCACATTCATAGTTACAAGCTGTTACCAAATTTGACATTTCCTTCTTTTCCTAAGAACTGTTACTTTCTTAGTCCTTCTATTTTTCTTCACTTCACTTGCTAGCCATTTGGCTTTCTTTGGGGGTGGGGGGGAGACATTTTTTATGAAGAAACTCAGCTTAAAAAAAACAGTTATTGCTTTTGAACTTTGAGATAGGAATGCTTATTTAGGCTAGGCTTGCTCATTTACTCTGGATCTGGCCTCTAGCTTCTCATTGTCTTAACGGAATGTCTTTTGAGTAGCTCTCAAACAGTGATAACTGTGAGTATTAAATCTGTGAATGTCAAGTTTATTATACCGCACATCCACAGATTCTTCCCTTGATTGATATCTTATTCTCACTCCACTCTATGTATGTGTATGAATAATACATATTTTTCTTTTTTTCTAGCTTTATTGAGATATATCTGACATAATATTGTGCAAGTATTGATCTAATATGCCTGTATATTGCATATGTATGTGTATGTGTGTATGTGTGTGTGTGTGTGTATATATATATATATATATATATACACATATGTATTTTCTTCGTAACTTAACTTTCCACTTCTTTGTGCAAACATTAGAAACATTTGTAAAGATTTGAGAGCTAGGAGGACATGCTGTGGGAATTGTTTGGGGGTGAAAGGGAACCTTTGTGAGGACTCGAAGCCTAATGTACGGTTATGTATATCTTGCCATCAGTTGATAATATGCATGTAATTAATTTAGTGTTTTAAGCGTGAATTTTTTGCAGTGGAGAGTTTCTTGTGTAGGACAATCTATATTTTCAATCATACATTTAGGGATGGAGGGATTGATGTGATAGAATATACCACTATCTCCTATTGCATTTCAGACATAATGTGTCATCTAAGAAAAATTACTCATCTTTTTTGGAAAGGAATGCTAGATAAATAAAGATAATGGTACAGAATTTATGAGGAAAATTTCAGGAAACTCAATCATTTGTTGAAAGATAAAGCTAGCTGTAAAGTTAGTACTAGATTAAAATACAGTTTCTGAAATGAATATCAGTTCTGTACTTGACCCCAGAGTTGAATAGGCATCTCACTGTATTTTGTGTTTGTTTCTTTATTTTTAAAGATTTATTTTTTATTTTTTAGAGGGAGAGAAGGGGGGAGGGGCAGAGGGAGAGAGAGAGAATCCCAGACTTCCCACTGAGCACTCAGTCTCACCACCCTGAGTTCATGACCTGAGCCAAAATCAGGAGTCAGGCACTTAAACAACCGAGCCATCCAGACGCCCCTATTTTGTGTTTATTTTTATATTCACTGGTTGTTGTTGTTGTTGTTGTTTTTAAAGATTTTATTTGTTTATTTGTCAGAGAGAAAGACAGAGGCAGGCAGAGGGAGAAGCAGGTTCCTGCTGAGCCAGCCAGGAGCCCAATGTGGGACTCATTCCTAGGACCCTGGGATCATGACCTGAGCTGAAGACAGACGCTTAACTGACTGAGCCATCCAGGAGTCCCTCACTGCTTTTGCCTGTAACTGTGTTTCTGGTTCTAGCTGCATACAACATGCACTGCTGGTCCACATATGTTTTGTTCAGCATACATGTTTCATCCACTGAACAGTGAGCTCTGTTTTATTTTGTCACTGTCATAGCCGTAGTGTCAGTAACTGTGCCTGGTGCAAGGTAGGTGCTCAGTTAATATTGTTAAATGAATAAATGTGACTATTTCAATAAATTTATGACTCAAATCCTCATTTATTAGGAGACCCCATTGTCTGGTCTTAGCTCTTTATATCTCCGTGTTCTGGTCTTGTACCCTCATTAGACTGGAAGTGAATTGTAAGTAGGAACTTGGTTTTGTATTTCCTATATTCTTTACAGTAATTTGGACTGCGGTGGGTAGTAGGTATTCCGTAAAGATGTGATTAAACTGAATGAAAAATGGTCAATTTTATTTATTTATTTTTTTATCACGAGACTGCTAAAAATATAGTCATAAACAAGAAATTTGGAAGAGAATCAAAAAAGCTAATATGTCCTTGTCTGTCAGCTTGAGGGCCTATGTGAGACTTTGTACTTCTGTGGAGTAGAGAGCTAGGGTTCTGGGACAGCTTAGTTCCTTGTTCTTTAACGGCCTATTTGCTTTATTTTTGGCCTTCTAACTATGTCACAGATGGTGTAGGTCAGTGGTTCTCCAAGTGTTGTCCCAGAATAGCAGCATTAGCATTACCTGGGTACTTGCTAGAAATGCAAATTCTCAGGTCCCACTCTAGACTGAGGGTGGACCCTGGCTCAAGCAGTCTGTGTTTTAGTAAGTCCTCTAGGTAATTCCCATGATAAAGTTTAATGTCACGTTGTCTTTAGGAGAGAGGGCTGTCTAGAGGCAACAGTTGTATGCCAGAGAAAACCAACTGGCAGCCTGAATTTAAGAGAATAATGTAATCTAAGGCTTTTCAGAGGGAACAGGTATGGTTTATAAAGGTGTTAAGATATAAAGCAAATTAGTGAAACTTCATTGTATGCTATTTCTTAGCTTAAGTAAATGATATTATTCACTTTTTCTTTTCAAGTATTTCTCTTACTATTTGTGAGTTTGTGCTCAAATTGAAAGTGAGAAGCTTAACTTGGTCAAGTTTTCTTGTACTTTACATTTTTTGTAAAAGTGAGTGCTCTTTCCCTCCCATAGCAGATGACCAAGAACTAACTGAAAAGTGCCTGACCCAAACTAATATTTTGTGTATTTTTTCTTTTTGAATGTATTTTTCAATGATTTCAGTTTTGAATTTGAGCCCTTTTTAATTTTGGAGTGCAAGATAGTTTAAATGGTTTCAATAAATTGAAGGGTACATTTGAAATAATTTATTAGATATTCCTGCATATGCAGATAAACCTGCTTAGATAAGACAGATTTATATTCCTTATCTATATCCTTTTGACAAGTTGTTATTGAAAAATAATATGAAAATTAATTTTTGTTTACCGTGTAGACTCAAATTGTAAAATATCCAATTGTTCTTTTTATCTCTTTTATTTCTAATGGTTAGGAAACGAAGTCCTAATTTTAGGTATATAATGTAAAAATCTTACAGGGCATCGTGAAAGTTCTAACATTCATTTTCCTTGAAGATAATTCCAAAGTTTTCTTTTCAAATGTATGTGCTATTACCATTAGGCTTTCTTGTACAGATAAACGGATGTGTGATGACTTCAATTTTAAAAAAATATATTATTTGTAACACTTGAAAGCTATTTTCATACCTTGCCTACTTGATCAAATTGAATTTACTTCATTTTTCTAATTTTTTTCTTAAGATTTTGATTGCATGTCTTAATATTTTGTTCCTGGAACTCTGGAAAGTTCAGAAGAATTCACTCTGTGAGAATGTTGAGGTGACATTCGTGCAGGCAGAAGCAAGAGTTTTTAAAAAGTAGGCAAATTATAGCTTAATAGTTCATAGAGAAGTATAGCTATAAAATAAAAAATTAGATAACTGAATTCATCACTATTCCTTATTACTGGACAGTATTGGAGGCTAGGAGTATATTTGCTTTCTAACTAGCGAACTGTCTCTCACTTCAGAAGGAATTCTGTTGTAGTGATGTGCAGGGAGAACTTTTAAGGAGCCCTTTTGACCATGCGTTTTTCTATCATTTCCTTGTTACTGATACTCCCACTGTGTTGTGTGTGTGTCTTGAGTTTTCCAAGTGGTGATTCATTTGTGGTCTTGGACTGTCATCTTAGTTCATTTGTGAGAATGCTATGTTCTTTAGGGACATAAACTACTCGATCTCTTGTTGCTTCTTTTTTCTCCTTTGTAAAAATGATGTAGTTGGATTAAAACAGCCAAGACAAAGTCTACAAACTAGTGGCTTGTGGAGCCAGATCTAGTGAATGAATTTGCTTGGCTGTAATCGTCTTTACATTTTTCAATTAAGAGTCTTTAATGCATAGTAACATGCCTGTGGTACAGCATTCAGAGGGTATAAGGAGGGATGTGGATATTTAAAGGTAGTTTTAATTCCTATTCCTCTTTTTCCCAGCCACCTAGTCACTTTCTTCGGAGACATTCAGAATGACTACATGTTTGTAAATCATTCCAGAGTTATTACTTATACATAGATGCATAATAGTATATTTACCTTTTTTAAAAAACCAAACAGTTGCAAACTATATACATTGTTCTGTGTTTTGCTTTTTTTCTTTTTTTTCATTTAATCTATCTTTGGAATTGTTCTATGTCAGTATATCTAGAGCGGTCTCCTTTGTAACAAACACATAGCATTCCTTTGTATAGATGTATCCACTTTTTATTTTCTCCTTCCCTCCTTCCCTTCCCTCCCTTCCCTTCCCTTCCCTTCCCTTCCCTTCCCTTCGGTTCTCTTCTTTCTTTCAGTCTTTTTTTCCCCTGATGTCTCTCCTCCTCCTGCCTTTTCAGTTAAATAATCCAATTCAAGCAACAGTATCCTGCCATATTAGAAAAATCTTTATCTGGGATTTGCTTTTTATTTTGAAAGAGTAAAGAGATTTATATGTTTTAGACTCAGGTGGTTTTTACAGAAGAAATTAGTCTGTAAAAACATGTGTTTTAAGATCTTTTGTTTTAATTTTCTTTTTTTTTAAGATTTTATTTATTTATTTGACAGAGACAGCCAGCGAGAGAGGGAACACAAGCAGGGTGAGTGGGAGAGGAAGAAGCAGGCTTCCAGCAGAAGAGCCTGATGTGGGGCTCCATCCCAGAACCCTAGGATCACCCCTGAGCCGAAGGCAGTCGCTTAACGACTGCGCCACCTAGGCGCCCCTTGTTTCTAGAGTTTTCCAGAGGGCAAAAATTTAAGAGATTGACTCTTTTTTCTTTTTTTTTAAATAGATATTGGTTGAGGACCTGATTTTCCACTAGTTGTATGCATACTTTATTTAACCGGTCCCCTGTGGATGAACATTTGAATTACACGTACATTTTTGTGTATATTCTTTCAGTATATCATTTGACATGTGTGCAAATATATTCGAAGGGTAACAGTCTAGAATTAGAATTGCTGAGTAAAGAGTATGTGCATTTACGGAGTCGATGGATGTTGCTAAATTGTCCATTGTAGTGAAACTGATTTACATCACCTCAGCCAACATACAAATGCCTTTTTTCCCCAATATATTGTTTTATTACATTATTGAATTTAGTCTGATGGAAAAGGGGAAATCTGATTATAGTTTTAATTGGTATTTTTCTTTCATGAGACATTAAACATCTTTTTAATATTTTGAGCTTTTGTATTTCCTTTCTATGAACATGTCTATTTTTATCTTACTGATTTGTAAGTGCTTTTAATATAGTAAGAAAAGCAAAACTCTTGTGATTTGTGATGACTGCATTTCCTATTTTGTTTTGACATTTGACAAAAAAGAATTGTCATATTTCTCGTAACAGGTTTTCAGCAACTTTTTAATTGCCATATACATGTAAATTTTTTTTGAGATAAAATGTATTAGTCTCTTATGGCTTTGGTTTTATCTTATTCTCAGAAAGACTTTCCTGACCTTGAGATTATTAGAACAAGGACAAATCCTCCCTTTTCTTCAAATGCTTTGGGATTCTTTGAAGATGTTCTGTTATTTGTTTGGTTGTGAGAAATATTTTCCAGGTGGCTGCCCATCAACATTTATTGAATAATCCACATTTCCCCCAGTGATCTGTAGTGTCCCCTTTAGCATATACTAAATTTCTGTATATATTTGGGTTTGTGTTTGGATTGTCATACCATAGCTCTCTGTACATGAATCAGTACCACCATTAGGTTAATATCTTTTAAAATATTTCAGGGATTTTAAATAATTTGTTTATTTTGCTTATTTTTCCATGTGTACTCTAGAATTATCATGTGCTGTGTTCTTTGCTTAGCTTTTATTTTTTTCCTTGGAAATTTTATTTTAATCAGCTTATTTTTGTTAGTGTAAATGGGATTGTTTTCTTTCATTATACCTACTAACTGTTTTATAGCTCATGGGTTTTAATTTATTATTTTTATATGTAGCCACTTTACTAAAATTCCTCTTTTTTTTTTTTTGTAAGACTGTATAGTCAGTTTCTTTGGATTTTCCTGGTGTCCACTCATATCATTTGCAAATGATGATAATTTTATTTTCTTTTTTCTGTTTTTAAACTTCTTTCTTTCTTGACTGATGACATTGGCCACTACCTCCAGAACATGGTTAAATATTTGTGGCAAAAAAATAGACATCCTTGTTTTGTTCCTGATTGTCAGTACTTCTTGGGTTTCTCCATTATATGTGATGCTGACTTTGACTTGAATTTTTTGTGTCTTATCATATTAAGGGAGTTGGCATAGTGTTTGTTTCAAAATTTAAAAAAAATATCAATCTTATATTGACAGAACAGTTGCAAGGATAATACACAGAATTTTTTTTCTTCCTGATCCATTTGAGGGCAAGTTGCCAGCCAACTTGATAGATTGTTGCCTCCCACCAAATACTTTAGTGTTTATTTCCTATAAACAAGTACTATTTTATGTAACCACATATAACCATCAAAATCAGAAATTAACACTGATATATTGCTACCTTCTAATCCTCAGACCCTATTCGTGTTTCATCACTTGTCCTAATAATGTCGTTTTATAGCCAAATTCAGTTCAGAATCGTGTATTACATTTAGTTTTCATGTCTTTTTAATCTCCTTCAATCTGAAACAGCCTTTCCTGACTTTTACGACCTGACACTTTTGTGTGTTTTTTTTTTTAAGATTTTATTTATTTATTCGACAGAGATAGAGACGGCCAGCGAGAGAGGGAACACAAGCAGGGGGAGTGGGAGAAGAAGAAGCAGGCTCATAGTGGAGGAGCCTGATGTGGGGCTCGATCCCATAACGCCGGGGTCACACCCTGAGCCAAAGGCAGACGCTTAACTGCTGTGCCACCCAGGCGCCCCCGACCTGACACTTTTGAATATTACAAGAAAGTTAATGTAAAATGTCCCTCAACTTGAATTTGCCTGATATTTCCTTATGATTGATTTCAGGTTTGCATCTTTGACAGAAATATCACAGAGGTGTTCTGTGATCCCCAAGAAATATCACCAATACTATTATTCTTTTTTGTTTGTCTTTCTAGGCAGCTCCATCTTCTCTGTAATCTTCCTCTTAAACAGTTCTAGGTCTTTTATTTTTATTAAGTATTTAACTAATCCAATATGTGAATTTGCGGAAGGATCGGGAGGCAAGTGTACTGAGAACACAAGGAGTAGTTGGTGGGTTCAGGAATGAGTCACAGTAAAGACTTTCCAGTATTATGGGCTGAAGTGTCAGAATCATCCAGGAACCATGATGGTGGCAGAAATACAAAATTAGCCAAAGGATATAGAGAGGAAGAAATTGGTCATTGATTTTATTACTTTGATTTTATAATTATGCAGATTAGATTATTTTTATTAAAGCCATTTTGAAGAGTGTATAGAATTCTATGTGAAAGCATTGTTTGGTCAAACAGATTGGGCTGTCCTATCCTTTTGACAAGACTTTAATTTTTGTCAGCTTTTATTATTATTATTTTTAGCGGGTGAGTGAGTGGGGGGGAGGGCAGATAGCACAGAGCCTGAGTTGGGGCTTGATCTCTTGATCCCAAGATCATGACTTGACCTGAAATCAAGATTTGCAAGCTTAACTGACTGAGCCACCCAGGCACCCCTCATTTTTTGTCAGCTTTAAATGCAGTGTATTATTATGCTTACATAAAATAATGATCTCCTTGCAGAATATGTAATTTCAAAAGGTTTTATGATCATTAAGTTTGGGTAGTATAGATATTTGATGTCTTTTCCTCTGTGTATATGATTGTTTTTGGACTATTTTTAATTCAGTAAGAAAAAGTAATCCTTTTAATTGCAATTTTAAGAGCTTATTGAAATGAAAACAAAAACAGCACTACTTACATCTTGAAAATTATGATGCTTGGTAAATTGGATATTATGTTCAATATGGTACTGAAAACAGAAAGGAGTGTTATTCAAACTGTAGAAGTAAGTTCAGTGGCTCACTCACTAAACTTTAGTTGGACAGTCCACAGTTTCTTAAGGATGTGGTAAGGTCATCATTAAATATAAGTTCTTGCTTATTTAAATGGAAAGCACTGTGGAAATATAAATAACATTGTTATCTGCGTTAATGTAATAAAAATGGAAGGGGAAGGCATATGAGAATAGTGAAGTTGATGGTTATCCTTGAGGGCCCTTAAATCCTTTCCACCCTATTCTTAGTGGTGTTATGAGTTTAACAAGTTAGTGTTTGCAACATAGTTTCAGTTCCTTAAATGGAAGATACTATTTTAATTCTAGATGTCTTTTTAGATATTCTGGAGAGCCACTCTTGCCTAGCTGTTTTTCAGAAGACAAAAGTTTTATGGTTTGTTTACATGTTAAAATGTAGTTTTTTTTTCTCTTTTTCTTTAAATATTCCTTGAAGGGGCCAGGAGGCCCCTATGGCACCTATGGAGGGCTGTAGTTTCTGATTTTACTTTTTTGAACTTTCACTTTTTTTGCATATTAAATCTCCTAAAAGGAGGTGGGGTGAAAGGTGGGGATTGAGAAAAGGCAGCTGTTTATTGTTTGTAGGGGAGGTCCAGAATAGTCTTTCAAGACAATCTTAAATCCATCATAAGATGGAAATACCATTCACAGTGGTATTACAAGAACTCAGGATTTTACTTTCTCCCTTTCCCCGTCTTCACTCTTTATAAAAAAGAAGCCCCCTCAATGCCACAAACACTTGAGCAAACTATACTGTACACTTCGCATATGTCTGCATTTATATTCGTCGTTTTAGATTATAGACTCTTAGAGGATATGGTCTACCTGTTGTAACATCCCTGATCTGAAGTAAAGTACATATTAAAAAAAAAAGATTTGTTTTTTTTCCTCTTGCCATCAGTGCCTTTCTATATACTTACATACCTTGTGACACATATGTAAAAGGAAACATATTTGCATCTAAGTATCCTACCTCCCAAAGTTTCTTTCTTCAACTGGGTTAAAAGGTTTTTTTATTTGGTCTAATCTTAGTTTTGTCTTTCTTTTCCCTACTCAGGCCCAGATTGCTTTCCTTCAGGGGGAAAGAAAGGGTCAAGAAATTTTGAAGAAGGATCTTGTGAGGAGGATCAAAATGCTGGAGTATGCTCTTAAACAGGAAAGGTAATTCAGTGAAATGGAAGATGATGTTTTCTTTAAAGATTGGGGTAATTTTTCTGTCATCCTAAAACAAATCCAAATTTTAATACTTAATACTTTTGAATTCAGGAAATAGTATCTGTAATGCACATTTAAAAATGATTTAATATGTTAATTTAATGTTCTTCTGAATGTTTAATAATGATGACCAATAAACTGATTTATATGATTTTTTAAAAAAAATTTAGCAACACTTTCCCTCTGGCCTGTCCTTTCTTAAGAAACTTATATGCTTTCTGAGCTGTCATTATCCATTTCTTTATGGAATTAAAATCATTTTTGAGTTGTAAAGGAAATTTCTGTGATGCTTACTCCCTCATCAACTAATACTATTCTTTTTGATGTGTTTTCTTTGGGGAAAAATGTAGACTGTATTGAGAATCTTTTTATAGACTTTTTGGATATTTTGTTTCTTTGCTATCAGCTATTCATATCTCTCCAGAGTGAATCTTATCTTGCTGTATTGCTAGTGTCTGAGATACTCAAGTAACTAAGCTCAGGTCACAAGTAAAGGATAACAGGTCATAGATGAGAATTTTGGAAATTTTAGTATGAATTATAAGTTTATTTGTTTTAACAGGTAGTCTTTGGATTTTTTGTTTTTAGATAATTTTTTTTTGTTTCTGATAATTGAGTACTCAATAGGCAATATTGAAATTCTCTATTTTGCTTGTTTTGATCACATGTATTTCTCATTTCTTTGAAGTTGATGAGTGGGCTGTTTGCAAAACTGCCATAAAATACCGTTTAACAGATAATATTTGTGAATATTAAGAATCAGATTAAACTTTATTAGAACTTGTATTCACCTTTACGAGAGATTTTTGAATGGCACAAGAAATTGAAAACGGGCTGACCTCTTGGTAAAAAAATAGATGATTCTTTTTATTGCTTGAGAGGTTGATTGAAAGCTGTATTGGAGAGATGGGGGGGGAGGGAAGCTACTTTTAAAAGCATGCAATTTGGGAAAATTTGAGATTTTTTTTTTAAAGATTTTATTTATTTATTTGACAGAGATAGAGACAGCCAGTGAGAGAGGGAACACAAGCAGGGGGAGTGGGAGAGGAAGAAGCAGGCTCATAGCGGAGGAGCCTGATGTGGGGCTCGATCCCACAATGTTGGGATCACGCCCTGAACCAAGGCAGATGCCCAACCGCTGTGCCACCCAGGCGCCCCAAATTTGAGATTTTAAGCAATCTAATTAGAGGCATCATCGAAGAGAAAGAGTAATAACATTAATAATGGCAGCTATTTATTAACTGCTGTGTACCAGGCCCTGAGGCTTAAAAACGAAGTAACTTGAGTAGAGTTGCAAAGTTGTAATAGAGCTGTGATTCAGATCCCTCAGGTCTGTCTGATTCTGAAGTCTGTGTAATACAGAAGAATTAAAATATACATATACTAAAGTAACCAGGGATGTTTTATGTGTGTGTGTGTATGAGTGTGTCCCTTCTCATTAAGCATATTCATTAATGTATCCATCCAACTTAAGCACTGTGCTGGAGCTGAGTATAAACATAGGTCACTGTCCTTGCCCTTAAGGGCTCAGAGTAGCAAGAAACACACTTGTAAACCACAAAAGTGTAGTGCAGTATGATAGGTGCTATGGGAGATGTCTGTACAGGGTACAGTGGGGTCACAAAGAAGGGAGTGGTTATTTGGGTCTGGAAGGTGGAAGTAGAAGGAAAGATGTAATTGGAGAGGAGGTGAGACTTCAACAGCATCATAAAAAATAAGGTGTTTGCCAGATAGGCAAAGTTCAGAAAGTAGAGAGGATACGTTTGACAGGGAACAAAGCAGTTTGGTGTGTTACAGAAATTTGCAGTCATTGTGTGTGGAGAGTAGGATGTTAGTTATGATTTGATAAGTGATAATGGTAGATGTGGGCAAGAGCCAGATCATGGAGAACTTAACTAAGGAGTTCAAACTTTTATCTTCCATATAATAGGGAACATTGAAAGTTTTTCAAAACCTTTTATTCTGAGATTTCTCAAGCTATTAGTAGTTTCAAGTACTACATGCCTTTTACCCGGATTTACCAGTTGACAGCATATTTTGCTATATTTACTGGTATGTTCACTCTGTAGGCACGTTGCTTTTTTCCTGAATTATTTGCTACTTGGATGCAGACGTTATATCGCTTTGCCCCTGAATACCTCACTGTATATCTTCTAATAGCAAGGAGATTCCATTATATAATTACAACTCTATCAAAATAAGGAAATTTAGGGGCGCCTGGGTGGCACAGCAGTTAAGCATCTGCCTTCGGCTTAGGGCGTGATCCCAACATTGTGGGATCAAGCCCTATATCAGGCTCTTCTGCTATGAGCCTGCTTCTTCCTCTCCCACTCCCCCTGCTTGTGTTCCCTCTCTCACTGGCTGTCTCTATCTCTGTCGAATAAATGAATAAAAAATCTTAAAAAAAAAAAAGGAAATTTAATGTTGATATAGCACTATTATCTAATATCATATTCATATGTTCCAGTGACAATCTTTATAGCATTTTTTTCCCATCAAATGTCCCAGTAATGATTCTTATAGTATTTTTTTTTCCCTGGTTTAGGATCCAGTCTAGGAATATGTATTGTATTTAGTT
Source organism: Ailuropoda melanoleuca (assembly GCF_002007445.2). NCBI lineage: Eukaryota > Metazoa > Chordata > Mammalia > Carnivora > Ursidae > Ailuropoda > Ailuropoda melanoleuca. The sequence goes on from NC_048221.1 coordinate 115,005,435, forward strand.
GTCATGCAGTTAAAAGGAGCATGGAATAGTGTGAAATAGATTTTAGAAAGATCACCCTGACTTCATTATGGGGGATGGACTGGAAAGATCTGTTAATAGAAGCAGAAGAGTCTAATAGTCTAGGATGAGAAATTATAACATGGTAGCTGCTGGAATAGAGGAGGCATCAGCTGTGAAACATTTTAAATAGAATCCATGAAAATTAGAGATGATTGGGTATAGAGGATGAGGAAGAAAGATAATTCAAGAATGGTTCCCAGGTTCCTGGCTTGAGTGAAAGTTTTATAAGTTATCAAATGAATTAAAGATTAAGAAGTAAGGGTTGAAAAGCAGGTATGGGAGTGGGACTCAGGACTAGAGGTATACTTGGGAACCGTGAATATTGTGGATAAAGTTATAGGAGTAGTTGAAACAAGCAGAACAAGTGCTATGGGAGGAGAAGAGAGAATCAGCCGGAGCCACAGGAAATGGAAATGTTTGAGGAAAAGGCAGAGGGAGGAAGAGCCCTCAAAGGAATGGTTGGAGAAGGAAAGAGAGAGCAGTATATTGGAAGCAAGCTAAAGAAGGTGGGAGTTTGACCATTGCAGTTGCCAAACATACTCCAAGTAAGTTGTAAACTGAAAGTAGTCATCTAGATTTGCCAGGTAGGAGCTTGCTGGTCTCCTTGCCAGAATGGTTTCAGTGAGGTAGTGGAAACATAAACCAGATCCCAGGGGATTGAGGGCTAAGAAGGACAGATAAAGTAGAGACAGATACAGTCGCTTATTTTTTCAAGTAGTTTGACTTTGAAGAACAGAAGAGACAACTGGCTGGGTCTAGGGAAGATTTTTTTTTTTTTAACGGAATTCTGGAAAAGTCACTGATTTTGTATCTTTTGAAATTTATGGAATGATTTGAGGTTATTTCTGATGTTATGGCACTATTTAAGTGTAATAAGGAATAATAAAGCATTTATTTGTGGATTAGAGCTCTTAACACATTTCAGTTCTTTAACTCTGAAATTATTTTTCTAATGCTTTAATGCCAGGAATTTTTAAAAATTTTGGAGTTCTAGAACATTTCAGTTCTTTTGATTCTGAAATTATTTTTCTAATGCTTTAAGCCAAGAATTTTTAAGAAGTTTTTTTTTTTTTATTGAGGACAATTTGGAACATAAATGTAGAGAGACTAATATCTTTTATATACACCTCCAAGCCTCAACAGTTAATGTTCCTGTCAGTCTTGCTTCATCTTTATCTATTTTAGAACAGCAAAATCTAGACATCTTGTCATTTACCCTGACACACCTAAGTGTAAGGATCATGATTTGGAATTGCTATGTTACAGATTTTCTAAGTAGTTCCACTTAAAAAGATCCAAAATTAAGTGAAACTGAATCCTTAACATTACAGGAAGATTACTCGCCTAGCCATGAATTTATCAAGGCATTCCTTAAAGTGTGATAGAGTATGCAAAATGAGCAAATTTACATCTAATTTTTCAAGAATACATAGTGTTTAAGATTTACTCAGGAACTTCTATACTGAAGAACCTTATTAAATACTATATAAAATTCTGAAACATTCCATTTTTCCCCATCTCTCTCTTTCATCTGCACTACTGTAAAAACCCACATGTCCTCCTTGCCTCTGATATTTCCATATTCTAATTCATCTTCCATATTCGTAGGATTCATTTTTTGAAATACAGGTATTATATCCCTGCTTTAAAATATCTAGCTAATTTCAAAAATCTTAGTAAAAACCTCTTACAGCCAGGCCCCTTTCTAGTCCTGTACACACACACATGCACGCATACACGCATGCACACACACGGGTTTTATTTGACCCATGATGTATTCCCCCCACGTTTTTCTTCTGACAGAAATACTTTTCATATGAAATCTATTCGTCTGATTGGAAAACCACTGGTTTTTTGAGGTTTAGCTAAAATTTCATGTTACCTTTTTTTTGGTAGTTCTCATTGACACCACCTTCGACAAAATTAGATAATCTCTTATCTGAATTCCTGTAACATTTGATATAACTCATAACTCTTATCACAGTGTGCTGTCATATTTTAATTTCTATCTCTTAAGCATCTCCTTGCCTCCACCCTAACTGACTACAAATTGCAGGTTATTCCCAGCAGCCAATACAATCCTGACATGTTATAAGAATTCAGAAACAGTTCATTGATTTAATCAAATTATTTTTAGCATCAACATTTAAAATGTGATTGGGATGCTATGTTATATTCCTAGCACATTATACATAATAAGAGACTTTGAAACAAAGCTGTAATGGGACTTCTTTATTCTTATACAAATTTTATGCTCTTTTATCCAGTAAAGGCAGTTGGGAGGCTTAGCTATGTATCAGTGTTCCTAGGCGTGAGATCTGCTATTTATTTTATAGTCACAGTTAGACAAAAAGATAAGGGAATAAGAAGATTGGTAGATAACACAGTGAGATGAAGTGTTAAAACCATGGGAAACTATGAGTGAGAAAGGTGTTTGGCATGTTGGCTTCAAAAGGAATGTTACTTAGTTAAGAAGGGTTCTGGGACTAAACTATTTTTTTTCAGTGAATTTAACAGTTTAGTAGGGATACCCTGCTTTGAGGGAACACATCCTGTGGTAAACACAACAGTTTTACTTACTTCGTCTAATTTTTTTTTTTAAAGATTTTATTTATTTGACAGAGACAGCCAGCGAGAGAGGGAACACAAGCAGGGGGAGTGGGAGAGGAAGAAGCAGGCTCCTAGCAGAGGAGCCTGACGTGGGGCTCAATCCCATAACTCTGGGATCATGCCCTGAGCCAAAGGTGGACGCTTAACGACTGCGCCACCCAGGCGCCCCTACTTTGTCTAATTTTTTATGAAATGTTAGTTCACAGTATGTTATTTTTATTACATTCATTATAAAGAATATTTTCTATTCCCCTTTTATATAAACTCTGTTGCAGTTTTCCCCAAGACCACTAGAATGCACTCTAGTGCAGTATTTTGTGTATAGAAATGTTTTATATACACACACACACACAAATACACATTTATAGATATATATCATATATATCTATGAATAGATATATCTATAAACTCCGTAATATTTTATTGCTTTTATTCCATCCTCAGACCAGTTACTTTCAATTGCTATTTGACTTTTAGGAGGTATTGTTACTTTGTTTCATGGTAGATGAAAAATCTGAAGATTGACGATTATATTAAGAACCTTGTTTACTTTCTGGTAACTGTAAATAAAATTAAGTGGCTATAAATCTTATTCTCTAATCAACATTATTACAGATACGTTGAAGTAGACTAGGAAATGTTTAGTCTGGTGACGAAATCTTTGTGATTAACAGAAGCACTGGAAATAGAGAAAAAGATGTTCTAGTTAATTTGGAACAAAAGTATTTACTAAAAATTAGAAAAGGAAGAAATATATACGTGTTGTTAATTAACCAAATAACACAATATGGTCTCCCTTATGTATTGCTTTCCTTTCCCAAAGGAAATCTTTACTAATGTCTTATGTATCATGTATTCTTCCAGAAATCTTTTATGCATATGAAATATATATATAAAACACACATATAAAACATATTCTTTTTTATTTTTAATGGGTATATATTATTATAAAACATTTTGTACATATGTAAAACGTATAAAGACTAATACATAATATACTCATATACTCGCTACCTACCTTAAATAGAACATCAGCTGTCTGTAATTTTCATAGGTTTTCTTAAGATCCTCCTCTGTATAAACTTTGATTTTTCTGTTGTAAAATAATATGAATTCCACTACTTTGCCCATTTGAGCAAATAATTTTCATTTCCTTTATACCTGTCTTGAGTTACAAAAACTTCTATAAAGTTAAGTGCTCAATTAGTTTTTTTATAAAAAAAAATTAACTTTGAAATTTGGCTATATTATCCCCTCATTTCTTCTTTATTACCTTATTACTTTGGTTTTTCAAATTATTATTACTATTATTAGGTTGTTATCCTAACCTTATTACATTTAATATTATTATAAATGGCCTCAATATTTTGGGGAAACAAGTCAGAATGTATAAATACATTATATAAGTATGGCCATTTTTGGTTGACCTTTAAAATTTTTACTTTATCTGGATTATTTTTCTGGTCTCAGATTGTTAATTCTGAAATGGTGAAATCAGGTTAGCCAGAAATAATTACATTCAGCTAGCTTTGAAAGGGAAATAGATAAGAATTTCTGTTCACAGTTCTTCCTGAGTTCTTCCTGAAAAGGCAAGGGTATCTTGACTATTAAAAAAAATTTATTCATTCCTATTGAAATATCTTACTCAACATTGGTGATTAGAGCTGGTTCCCCCTCCCTCCTTTGAATTGTTTACTGTAATGCATACTTGGTAAATCATAATTGCCTGATAACGCACAGAGTATTATAGATGAATTAAAACATTTTTTTGAGTATAGTTGACACACAATATTACATTAGTTTCAGGTGTGCAGCACAGTGATTCAATATCTCTATATGTTATGCTATGTTTACCACAAGTGTAGCTACCATGTGTCACCATACAATACTCTTACAGTATCATCCACTGTATTCCTTGTGCTATACCTTTTATTTCTGTGACTTATTCATTCCATAACTCAAGCCTGTATCTCCCAGTGCCCTTCCCCCCGTTTTGCCTGTTCCCCCACTGCCCTTCCCTCTGGTAATTTTCTGTTCTCTGTATTTATAGGTCTTATTCTGCCTTTTGTTTGTTTATTCATTTGTTTTGTTTTTTTAGATTCCACATATGAGTGAAACCATTTGGTATTTGTCTTTCTCAGTCTGATTTATTTCACATACCCTCTGGGTTCATCCATGTTGTCACAAATAGCAAGATCTCATCCTTTTAATATTATGGCTGCATAATATTCCATTGTATGTACATACCATTAGATGAGTTTTCTTTTTTAAATACAGCAATTTTGAGAAAGGTTAGCCTTCTAACAGTTTATTTCATGATTCAAATTTATCTACTGCTTTTGATAGTAGAATTGTACTTCGGCAATCATCAAGAAAATTTGAATACTCTAGAAACTAGAATGTTATATGTAATTATAGAAAGATTTATGGTTCCCAGTGTTACTCTTTTATCTGTTATAATGGCACTCGGTATAACAACAATAAAATAATAATGATAACCACTTTGACACCGTGGAAGGCTATTTTGAAAGGTAGCCAGGACTGCTGCGTACTGATGACTACTCCAGTTACATATCCTAAAGTTCATTTAAATATGTTTTAAGATGGTTTGTATTTTCTTATTTCTTTGTTAGAGCCAAATACCACAAGTTGAAATATGGGACAGAATTGAATCAGGGAGATATGAAGCCTCCAAGCTATGATTCTGGTAAGCCAATCTTAAAGGAAGTTTAAGTGATTAAAAAGAAGTTGACATTAGTATTTGTAGCAGCAATATTTATAACTGCAAATTAATTTCTAATTATTTGCAAATTAGTGATTTTCTCTGACTTATCTTCAGCACTAATCATTTAGTGTTATTTAGATGATTTTCTATCACCTTCCTTTTTCCTCTTCCCCTTTCTTTTAGTTCCCCGTTTTCTGCTTGTGTTCTACACTTCTGGAAGGATCAGAATTCATGGGGTAACACATTAACATAACTGTGTCTTGCTGGGTTTCCCAGTATTAATGGGAACTTTGAGATGTGCAGTGCACATCATGCCCTTGAAATCCTGAGAGAAAGAGAAGGAACAATGAAATTCAGAGATTTCTTCTCACATACAGGGAGTTCCTAATCCCTTCAACCTAATCCCTCAGTTGCAGGTGCAAAATTGTTTTTGGATTTTCTTACACACAGAAGATTCTGCAGCCAGGCCATCTTTTAACAGCTGAAACATTTATTATCTTCTTGTGTTATTTCTTCTTTTTCATTCTCCTACCTTCCTCTTCATCCCTACAAAAATAGCACTTTGTAAAAACCATCAGATATTGAGGAATATAGACATATTTGACTTATTAGTAGGTATAACCAATAGTAAGAAAAGTTCAAAAGTTATGTTTTAAATGAGTATGTTTTGACATGATTTCAGATCAAATTTCTAGATCAAATATCTGAAGATATCAATTATTATTTATATCATTTGCTGAAATATATGCCTTGTACTAGGGGCTTTATGTATGTTGACCTTAATTCTTAACATAGTTGCTCATAAAGATGATATTTTTCTCATTTTACCTATGTGAAATTTGAACTTAGAGAAGTGGAGAAACTTGCATAAGGTCACACAACTATTAAGTAATGGGAATATGGATCCGAGCCCAGGTCTAATGACTCCCAACATTCATACATATATTTTTAAAGTTTGTTTGTTTATTTATGTAATCTCTACATCAGAGTAGGGCTCGAACTCAGAATCGCAGGATCAAGAGTTGCATGCTCTTCTGACTGAGCCAGCCACCTGCCCCGTACCTGTAGAGTCCAGAATTCATATTAGTCCCATTTTACCACACTGCTTCTGTATTTGACAGTGTATGAAAAAAACCTTATAAGTTCTGAGTGTGCTGCTGATTTTAAAGTTCAGTTCAGTGTAGTAATGTTAACACATTTCCCCAGCTGAATATTGAATCCTTGAGGTTTAGAGCAGTATCAGTTGATCTTTTGCATATTTTTTCCCTTTGTTTTTTTAAATTGTTCTGTCTTACTTTGGTGTCTGTCCTTTTGACTTGAGATGCACTTAGATGTTTTAAATTTAAACTATTTGTTAATTGAGCTCCTGAAAGTATTTTGTCTGGTTCACAGAAGTGATTTGATCAGGACCTTTTTATTAAAAAAGTTTCTTTATTTTTGGACATTATTTTAGGAGTATAAAGGTCTAGTTGCAACATATAAAAAATGTTTATAAGTAAACAGTGTGGTTCTAGAAAAAGTTTGACTCTTATGCTTGTAAGTTCAACTCTGCCCTGACACTTTAAATACTTGTGATATTAATCTTTCGGAGATTGCTGCTTATCTGAAAGTGGGAAAATAGTGGAAATAATTCATCACTTTCAGGTTTATTTTCTTAGTATACAACACATGGTTAGTACCTAGTATGATTCCATCTATTGATCTTTCACTGTTTATTTACAATTATTAAATATGTAATGCTTGTCAGACCCAGTATCAAATTCAGTGAATAAGATAACAATGCTCTATTGGATTTTTACAGGGAAGGTAAGAAAAAAGTGATTACAGTAAAATGACATGCATAGTGGGGAAGGTAATAATAGGTGTTATGGAGCACAGTAGTAGGGGAACCAAATCTAGTCCTAAGGAGTCAAATGGTGTTTAAAGTTAACATCTTATGGGCAAGTAGGAATTGGCCAGGGAAAGTGAACTTACTAAATATTTGCTGAATGAGAGGTGGGAGAAAGACAGAGGGAAGAATCTGGTACATTTGAGAAATAAAATAACTGGCTAGTAGAGAAAAGGGGGGAAGGAGTGTTTTTAGATGCAGTTAGAGAGTTAGCAGGGGAAAGGGGAGGAGAGCAGATGGTAAAGTATGTTACAGGGGTCTTATAAAATATGTTAAGGAATTTACATTTTATCCTAAGAGTTTTAAGAAAGTATCTGAAGGATCAGATTTCTCTTAGATCCCGTAGGCAGCAGTGTAGCATGTGGATCAGAGAGCAACTGGATCGGTGATGCAGAGACTGCTGAGAGGACTGTTGCAGCCTCCTGGCTAAATGAGGAAGGCTGCCTTGACAGGCACTGACTGTACGTGAAGAGAGAGGGGAATGAGTTCCAGTTTTGATGTAGGGGATGAAAAAAAGGGACATTCAGAGATGACCCACACACTTCTAGTTCTCCAAACTAGATTGGAAGTAGATTTTTTTTTTTTAAGATTTTATTCATTTATTTGACAGAGACAACTAGAGAGGGAACACAAGCAGGGGGAGTGGGAGAGGGAGAGGGAGAAGCAGGCCTCCTGCTGAGCAGGGAACCTGATGTGGGACTTGATCCCAGGACCCAGGGATCATGACCTGAGCCGAAGGCAGACACTTAAGGACTGAGCCACCCAGGCGTCCCAGAAGTAGATTTGGAAGAGGATGGGTTCACTTTTGGGTTTATTAGTTAGGCAGTCAAGTGAAGATGGCTGGCAGACAGCTGGCGCTGTGGGTCTGGAGCTCAAACTGGAGGTATGGGTTTGATGTGTAGATTTGAGAGGCATCAGCACTTGGTTCCAAAGGCACTCAGGTCATTGGAGAGGAAGAAGAGGCCCCCCCTTCCCCCGACTCCGAACTATATTCAGAGTGAGAGGAGGACCTGGATTGGAGCCCTGAGGAATGGCAACACTTAAAAACTGATGGAAGAGTAGAAAGCTGAAAAGGAAATGATAAGAATTATCTTAATGGTAGGATGGAAACCAGGAGAAGAGAGGGATTCCAGAAGTAAGGACTCTAAAGCACTATGATTAGTAGCCAGAGGTTCTAAAGAGTAACTTTAAGATTTAGTGACACATGGGCCATTACTGCGGGCAGTTTTAGGAGAAAGGTAAGGTAGAAACAAAGACATGAGTGGAAAATGAAGACTAAGTGCAGTTATCTTTCAGGAAGCTTAGATTGTGAAGGTGAAAGAGGGGGATAGCTGAAAAGGTACCTGGGGTCAAGGAATGTGTGTGTGTGTGTGATGTGTTTCTTAGAGGAAGAGCAAATAAAATAGAGAAGAGATATTCAGAATAGGAAGGTATCTGAAGAAGCACAGAGGTTGGACTCTGAATTAGCTGGAGAATGGTGGGAGGAGCATGTCTTTTATTGTTCCCAAAAAGAATGTAGAAGTTAGGTAGGTGATGGATGTGTAGGTTTGGGTTTCTCTTTGGTCATGGGGATTTAATATGATAGCTTTATGTGTAAGACTGGGTTACCTGCTAAGAATGTATGACAGGTTTAAGAAAAGTAGAGAAGGTTTAAAATAATAATGAACAGGAGGGCAAACTGATAACAATAGTAGGATTGAGAAAAGCTATGGGTCCAGTTGAGGGTGTGATCATGAGTTTATATAGATGCATTGGTTTACACACTTGACAGCTTGGGTAAAACTTAAATAGAATGAGAATAGTTCATAGTTGAATTCATTGAATTAATGGAGAGACCACAGGGACAAGAAATTTGAAGACATAAACTAAAGAATAATTGAAGTGATAGACTGTGAACTAAAACTGGAGAGGGGAGGAAGTGAAGACCAAAGGAGGCTAATGGGTAAAAGTGAGGTGATAAGCTGTGGTCTGGGGCAGGCAAGCAAACTTTTCCTGTAAAGGGCCAGATAGTATTATTTGGGCTTTTTAGGCCATATGTTCTCTGTTGTAGCTACTTAACTCTGACATCAGAACATGAAGTAGCCACAACACATAAATGAATGAGTACGACAGGCCACATTTGACTTGCAGGTTGTAATTTGCTGGCCCCTGGTCTAAGGTCCCAACTCAATGAAAGCATGAGTGAGGTGGGAATATGAGGCTGAGAATATGCTCAGAGAGGGAGTTTGCATCTGCGTCTTTTCTTCATAATGACAAGCTCTAAGGTATGACAGCTAGAGAGGGTGGTGGTTGTGGGGAGGCTGAAGTGGATCACCCACGTGAATATCAACTTCGCTCACGGTGAGGTAAACGTTTGGTTGCAGAGGAAGCATGTAAGCCTGGTTCTGAGCGTTATCGAGGGATTCGTGGGTGACAGTGATGAGCACAGTGACTAGGAGAGAGGGTAGAAGATGGTGTATCCAAACAGGGTAAACTTTAAAGAAGCAGGAATTCTTCTAGTCTTTGCTCTTTTATCCATGTACGGTATTTTTTTTAAAACTGACAATCCAGACATTTTCTGAGACATTTTTCACTGTAAAATTAGTTTCCCTTCTAACTTTTTCCCCCTCTGTTTTGTTCTATATCCAAACCTTTACATTTCTACCTTAGGAAAATTTACCCCAGATTATGTTAAAATCTATTTATCTTCTATATTTTAGCTTCTTTTATTTAATATTAGAAGCCAGTTACATATTAAAAATAGAATATTTTTATCCAGAGTGACGAATTCTTTTAATTGAGATGTTTAGACCGTTTACATTTCATGTGACTATTGATATGGTTAGATTTAAAGCTTCCCCCTTTGCTGTTTGTTTTCTGTTTGTTCAGTCTGTTCTTTGATCCCTTCTCCTCTGATGGATTTCTTTGGGATAATCTAGTTTTTTTTTTTTTTTTTAATGGTTCTGTTTTATCTCTTGCTGATTTATTAGTTGTAACTCTTTGCTATTTTGGTGGTTGCTTTCGGGTTTACAGCGTACTTTTTTTTAACTTACCACAGTCTGTCTTTAAGTGACAATATACCACTTCTTATAGTATGAGAGCCTTGTAACCATGGATTTCCCTCTCTTTGGCAGTTGTTCACATATTTTGATTCTATTATGTTGTAAGTCACACACTACATTATTATTTTTGTTAAGCAGTTTTCTTTTAATGAAGGTTAAATAATATAAGAAGTATGTATTTCCAGTGCTCATCATTCTTTGTGTGGATCCATGTTTTCTGCTGTCGTAGTCCACCTGCCTCAAGGACTTTTACATATCCTGTAGTAGGGGCTGCTGCCGATGAGTTCTTTCAGCCTGTGTCTGAAAAAGTCTTTTGCTTGCTTGCTTGCATTTTTTCTGATGAGATATCTTCTGTCAAACTTACCTCTGTTTTCTGTATGCAGAATGTGACCTTTTTCTCTGGCACTTTTAAGATTTTTCATTTTGCCATTGGTTTTAAGCAATTTCATTATGATGTACTTTGGTGAAGTATCCAGGTGCTCCCCGCCCAAAGTATTTCTTGTGCTTGGGGTTCACTGAGTCTCTTGGATCTGTGCGTTTATAGTTTTCATGAAGTTTAGAGCTTTTCAGCCGTCATTTCCTCAGATATTGTGTTTGTTCCCCCTCCCTATGCCACAATCTAGAAACTCTGTCAAGGCAGTAAGCTGGAGTAATCACAGGGCTCACCTCTGTGCTTCCTTTCTCTCAGGGATCATTGTCCTTTGTTGCCTGACATCCAGGTCTTAACCATGATTTCATCTATTTTGTTTTATAGTTGTTTCAAGCAGGAGGGTAAATTGGGTCCATGTTACTCCAACTTGACTGGAAGTACCAGTCAGCTACTTTTATATTACCAAGCAGTTCAACTCTTACCACTTTAAAATCCTCACTTTTGTGTGATGTCATTTTTTTAAACTTGATACGGTGAGAGTGAATCTGATAGTTGATTGAGAGAACTGGGAATTTTAGCTTGGATAAGGAAATGTGGGGAAAATCAAGTTCACATGTACAAGAGTTTTTTTTTTCCTCTTTTTACTTCAGACTTTTTCAAAAAACATACCCAGTGAGTCAGATTTTATCTCAATACGTGAATACACTTTTTTAAGGAGGGTGAAGATGCATTCTTATTTGATTTGGCTTAATTTATTTTTTATTAAGGTATCATTTACATAAGTTAAATTCACCTTTTTAGTGTTTTCACAAACACACATAGTCTCGTTACTACTACCCCTTTGTCCCCAGCCTAATCCCCTGGCAGCCACTCATTTGTTTTATGTTCCTATAGTTTTGCCTTTTCCAGAAAGTCATATGAATCCCAGAATCATACAAAATATAGCCTTCCGATTCTAGCTTTTCTCACTTAACATAATGCATTTGAGATTCGTTCATGTTGGTGTGTATCTGTAGTTCGTTCCTTGTAAGTAGTATTCCATTGAGTGTATGTGTCACACTTTGGTGACATCACTAGCTGCCAAAGTAGGCAAAGGCAGTTGAATATATCTGAGGATGGTATAGAGAGGCCTATATTGATGGGAAATTAGAAGACCTCAAAAGTTCCTTCCCATATGAAATTTTTAGTCTTTTGAAATGCCAGTGTAAGTAATCTTACTTGGCAAGTATAGCTTACTTGACTTAATATATATTAGAACATACCATAGTATATTCCTGAATTTGTGGAACCATTTGTGAACCATAGTTCCTGAATTTGTGGGTCAATGGAAACAAGATGTGTGTTGTTTTTCCTTAGTATGGGGAGATTATTTTTGCCCTTTTTTTAAAGTATACCCTCTGAGGTCATCTACCTTTTTGAGGTAACTTAATCCTCCCTCCACAGTCTGGTCTACTGCTGTTTCTTTGGTATATCACAGAGCTTGGCCTAATTATTTTAGGAGAAAAATGAAAATGGAAGATCTAATTCTTCTTTACATATTTATTTAATTTTTTTGTCATTGTAGTGATAGCATGTAGAGGGAAATATGTGAGCTCTGGAGTCAGACGTGATTTCAGCACTTACAACTGTGTTTCTAACTTGCAAATCGTACAACTTGTAAAACTCATTTTTTTCATCTTTAAAATACGGATAGTAATAACACCTATCTTTTGAGGTTGTAAAGCTTAAAAGAGATAATGAATGTGTTTTTAACACAGCATCTGGAACATAGTAAATGCTTAACATCAAATAACATAAAACAAATTTTCCCAGTCTCTCTTACATCTCCACTTGAATAAAACCCTGTAAAAGATCACAGTTTCTTATAGTTTGATCAAGGGCTGATAGAAAGTGTGAACTTTTTTTGTATTTTTAAAGTTGAGTCAGAGTATAGTTTGGAAATTCTGTAGTCCAGATTTATCACAGCGAAGGCTTTTTTATTTTACTATCTTCTTGAAAGGGTTCACTTTCTACCAAATGATGAATTTAAGCTTTACAAGGCTTAGGTGGTTTTCATTCAAAGAATGTCTTCAAAAGAATATTTGAAGTTTTCATTTAATAACCAGTGAAAGAAATAGATTTGGATTGAAATTATTTCTTCCCTATCTACTCTTTACCAAACTGGCTTTTCTGTCATCATTCCTGAGTGCTTTGTTCTAGCTCTGATGTGGTGCTCCATAATACTTCCGTTTGACTCCTACTGTGTGACTTGATTTGAATAGGTCTTTGTCCTGGACGAAAATTATCAGGCTACTAGAGATTGGGAAAATGTCTTTATTTTAGTTCTGCTACGCTCAGGGGAATCTAGTATCAATAATGAATCCATATGATTTTTGTTATAGAAATTAGATTAAAAAACAATATACATTGTCCTAAAACATACCTTACAGTGTAGTTTTGCATATTCTTCGTCTTATAAATTTTCGTTGGACATATTCTATGAATTGAGATGCCATTTAATGAATAAAACAAAGCACTTTTATTATGATTTAATGTTTTCCAGATGAAGGTAATGAAACAGAGGTACAACCACAGCAAAACAGCCAGTTAATGTGGAAACAAGGTCGACAACTACTCAGACAGTAAGTATCCCGTGGCCAAAGAAAAGTATGTTTTCATCAGGAGATATATATATGTATGTATTTTGTCTTTGGCATTTTCAACTCAGAATAATTTTATCTTTTTATCATTAGACTGCTGGTATGAAAAGGCTTAATTGAATTATTGTTCCTTTTTCATAGTAAACATTTTTCCCCCGTGGTAGAATTTATTTTTCATTAAAATTCATAAGAATTACCAAGAATAAATTTTCTTTTTATAATTTTAACTTAGAGTGTACTTTTAAGCTTCTAAATTTTAATATACACTATTGTTTACATTTGAAAGAATTCTGAGGTGCCTGGGTGGCTCAGTCATTTAAGTGTCTACCTTCAGTTCAAGTCATGATCCCAGGGTCCTGGGATCGAGCCCTGCATTGGGCTCCCTGCTCAGCGGAGAGCCTACTTCTCTCTCTGCCCCGCCCCCTGCTTCTGCTTTCTCTCTCTCTCTCTCAAATAAATAAATAAAATCTTAAAAAAAAAAAAGAATTCTTTCCCCATAAAGTTACTTTTTGCATCTTTTATACCTGAACATACGTATATCTTAATGTAAATCTAATCAATATTTAGATGTAATTTTGGTTATGTTTTTAAACTTCCTATTTTAAATAGATCGAAGAACTTTTTTAATTTCCCAAATTTGCAAATATTGCACTAACATGTACTTTCTCCTATAAAATGTGTATTTGAGACTATTAAAAGGAAACAAAGCTGGAATGAGGTTCAGATGTCAGGTGGTAGGCTAAATCCACTTAACCACCTCACTGCCTGATCCTTGCATATCACATCTGAAATTGGTATTCTGATTTGTGCTTCATTAAAATGAAATTTACTTACCTGTTTTTGGATTTTTGAGTTTCCTGTGGGTAATCTACACCAATGGTTTCCAGAGTGGATTTGTGCCAGCCATTCCTTTTGACTAATGGGAAGAGCATATTAAAATGTCTCCTTTTATGTATTTGTTATCTTTTTAATGTTGGGGGAAAAAATGAGACTTCACTAACATTTAATAAGTGGTTTTCATAGTGCCCTCACCTTGGTCTTAAATATGACATATACATTCTTTTTTCATAAATGTGTTTTTAAAGTGCTCATTTTCTTTTTTATGAGAAGTGGTTATTGTAGTAAGCAATCTGAGAGATAATTTTCAAAAACTTTAAAAGACTCATAATCTGCCCTTTTAAAGTAAAGGTGACATTTTGTCAATGAATAAGGAGGTAGCTACTTAATAAAGCCAACTTACCTATGGAAAGAGCATTTTTGAAACAGTTACCTGTAATGTGATTTTGTTGCCCAAGAAAGGTATATCTCAAGTGTTTGTTTAGAACAGAAAAACATAACACCTTTCTGTTGGTTTATAAGAAGAACTGATTAAATTCAAGAAAGTTAAACATTTATTATCCAAATTTTAATCAAAACCTTTCTATAAATATTGGATAGTATTGAAAAATGAGTATCTTGGTTTGATAAGATATACTTACTCCATTTTGGTCACATATTTTTGTGAAACATGTCTTTGAGCTGAAATCTATTAATACCAGATCTTGAAGTAAACTGACCTCAGACTGGTTTTCTTATCCACCTTTATTTTCTCTTTAATTTCATAGACTTGATGCTTCCTTATAGGTTCATGCCTAATATTTGTCTGTCACATTTGTTAACGACATTAGTAATGACATTTGCCTTTTTCATGTTCCTTTTGGTCTTTTTTGGTCATCTTTGTTGTTAATGGATATCGAGTGCCTTCTGTATGCCACCCATTGTACTAGGTGTGTCGCTTTTGGGGGAAGGAAAACTGAGGTTCAGGAGAATTAAAGTACACAGGAAGAAAGTGGCAGAAATGGGCTTTAGACCCAGATCTTGTTCTCTTTTCTCCTGTGCTGCTGCCTCTCTGTAACACACACACCCACATCCACAGTTGAATTGTGGGCTATTTTTATTTTAGAGTTGTCTTAGGATAAAGGCTTCCTTTCTGCAGAAATTACTCTTTGGAATATATCTTCATGTATGTCATGGAGGAAACCAAATATGCTAGAAATACCCTCTCTAGATCTCAATTGATTCGATAACACTTTATATCAGGAATGTAAAAAAAAAAAAAAAAGCCCTACTGGTTATAATAATTACTATTGTAAGAATCTGAGAGTGAGTTTGCTGCCTAGAAGAAAGAATGTGCTATTAGGTATATTAAGGAACAGCTTCTTCTTATGATAAATGTAATGAATGGTGTATTGTATAGTTCTTTGATTTTTTTCAGTGACCATAGAGGCTGGTACTGCAAGAGACAGCTCCATCTGCAGCTGGAAGATTATTTATTAGCAAGTCTTACTAGCATAGTACTGCACTGTTAAGTCTTACGCAGGCAATGAATTTAAAGAAATACTTTTATTTACATATTAAGTTATAGAATACTGATTCCAATATGACTGAATTGTAAGGATCTTCTTCACACGCAGGTATCTACAGGAGGTGGGTTACACAGATACCATTCTAGATGTGAAATCTAAACGAGTGCGAGCTTTGTTGGGCTTTTCAAGTGATGTCACTGACAGGGAAGATGACAAAAATCAGGATTCAGTTATAAATGCCACAGAGGCCGAAGTTAAAGAGACAGCAATGATTGGGTAAGTATTTTGTCTAGAAAGGGTTTTAGCTAAAATTTTAGTTCTTATCATATATTTTTGGTTTATGGGTGACACTTGAGATACTCGCAATTTTAGATACTGCTACAGAAATAATTTATTATGAAGTTTAATTAAAAAATTGAAATTTAGTTTGGTAGAAGATTACCCATAGGGATTAGAGTTATTTGTGATTATTTTAAGAATATTTTTAAGATATTTTTATTTCCTTGAAATTTATAGGTTTAATACAGATTTTAATATCTTGAAGCTCAGTTACTTACTATTAGAACTTCACAAAAGATCATCTTTCGGAGATTCAGTTCAAATCTTGAAAAAATGAAATTCATTCCTGGTGACCTAGAAATCCTATAAATTCCTCAAATGTTTTAGAAGTAAATGTTTTCTTAACCATTTGTGTATTTAATAGTACTGTAACTCATCTTTCCTTTCAAAAATATCTATTTTAAGTGTGTATTTTTAATTGATAGAGCAAGTGTGAAAAATTCAATAGCTGTTTGAAGCATTTTGTTTTGCTCTTTGGATCATGTGTCATACAATTACATGTAATTCTGCTTAAAATGAACATGAGTAGTTAAATAAGGACGTTCTTTATTGAAAAGAAATTTGGCATGATTCTTAAATAAAAAGCCAAAGATTCTCTGAAGGTCTGAATATTATTTTGCTTCATTTTACTGCATGTTTGGGCTATAAGAATGGTTTTAATTGAACTCTGTACATTTTCTAGTAAGAACATAGTTTCTGTTATTTGGAACATTAACTAAAATGCGATTTAGGTAAAGGTTCAAACATAGGACTTCTATAAACAAACTTCTATAAACAAATGTCATTGGAGCCTTCTTAAATATATTCATCAATATTTAAGACTATATTAACTTATTTATACAAATGTAAGATTAGATTGTTTCTTTGTGTAGGCATAGACAATGTAGACCTTATTCCTGGTTATAGTTTTACCTGAAGGGTTATTGTAAGTCATTATAAAGATGTTCAGAAAAGACCACTCTAGTTGTCTTGTGTTTAGCTCTCGACCTGTCTTTTGGAATTGAGAAGGGTATTATTCTGAATCTGTCTGATTTGTGTAGGGGTGGAGAATAGGGTGGAAGACACCAAAAACATAGCTCTCAGCAGATCTGAAATTTAAGATTTATGTGTTTTGAAAATTTTGCCTATAGTCATGGCTAATTTTTTTTAAGAAAATGCCTTCTTACCTAAAACATTTCATAATGAACTGGAGAGAAATCATCCTATTCTGGCTATTAGGAAATTGTTTACTGAATTTATTTTGAGGGCACTAAATTAAAATCTTATGTATTTGAAAAGTCAATCATTTTGAAAAGGTTAATGGTTTATTCATTAACAGGATCAAGTTTTGTAGTAATATTAATTTGACTAAGTTGTTTTTAGTAACTTTATGTGTGTATTTGTCTTTTTCAGGTCCTTAGCTGTTCAGTAGAACTATAGGATTGTGTCAGAGAAAACTGACATATCTACTAGTTATATTGTAGTTATAGAAATTTACATTTCAGAGCAAGAGTTGCAGAGAGGAAAAGAAGAAAAATAGAAGTAGAGGTAGTAAGAAAAGTATTTTTAAAAAGAAAGACATTAAGATTGTCTTAAGGATCAAAAGAATACTGAATCAGGAGGGGGAGTTCTTTATATTACCATTAACCTAAATAGATATGATTTCAAAGTACTTTTAAAAGAGTAACCACTGCCTATTGTGCTTTGCCAATTAAAATCTATGGAAATATAATGGATAAGAATCAGTGCAGTTCATTACATGATTTGAGGGATCATAGTTACAATGTAAACAGAAGTTAGTGCCACATATGGACTCTTATGTTGAGTTTAAAAAATTAACTGAGCAAGCTGTACATGTTTTAAACCAGAAAATCCGAGTTAACAGATTCTGCCTCCGTGCTGGATAATTTCAAATTCCTTGAAAGTGCAGCTGCAGATTTCAGTGATGAAGATGAAGATGATGACATTGATGGAAGAGAGAAAAGCATCATTGATACTTCAACGGTGAGTTGGATACACAGATATTAATATTTTTAGGGATCATTATGCTTACTTTAAAAATATCCCAAGTGAAAAAAATTTTTTAAAAATCCATATGCTTCAACCTGAACCCTTAACTTTTTTTCATGAATTTGGGGAAATTTAAGAGTGTTTAGTATTGAGTTCAAATTCAAGAATATTTTTGGGATGGTGGCTTTTTCTTAAAAGGTCCTTACTCTCTGGGACACCTGGCTGCCTCAGTTGGTAGAGCACATGACTCTTGATCTCAGGGTTGTGAGTTCTAGCCCCACACTGGGTAGAGAGATTACTTACAAAAATTTAAAAAATCTTTAAAGTCCTCACTCTTTGACTTGTTAACTCATTAAACATTCTAATAGTTTGATAGAGCTGGTGAATATGGTAAAAATGTGTGTATTATAATAATGCAGTGTTATTGGTGCTATAAGACAGTAGAACTGACAGACCCATTATGGTACCTGATAGTAACTGGCATCACTTCTAATCGATGCAGTTTTGTCTCTTTTGTCTGGGTTGCTCTGGTAGCTGAATGTCAAAATTTTTAGAACTGTTCATTAGATTTCTTCAAACTTGTTTGAAGTTAATTCCGTAGTTTTTTTTTAGATCTTTATAGGTTTATTGACTTTCCCATGGTAGTTTCTTGGAATAAGAGGTGTCTCTTGCTTCTTCTTCTCCCTTCTCTCACCTTCAACTCCTCCTGTTTTTTTTTTCTTTCTTCTCTTTTTTCTCCCTACTTTTTCCTCCTCCTCCTCTCTTCTCTCTCTCCTTCCTTCCTCCTCCTCTCTTTTTAAAGTAATATATGAGGGCATGCTTTGGTTTGTCTAGGAAAATGTTTACATTTCCTCTTCCATGTTTATTTAAGAAGAGTAAGGAAGAAAGCAAGGTAGTGAAACCGACTGGACCTTGAGTTGAAAGCTTTGGATTTAAGTCCCAGTTCTGTCACTAATTATCTGTGCTTCTTATCCTTCAGGCTTAGTTTTTTAGTTTGTAAAATGGGGATTATAAATACCCATCTTATATTCAGAGGATTTTGTGAGCAGTAAATGAGATGGTGTATATGAAAAATGATATAAATGCTTTCTGGGTGTAACTTCTCTGTCCTTTATATCCTCTGCTTCCATCAGAGACTTTCAAATTATTACTTCCAGATTATTGTTTCCCTGAGCCACTCTGCAGTAGTATTCTGCTGATCCAGACTTGCCATGGATAGTATTTGAACTTCAAGTAGTCACCCCCAATTTTTCTTATCCAAACAGGTAGTAATAGCATGTGTTTTAATTTACTGTAGTAAAAGAAAATGCCTAAACTTGTATGATACCTTTTCTCTGTCCTATTCATTTGGAAGTTTTGTATTGCTTTGTGATTTCTATGGGCTGATTGCATTGAGATATTATTTTCCCATCAAAATACTTTATTCATAGCTCAGTGGTAAATGATAACTGATTATGATGATTTAAGTATTAAGTATAGTCTTACTAGAAATTCCTAACCATAAACTGGTTTCTGTTTAAGTAATCAAATTCATAAAGCTCCTTTCTTGCAGTTAGTGCAGATTGCAGCAATTCTGTGACCAAGCAGTGAAGGCATAGCTAATTAACCCCATTTGAGCATGGAGTCAAACATCCTTTTAGTTTTTCAGGGAAAAAAAATCTCTAAACAAATAATTGCCTTCTTTGTAACAGCTTTGCTAATTTTTTTTTTAAAGATTTTATTTATTTATTCGACAGAGATAGAGACAGCCAGCGAGAGAGGGAACACAAGCAGGGGGAGTGGGAGAGGAAGAAGCAGGCTCATAGCGGAGGAGCCTGATGTGGGGCTCGATCCCATAACGCCGGGATCACGCCCTGAGCCGAAGGCAGACGCTTAACCGCTGTGCCACCCAGGTGCCCCCAACTTTGCTAATTTTTAGGATATATTACATTAATTTTCACAGCCGCAGGCTAACAGCTACATACCAAATGGACCTCCACAGTCTAACTCTATGTAGCAATGAGTAAGC
The DNA here is from genome assembly GCF_002007445.2 of Ailuropoda melanoleuca. NCBI lineage: Eukaryota > Metazoa > Chordata > Mammalia > Carnivora > Ursidae > Ailuropoda > Ailuropoda melanoleuca. Next base: position 115,025,449 of record NC_048221.1, read on the forward strand.
AAGACTTAAAAGATGTATTGCAATGCTATAGAAAGAGAGAATGAAGATCATCCTATTAAAATGTTTTATGCAACTAACAGGTTTTTAAACTGTTTTATTTCTTTAATCAAAATAGTTTGGTAGATTCAACTAAGAAAATACAGAAACATAGGCTATTAGTAACTGTCATTTCTGTGTAGCCACATATGCTTTCTTTCCTTGCTCTTTACCCTCTATTGGAGTTTGATTGTTCTTTGGGTTACATTCTGGATCATTTCCCTCTTCTTTATCTCCTCCTTCCTCATGATCAATCTCTTCACCTTATTTTTCTTTATCATCATTGTTTTGCATTCTCACCATGGTATCATTAGTTAAGTGTAATAATGATCTTGAAATTATACATGTGTATAAAAAGTGATCAGCTTTAAAATATTTGAAGGATAACTTCACCAGCAAGATTTACCCTCCACATTCAGATACTTGAGGAGGAAAAGGAATGGGATTAAGAATCATTAACTATTGTGTTAGTCACAATTCCATCCCCGTTTGTGTTATGTTTTTTCTAATAGTTTTCATTGTGGCCATCTATCCCTTTTTCTAATCTTCATGGCACCCTGTACAACCCATAACTTTTTTTATGTTTGCCTTAATTCTTAAGTTGACTTCTAAACTCATTGGAGGTAGGAGTGGAGTGGAACCCGAGATGTAAGGAAAAGTAATACATACTTACTACAACAAACCCCACCCTTTCCCATTTACTAATCCAACTCTCTGTTGATAACCACACTTTTCTTCTATGCCTAACCATTAAAAACACAGGCGTTTTTATTTATTTAAGTGGGGGACTTGATAGACAGTGTGGCCTGCAACTTGCCATATCTTCATTCATAAGGTTATATGGAGGAGAAGAGTCCTAGAAACAGATTTGTTCCCAAGGCGTTAGTTTTGTGACTTAATGCCACATTTAGTAATTAGAATGTTGAAAATACATCCAGTCTTTGAATATAAGTTTCCAGATACTTCTGTATTTTCCCTTCTGTATTTGTCCTTTTCGTCAGGCATTGAGAACAAGAATTCTCTATCTACAGGGTATTGGTGATGGTCCCTCTAATTCATATCTGGTGTCCCATCAGGGTCAGGGAAAGGGAGGAATCAAGCCTCTAGGGTAAAAGAAGATGGATTAGGCAGTGTGTTTGTTTGTGGAACAATGAAGGTCAGCGTCTTCTATTGGTGTAACTCTTCAGAGATACTTTTCTCCCTTAGTTTGGCTGCCCAGGGAGAATTAGAAGAAATTATTAGCATATGGTTACAAAAGAATACACCTTCAGCATGGGTTTTCTGTACACAGTATGTCAAACTGGTCTTGCTTTTTTGTTTGTTCAATAGATTTGCTAGATGGGAGATTGGAATATGCTGTAAACATAAAAGTAGGTCTGGTTTTAGGGAAATACTCTAAATAGTTAAACCAGTTATTCTAGCAGCATTGAAGAATCCTTGCTTTCTCCTATTCGGTTTTTATATATACCAGGACAGTGAAGGCAGATTAGGTTTCATCTACTGCACCAGCTTTCTTCGAATAGTGGCTTCCTGGAGTGCTACACTGAGAAGGATTTTTTTTTTTTTAAATTTCAAGTTAGTTAATATATAATGCGGTATTGGTTTCAGGAATAGAATTTAGTGATTCGTCACTTACATATAATACCTAGCACTCATCATAACGAGTGCCCTCCTTAATGCCCATCACCCATTTTGCCCATCCTCCTACCCACCACCCCTCCAGCAACCCTGTTTGTTCTGTATGGTTAAGAGTCTCTTACGGTTTCCCTCCCTCTCTGTTTTTATCTTACTTTATTTTTCCTTCCCTTCCCCTCTGTTCATCTCTTTTGTTTCTTAAATTCCACAAATGAATGAAATCATATTATATTGATCTTCCTCTGACTTACTTACTTCACTTAGGATTATACTGTGTAGCTCTATCCATGTTGTTGCAAATGGCAAGATTTCATTTTTTTGTTGGCTGAGTAATATTCCATTATATATGTATATACCACATCTTCTTTATCCATTCATTTGTTGATGAACCTTTGGGCTGTTTTCATAATGTGGCTGTTGTTCATAGTGCTGCTATAATTATTGGGGTACATGTCCTCCTTTGAATCAGCATTTTTGTATCCTTTGGATAAATACCTAGTAGTACAGTTGCTGGGTTGTAGGGTAGTTCCTTTTTTAACTTTTTGAGGAACTTCCATACTGTTTCACTGAGAAGGATTTCTGAGGCTGTATCTGATCTTAGATGAAAACTGCTGTAATTGTTAAGTGATACCACAAATGAGCATGAGAACAGGGTCTTACAAGTCAGGTATTTGTTATCTCTTAGAGCCTGTTTCTAGACTCTGTATTCTGTCCTATTGATCACTCTGTTGAACCCTTATAATTTTAATCCACTCACAGTAACCCCACTCTCAGTAACCCAGCAATAAAGTTTGATCAGATCATGCTATTTCCATTTTGCATGAAGAAGCTGAAGCCTGGAAAAGCTGAGATAGTCCATTTTATCAAAGGAAGCTGCAAACCATTCATCCTGATTTCTTTGGACTTCTGGTGGTGGAGGTGAACAAAAAGAAGATAATTCATAAAGAATTTTGGCATACAGATCTCAAAAATTATCTCTGCATGCATTAAGCCTAAATTTCAGCCCTCCAACTGGATTTGTGATTCCAGAGATATTCCTAAATACATAAAACAACACATAGCAGCCCTTATCAGATTTGCTATTAAGTCTAAGTCAAGTCCCGCTCGGAAAGATCAGTATTTTAGAAAAAATTTGAATTATAGAGAGTTATTAGAGAAAACCTATGCAGGGTTGGAACAGTAGAAATACTGGGGGAACCTTTTTTTTCTTCTCTAACACCATTCTTTCTAAGACTTGCATGCATTTCTGAGTTTGTAGCTATTATGATTTTAGATTTTGTAAGGGAATTATGTAGTAGAGTTAACATTTATCATGATTATATTCTGTAAAACTCTTGTATTTTATGAAGTGTTTCTCTTTTTGGTTAGATTAGAATGTCTGCACATTGCACAGAGTGGATCCAAGAAATGGAGGATATGGTTGTGGTTCTCATAGTACAGTAGTATGTTAGGGACATTTTTTGTCTATCTATAATTTAAATACCTATCTCATATTCCAATGTTTTCAATATATGATTTCATTAGCTTATTTAAAACAAGCCATCATTGAATGAAGTTTAAATTACTACTTTAAAATGTGTAATGTATATCTTTTTAAAATGATACCTGTTTTACATTGAATTGGTTAAGTATTATAGCTATTTAACATAACAAAGGTATACTTTCTGAAGAAGCCAATAATTGGGTTTTCTCATTCGGTGATAAAGGGGTAGTGTTTTCCTTTGTTTAAATTAATTTCATAATACATCCTAGAATTTTAATTTAGCATGTTTTTTCATTAGATTGTTAGGAAAAAAGCATTGCCTGATAGCAGTGAAGATCGAGATACAAAAGAAGCTCTAAAGGAATTTGACTTCTTGGTTACATCAGAAGAAGGAGACAATGAGTCTAGAAGTGCAGGCGATGGAACAGAATGGGGTAAGGAAGCATACTGGATCCAGCCAGAGGTGTTAAGTAAATAAAAGAAACTAATATTTTACCAGGAGGGCAACATCTTGAAGAACACTGTAGATTTCTTAAAATATTGAAATTTTGAGCATCCTATGAACTTTTTACTGTAGTCACCTTTTATCCAGGGTGTATATCTGTGTGTGTGTGTTTAAAGAAAGTTGTACATCTAGTTATCTTTTTTTTTTTTAGCATAAGTAATATACCATGAAAATAATTTGAATCCATATACAGAATGTTCTGTGTTTCCTGCCTAAATAGTAGAACTTGCAAATCTAGATTTTGTGGAAATTGAGAATGAGAATGCAATAAAAGGGTTTTTAGAGACTCGTCTCTGGCATCTTCTGTGCAAAAAGAAATAAATTTTAAAAAACTGTAGTTACTTATTCTAGGCAGATTTCACCAGTTTGTGCAAGGCATAGAATTTTTTGGTGCAAATGTTCTAAACAAATTTAATATTTTAAACATCTAATGAGGTAAAGCCAGTATTTGGGGGAAGACTTCTACGGCATAGATTATTCTTCAGGTTTGGAAATGAATTGTTGCTATCAGTAAGGTAGGATTGTGATGAATTCTTCAAAAGTGATCAGTTGTGGCAGATGTGTGTACATGTAGTATGAGTGAGGAAGAGAGAGAGACAGATACTGAGAATAAGAGAAAATTTTCTGTTGAGGTTGAAGAATTCCAGGACTCCCTTAGTTGCGGTTTTATGTACTTTAAAGACAGAGGAGGTTAGAGAGTCAATACCTATCCTAGTTTTGAATTGGGGGCTTTCCTTGGGGCTTTACCTTCAAGAACTCTTATGATGCCACTTCTTTTCCTTTTTTGTGGCAAATATCTGAAGGTGATTATTAAACTGGATAGTCACTGAAATATATAATGGCTATAAAGTGACTAATTCTTTTTTTTCTTTTTTTTGGGGGGGGGCAACAGAAAAAGTTTGGAAACCCAGGGGAAATTGAAGTAAAGTCTCTTTTCTGAATTATCACTCCTGAGGTTATATATCAAGTTTTTCAGATACTTTAGGCACCAGGTCTACCAGTATAGCTAGCTCCACTGTCTACATAGAAGTCTTTCTCTGAGGAGTCATACATATGCATAAACAATAGTTGGCTTTTTCATTGCCAGTCTTATTGCAAGGGTTTTGCGATTCATTTCTCTCCAAAGAGAACTGCATTGTTTCTTGTGTCACTTCCTTTGCTTTCTAGTGCAAGTCATGGCCCAGAGTATTATATGATACATGTGTGTATGTTTCAGGCTAACCTCCTGTGAAGTTACTGGTGAAAACATGAGTGACTGGTCCAACCTTTGAGCTGTCTTAGTCTTTAGTAGTGTACTGGGTATTTCTGAGTATGAGTGAATGGAATCTTTCAGTTGACTAGAGGTTTCCTTACCAGGAGTATAGCCTTGTGTGTTTTTAGGATTTTATTATATTCAGAAAATTTCACTTTTAAGCAGTTTAAAAGAACTAGATTGCAAATCCTGTTTAGTTGAATGGACATTTAAACCATTTTAAGTGCTTAATTTATTTCTTTCCTTCCCCCTTAAAAAAGGAGCAAATATGCCTACGTTAAGAATGTCATTAGTTTTTGGCAGGTAAATAGATTTTACCACACATCTTCCATGACCTTCCATTACTATTGTTGTGAGTCTGTCGAAGGTTACAGTAAGGCTTAACTTTTAATTTAAAAAACTGAAGACATATTAACATTTTAAATTGTTAGGTCTTTCTGGGATAGTAGAGACTATTTTTATTATTGATAGATTATAGTTAGAACTATAAAAATGTTTAAATTTATTGTGTTTAATCTTTTCAGAGGCCCAGTTAAGTTTTTTGAACTGTAGATTGAAATTCAACTTGTTAAAAATAGGTTCCTGTTCATTCTGATTCATTGTGGTTTATTCCAGTCATTCAACAAATATTGATCAAGTGCTTTCTATGTGCGAAGTCTTTTGGTGAAGATCCCTACCCCTGTGGTCCATATAGTCTTACTAAGAGAATATAGACAATAAGCTTTAGTAAACATAAATGATAGAGCATGTCAGAAGGTGATAAATGCTATGGAAAATAGAAAAAGTAGAACAGAGTAAGGAGGATAGAGAGTGTTGGGGTTGGGGTGAAGTGGAGGGGGACAGATTATAATTTAAAATTGTAATGGGATAGATCCCATTGAGGGGGTAACATTTGGACAAAAGACTCAAAGTTCATTGGTGGGTTAGCAATATGGTATCTAGGGAGGGAATATTCAGGAAAAAGAAAGCCACAGCAAATGCCCCAAGATAGCAGCAGCCTTGATATGCTTGAGGAATTCAAGGATAACAGAATGGCTAGAGCAGAGTGATTCTAAGGGGAATATGGTAAGAAATGACCAAATCATATAGGACCATACACCACTGGTGAAATGGGGAACCACGGGTGGAATTTGAGCAGAAGGGTGCCATGATCTGACTTTGATTTGAAAGCATCATTCTGACTTTACTTAGACTATGTAGAGCATCCAGTGTCGATAATGGTCTTGGTGTGAGGGGAGAGGGGACAATTATTGGAGTAATTCTAGCAAGAGACAGAGTGATTAGAGAAGTGGCGTATGTGCTAAGTAGTCAGATTCTGGATATGTTTGCAAGGTAGGAAAAAAACAGTATTTTCTGAAATACTTGGTGTGAAGTATGAAAGAGAAGGGAGGTTTTTGGTTTGAGCAAATGGAAGGATGATGAAACACTGGATTTGGAAGATTGGGAATTTGATTTTATACATTTAGTTGAGATAATCTGTTAGACTTTTGGAAATGTAGAGTGGGCAGTTGGGTATATGAGTCTTGAGTTCAAGTGAGAGTTCTGAGCTAAAACATAATGTTATATGGTATATAAATAATTTTATACTAATATAAAATACATGACACATTCTTTAAAGTTTTTTCTCCTGTAATAGTGAAAATTAATGATTGAATTTCTTATCTACTAGGAGCTCAGTTTCCTGTTCAGGAATTTGTAAACTAATAAATCACTTAAATTGCTTTAAATTTTGAATGAAGGTTGAATGATAAGTTTACGAAGTGCTATTTATAAGGCCTGTAAAAAAAAAAAAAAGATCATTAGTTGATGAACACATGCCAAAAATTTAAAATTTTTAAAATGAAAAGACTATTGTAGACATTTTATATAATCTCTTAGTAATAATAATCCTCTCATTACATAAATTAATAAGAAAAAAATTTTTATGAGTCAATCCTAATTGAATAAGAAAATGAGGGCTTCTAGAGTTTTTGAGCTTTATTTACTAAAAGTCACTCAGATCTTTTAGTTTTTTTTTTCTATGTCTCTTTCAAGAGAAATTTCTTATTACCTAGGAAATTGAATTGATTGTCGTTTCTTAGATATTATATTTTGTGTGGTTTATACATCTAAAGAGTAAGCAATGGCTTTTCAAAATTAGTGATGTAATGAAGAAAATGGTTTTATGTCATTCAGTGACATAACAGTGAATTGACTTACAGTGTTCAATATCTATTTAAAAAGACTGTTTCATTTCTTTCACTCTGTTTAGAAAAGGAAGACCAGTGTCTCATGCCTGAAGCCTGGAATGTGGACCAGGGAGTAATTACCAAACTGAAGGAACAATACAAAAAGGAGAGAAAGGGGAAAAAGGGGGTGAAGAGTAAGTGGAAAACATTGCATCTGTAAATTGTAAATCTTGCCTCTTTTACATCCCCCAATTTTTTTTTCAATGTTTTCCTAAAACCACTTACTCTTTTTCTTTTCCGCTCCTGATCTCTTTCCTTTTCACCTGCTCTCAGGGGTTGAAATTAAATGGTTAGCTATTTGAGTATGACCTTAAAAAAATAAAAACAGCCATGCATATGATTATGGAATCATAATATATCCCAATAATACACCTAGAGCCTCATGAGAGTGTGGGACTATATATTCAAAACAGTGATAATTTCATTTTTGAAGTATATATGCTTAATTACCACAATGATTTTTCACTGTTGACAATTTTAAATCTCATCTAGTATGACCCTCTGGCAATCCACCCAAATTATTGCATATTATTTTTGGACTTGGAGACAGAAAGTTAATTTCTACCCCTGAATATTCTATGTGTTCATAACACACAGTTCATTTGCTCTCACCACTATATGCTGTATAGGGCACAGAGTCAAATCACAACTTTTAAAAGTATTTATTTTCTAATTTAATGTATATATTTATATATATAATAATTTGTATATATTTATATATATAAAACAATTTATATATATATGTATAAAACTCATTATACAGATTATTAAGTTTAGCAGTAGAACTAATTAAGTATGTAAAGTGGAAATACAGAGTCTTTCAAGCATCCCTGAAAACCATCTAAAACACCTTTTTAGGCTAAACTACCTCCTTGTGCTTCCACTCTCATTGACACTATGAACATAGGGCTCCCTTTTATGGCAAAAGGAATTGTATCCTTTGGGATATTAAAGTAGTGTAAAGTAAGATTAAAATCCAATTTAGTGAAACATGCATTTAAAAGTTGGAAAAAGTAGTGTAGTTATTCCTGATAAACATTTAAATCTTTATTTAAAATATCTTAGGTGTTATAAGTAGTTAGCTTGAATGGATAAAAAGTCAGTGACTATTTTTGATGTTATCATTATACCAACTATTACATAACTGAGAGATGATGTTATTTGATGCCTCCTCAATATAAATTAAATCACGAGAAAGATTAATATTAAAATATAAGAGTATTTTGCAACTTTTATCCAAATGTATGGATAAAAAATTTAATCTTAAACAATAATGAGACATGCTTTATTAGGACTTTTCCAACCATGGCAAAACCAGTTATACTGAAATTTTAATGCAAATATCATAAATGAGAAAGAATATTTTAATTTTCAGATTGCCTTAAAGTTGATATTTCTTTAAGTCCTTATGCTGCAATAATGAATGTCTTCAAATGTAAAACATCTCTCGATTGGAAGGGTATCTAGGTCTTATGTGGAATCCACCTACTATTATATTGATTATTCAGTTCTTGTCAAATATCAAGGCATTGCTGTAGTTGGAATTTAGCCCTTAAGATCTAAAATGGCACCATTTGACTGGAACAGTATTCCTACTAATGGAAGCTATTGGATTTCCTGACTGGGGATTATGATCACTATGCAGGCATATAGCACATAGTTTTTTGGTGTGATGAAGAAAAATGACTGCAGGGAGAGGAATTTTAATGTGTTTCATTGAGGATGGAAGGACTGCAGAGTGAGGCTCAGCACATTTTGTTTATTTTTGTTAGTTCATGTTGTCTTAATAGCACGGTGGTTTGGGAATAAGTGAAGACATGATAAAAACAGAACTGAAGCAAAGCTTTGACTTGATACACGAAGCATGGATTTATAAATCACCATAAATATTTTTTTAATTGAATTAAAAATTACTCATTGGAAAAGTTTGAGTCCTTTTGATATGGTCAAGTAGAAATATTTCCAGTCAAATTGTGTACTCCAATCATACTGTCTTGAAATATATTTCTAGGTATTAGTTAAAATTGCTTAAAAGTAGTTGTATTCTTTGCTGGTATAGGAAAAAAACCGTAACGGACTATGGGTAAGATTTTCCCATTCTTAATTAAACTTGTAACAGGAAAAACTACCGAAGATCTGTTTCAGCCTCTATCCTATATAAAACAGTCAAAACAGGGATGTGGGAGAATGAAGAATCAAAGCTCAGGTAAGTAATCAGTAGGGCATGAGACTTCACCTTGGGTACCATAGTTTCAGGATGTAAGGCAATGAATGCAACTTAACATAAACAGACAAACAAAAAGGGATGTTATTGTTTGATTCAATACACAGTAGCTTCACAGTCCGTGGTGTCTGTCTGTAGTTAGAGTAATGTACAAGGATTATAGAATAATACTATTTGTAATGGTCCAAATTGCACATGAACATTGTTTTTCATGCAAATAGCAATATTATTCCATTAGCTTTATTTTTAAAATATATGTAAAACATAATTCTTCTCAAGAAATAAACTCTTAAAATAATTTGAAAACTTGGAAAATAATTACTTTTTGATTTAGTAGCGTAGTTTTAAAGGTGAATGTAGGTAGATGTGAATAAGGTTTGTGGCACCATTTTGATCCAGTTGAATAATTCTCTTCTTTCTTGTTCTCTTCCTTCCTGTTTTTGGGCTAGGGCCCAATAGGTCAAAACTACAAGATATGCTTGCTAATTTGAGAGATGTTGATGAACTTCCCTCATTGCAGCCATCTGTGGGTTCACCTTCCAGACCCACCACCTCCAGGCTTCCTGAACACGAAATAAATAGGGCAGATGAAGGTAAGTATGTAAGACCTCTGGGGGTGTCTGCGTGGCTCAGTTGGTTAAGCATCTGACTCTTGATTTCAGCTCAGGTTCTGATCTCAGGGTAGTGAGATTGAGCCCCGTGTCAGGCTCCACGCTGGATGTGGAGCCTGCTTGGGATTCTCACTCTCCCTCTCCCTCTGCCCCTCTCCCCCACACCTCTCTCTCTCCCTCCCTCCCTCCCTCCCTCCC
>NC_048221.1:115035720-115171396 GCF_002007445.2 Ailuropoda melanoleuca
TTAAAAAAAAAAAAAGACACTTTGGAGCACAAAAAGTATGGAAATATACATATACAAGTTTAGTTATTCAGAAGGACTCTTTAAGAAAAGAATTTTATTTTACAGGTGTTTGATCTACATAGTATCCCCCAAATGTAGGCTTTCTTACATGCAGGGGGGTGTGATTCAATCTTTTAGACTTAAGAATGGGTGCATAAACTTAAAGACCAACTAAATTCTAGTTTAGAACATCCCCTGGCTCCACAGAAGCCATATTTTCAAATGTTTTATTTAAGCAGTTTGTCGCTGATAAATGGAAAAGGGAAAAAAGACACCTTGAAAGTCTAGTCACATTTTCTGCTTTCTGTTTTTACTTTGTACCCTGTTAGTCCTTGTCCAATTGCGTGTATTTTTTTTTTTTTTTTTTTTTTTACAAAGTTACAGTCCCTGGGTAGAATAATTCCATTTTATTTTATTCACTTAACATAAAGCCACAAAAATAACTTTCATAATTATATCTTTAAGATTACATATGGTATTTTAGACCTGATACTTAACCATTTCCCTGTTGGAAATTTAGGTTCCTAGTTTTTTATAGCACCATCTTATGATATATACAGTTCTTTCTTTTAGATGTAAGTTCTGATTTATCTGTTTATAAATTTATTAAGTACCTATATGTAGAAATTGATTTTAATATGTATGTTTACATGAGCTGAAAATCCAGTATGACATAAAAATAATCTCAATGATTAATAAATATTTTTCAGAATTTATTTTTAAAAATTGTCTTGGATTTAAATGCTGTAATAATTTGCAGTGAATATGCCTCTTCAAATTATTATTGATTGAACAAAACAGCCCAGGAAAAAGCCACAGAAAAATCAGAGGTGTTTTTCTTTCTTGGTTTTGAAAATTAGTTACATTTTAAAGAGACATAAACTGATAGAACTTTGCACAGATTTATGGTTGGAGTACTTTTTAAATGAAATTGTTGACCATAACATGGTTAGTTATTTGTTAGAGTTAATTATAGTACACTTGGAATTTATTACTCATGCATTAAATAATAAAGATGTGTACATTATACCTTTATAGTACAATTTCTTTGATGTAGACACCTCTTTTGAATTACAGATGTGAAGTCTTGGGCCTCATTAGGTGTGTCTGTTGTTCACTAGGAGATGCATACAGTTGACCCTATCGATGTGAGAATTTTAATCAGTTTCAGTTACTCCAAGATCAGGTCTAGATAAGGAGAAAAGTTAGTTCTTCTTTTATTCTGATAACTCCTAAAGAGTTTTATCAGAGATTTCCTCTTGTGGAATTCTAATAATAGAGGCGGACTAAGTACTATCTACTAAATGACAAATGTACAAAAGTATTACATAAGCCACAGAAAGTGCCCTTGGTAGAAAAAAATATTTAAGAACCTTAAAACTGAAGGGTTGAAAATCTAGCTTAATTGGTTGTCCTAAGTTTTCCTCCTCAGTGTGAGGTTTTCAGCAATAGAAAAGTATGTAAGAAATACATTGTGTATTTAATCGTATGTGACTGATGCTTCTTGGTCTCCAGTTTAGTTTCAGAAAACAGGTCCACAGCCTGTGTGATATAAATGTTTATTACTTTGTTTTTGTTTTAATAATACAGAAGACAGTGCCATACTTAAGAGGGTACAGTTCAGTAATTTGATTAGACCTGATTAGAGCTAGTAATATTCAGTTACCAGATAGAAATGTGACATATGGTCTTAAGTTCTAAGGCATCTTAGAGAGCAGTCAAGTGAGGTCTGCCCATGGTTGCTCTCTCTTAGCCCCTCCGGTTGGCTGGCTTAGCCGGTGGTGTGTGGTGGAAGGAGTTGCTGCCTTCCTTTGTTTTCAGGTTTTGCTCATTTTTAGAGCATTATTTAAATTAGCCCAAACAATGTGTATGCTCAAATCCCATGAATCTTAGTCTTGTTTTTTTAAGAATTGTTTTTATTTCACACCTGAACAAAGTTGTCTAGAAATAGTAGAGATGAAAGCAGACAAAACACCTGGCTGAAGACTCAGCCTCATAGACTCACGTGAGTCTTTTATTGAAATTTTGGCATGAAAATTGCCATTCTAACTTAAATAGTCCCCACTCTTCAATAGTAAATGTTAGAGTTGTTCAAACCACTCAGAAGATATGTGGTATGTTTGGGTAAAACCCATTTTTATTATTGCTGCTTTATTGTATGGCAGTTTAAAAATGTCTTAATTTATATTCTCCTTTGTTCTTAGAGGACTTTAAATAGAGTGCCTCTACTATTTTTAAAACACATAATTATTCTTTCAACAAATACTTACGATTGAATTTAAACTTACATAATCGAATCGAAAGCTGAAAAGCAGCTTTAAGTCCAGTTTTTTACATTAACTGACTTGTTTCTCTCTTTTTTTTTTTTTTAGAGAGGGAGAGTGAGAGGACAAGTGGAGAGAGGGGCAGAGGGAGAGGGAGAATCTCCAGCAGGCTCCACTCCCAGCACTGAGCCCAGCATGGGGCTTGATCTCTTGACCCTGAGATCACAACCTGAGCAGAAGTCAAGAGTCGGAAGGCAATTAACTGAGCCACTCAGAGGCCCCTTGACTTGTTTCTTTTAAGAAAAAGTTAATTTACTTTTTTTAACAGCCTAAGTTTAAACTACTAACTTCACGTAATCAACTTACAAATGTTTGTCGTTAGTAAAGTAACCACAGCTAGAAACCTACTCAAAGACCATCTCTGACAGTTTGCTAGAATAATTTGCATTTGTAAAAATCAATAGCTTACTACTGGCCAAATTAAATAAAATTCCTATTTTAATTTGGCAATTTGCTTTTAACTAGTTCTTCTATGATGGTGATTGAAGGGATTGGATTGGTGTGTTCAGTGTTATAAAGATATTTTCACTTATCACAAAGAAAATCTGGCCTCTTGAAGCACACTTAGCAGCTAATGAAAGTGTTCAAATGGGCACTTACAAAAAAAATTCTTTGAAAAATAAATCCACTTACAGTGAAAAAATTTTTCTTTGAAATAAACATTTTTAAGTGAAATACAACACTGTTGAAGTCATAAGAGAGCTGGTCAGTAAATTATCACAAAGTGAATTCAGCGTGTTACCTCTGCTTAGGTCAAGAAGCAGAACGTTACCAGGGCCCTGGAAGTCTTGCTGTGCTTCAAATTACTGCTCCTTTCCTTGTCTCCAGACATAATCCTGACTTCTAAACCAGCATTAACTTTACCTCATAGAGGCACATTTTACAGTTGTAACCATTTTCATTTGAAATTTTCTGTATTCCTCCAGGTTATAGAATTATAGTTTTATTTTGAATGAGACCAGCAGTGTTCAGATCACTTGTTATATATATTTAATAATTGATAGAAATAATTTGAGTAATAAACAGGAAATATCAAATGAGGAAAACCTACTTTTTTTTAGTCTTTTTTTTTTGGTGTGTGTGAAAAAGAGAGGACAATGGGCTGTTGGATTTGTTTCATGTTGTACTTTTCTAATTAGATGATACCTTCAGTTATGGTTAAGATATGGAAAAAGCAGCCAGTTCTGGGACGCCTGGGTGGGTCAGTTGGTTAAGCATCCTACTCTTGATTTTGGGTCAGGTCATGATCTCAGGGTCCGGGAATCGACACCCTTACTGGGCTCCGCTCGGCAGGGAGTGTTTCTCCCTCTGCCCCTCCCCCAGCTATGCATGTGAGCTCTCTCTCTCTCTCAAAAAAATAGGATCTTAAAAAAAAAAAAAGCAGCTAGTTCTTCAGGGCTTTCTGCTAACTGAATTTTATTGTGTTTAAAAGTGTTTAAAAATAAATGTGGACAAGTCCTTAAGAGACTAATTGTTTACACTTTAGAGGTTTTTTATGTTTCTTTTGTCTTCCCCCTTCAGTGGAAGCCTTGACTTTTCCTCCTTCTTCTGGGAAGTCTTTCATCATGGGAGCAGATGAAGCCCTTGAAAGTGAACTGGGACTTGGAGAATTGGCAGGCCTTACGGTGGCCAATGAAGCAGATTCACTAACTTACGATGTGAGTCGTGGTTTTATTTTTGTTCTTTTCTCATTTCTTAAAAATAAAAAGTTAACTTTATAGAAAAAGACAGGAGTAAAACTTCTTCACAAGTATAGAATTTGGTTCCATTTTAATTGCAAACATTGAAAATATGAATATATTCTAAATAATCATTTTTCACATTGCATAGAGATTAAAATTATGGGCTTCGCCTAAATCTGTAAGTCATTATAGCTTGTTTATTGGTTTTAGATAAGGGAAAGAATTCCCTTTCTGTTACCAAGTTTGGGTTTTGTGTTTTAGGGTACCAGTGATCAGTTGAAATTCATGCTTGCCCATGGCAACATTTGTGTTTCTTTAGTACATTACCAGTGAATATCCCACCTACAAATGATTTTAGCTGTTGTTAGGGAGGGATGTCTGTAGGGTGCTTTTCAGATATTAAGGCAGACCCATCAGTGAGTTGGACCAAAACTGAAATCTTGATACCTTTATTCATGCATTCCTTTACTTAATCCCCAGCACAGTTGTTTCATAAATAACATTTGTAATTGTTCATGACAATAAATTGTCAGAAAAAGTTGCTTATTTTATAAAGTGTTTACAGTTTGTCTTATCTTCATTGAAATCCTCTCAACTTTGATACCTCATTATCTTTGTTGGAGAGCAAAGTATAGCTCCTGTCACATGGGGGATGTAGGATGGATGCTTAAGCAGACCATGGATGCGAGAAGGAAGTACTCCACAGAGCAACCTCACCACTCACTCCTCTTCCTGAAAATCAAAAATTCTCACTCTCCTTGCTAAGTCTATTAGTAAGTCTTTTGGGTTCTCCCTCCAAAAATAGCTGAAATCCATAGCTTTTTTTTTTTTTTTTTAAACCTCCCATCCAACTCCATTTCTTCTTCATCTGGAACTACTACAGTAACCTAATTTAAATGGTCTCTTTGCTCCCCATTCTCCACATATGTGATACAGGCTTTAAAAAAAATTATTTTTATATCCTTATGTTTTACGTCTCTCTGTATAAAAACACCCATTTAGTTGACTTTCGTTTTTTTTTTTCATCTAACCTTTGACAAACTTTTTGATTGGAGCAGAGTCTTTCTTTTTCTTTTTATTTTTTTATTTATTTTTTTAAAAAGATTTTATTTATTTATTTGACAGAGATAGAGGCAGCCAGCGAGAGAGGGAACACAAGCAGGGGGAGTGGGAGAGGAAGAAGCAGGCTCATAGCGGAGGAGCCTGATATGGGGCTCGATCCCATAACACCGGGATCACGCCCTGAGCTGAAGGCAGACGCTTAACCGCTGTGCCACCCAGGCGCCCCCAGAGTCTTTCTTTTTAAAGTAATTACTGATATATTTGGATTTAAATTCATCATCTATTGTGTTACTTATTCTGTGTTCCTTTTTCTCCTATTTTTGCCTGTATTGGGATTATTTTTTATTATTCACCCCCACCCAATTATTTGGAGATGATGAACTCTTTCATTACTCTTTTATTGTTACCCTAGAGGTTACCACACACATCCTTATCAAAATTTTAATGCAAAGACCATTAGGACACTTTTAACTCTACTTAAAATCTCCTCCCTTGGGGAGCCTGGGTGGCTCAGTTGGTTAAACATCTGCCTTCAGCTCAGGTCATGATCCCGGGGTCCTGGGATCAAGCCCTGCATCAGGCTCCCTGCTCAGCAGGGGGCCTGCTTCTTCCTCTCCCTCTGCCTGCCACACCCCTGCTTATGTGCACCCCCTGTCAAATAAATAAATAAAATCTTAAAAAAAAAAAAACCCAAAACTCCTACCCTACTACATATATGTCATTCTTGTTATGTATTTTCTCTAGACATTAATCTCCTACAAGGTAATGTTTTGTACACTGAGTATTCAGTTAGGATTATCCATTTTACATTCTTCATTTTGCTTTATTCTCTTCTCTCCTGCACATCTGACTGTCCATCTGGGATTACTTTTCTTTTACTCTAAGAACTGTTAATATTTCTCTTTGGTGAAGGTCTGCTGGTGCCCAGTTCCCTTAGTTTCTGGTTTTATTAAATTGTCTGTATTTCACCTGAGTGGGTTAACTATTACTTCTGGTATCTAATTCCATTTGGCAAGGGTTGTTTTGTTTTGTTTCCTTTTTAAGCATTCTAAATATATAATTTCATTTTCTTCCATTGTTTTCTGCTAAAGTTAACTGTCTATTATTGGTCGTTCAGTGGTAGTCTGATTTTTTTTTTTTTCCCCTGACTGATAATCTTCCTGTGTCTGAATTTTAGCCAAGGTTTAGATTTCTTTTTATTTAGCCTTCTTGAAGTTCTTATACCTTCTTGGCTTAATATGTTTTTATCAGTTTTGTGTAAAATTCTCAGCCATTCGTCTTCAAATATTGCTTTTGCCCTTCTTTCTCTTTGTTTTCCTTCTGGAACGCTAATTAAATTGTTAGATCTTTCTATATCCTCTGTCTCCTACTCCCTCTCCTGTATTTTCCATCTTTTGTTTCTCCATACTTCAGTCTCGATATTTTTATGACCCATCTTCTGGTTTACTAATTCTCACTTCAATTATGTGTAATCTGTAATTAAACCCATCTATTTAGGTTTTATATTGTTTGCTTCTAGAATTCTTTTTATTAATTGTTTATCATTTTCTTCCAAAATTTACAGTGTTGTCTTTTATCTTCTTGAACACAGTAAGCATGATTATGTATCTGCTCGTTTTCATTTATGCGTATTATCCTGCGTAGTCATGGTTATTTTTTATTATATCCAAATAACTATGCCTGAATAACTTCAGGCCTAGAGTGATATCTTCCCTAGGGAGTGTATTTTAATTTGCTTCTCTCAGATGTCTGTAGCCATTAGAAATCTGGATCACCTCATTCCATTTTCAATTTTTCAGATAATCTAAAGCTGATCTACAGGCTCTATAAGGGCTTGTATTCTTCTAGTTAACTCTTCTATCTAGAATGCAGCCCAAGAGCACCTGGGTGGTTCCATCAGATGGGCGTTTGCCTTCGGCTCAGGTCATGATCCCAGGGTACTGGGATCAAGGCCCTCATCAGGCTCCCTGCTCAGCAGGGAGTCTGCTTCTCCCTCTACTGCTCCTTCTGCTTGTTCTCTCTCTCTCTCTCTCTCTCAAATAAATAAATTAATTAAATCTTTAAAAAATAAAAAGAATGCAGCTCTTTGAACTCAAAACCTAAAGCAAAGAGGTGCACAAGCCCCACTTTCTTGGCAGGCGCTAGACACCAGTTTGTATCTCCTTGCACTATACAGCTGTCAGAAGCACAGCCTGACCTCTCAGCCATCCCTTCTGGAATCAGTAAACACCCTCTGGGAAAAACAGGTCCAAATATCAGGCTTTTTAGACTTCTGTCTTCCCCTGGATTCTGGTCTGCTTTTTCTTCACTGTTTTGCTGGTTTTTCATTTAAAATTTTTTTAGCTCTGCTTTTCTATTTATCCTCAAGTGCAGACTTGATCCTAATAATCTAGTCTGCCATAGCTAGAAGCAGAAGTTCCCACTAGATACTTTTCTTCTTTCTATACTAACCCCACAAAGATTTAGTCCAGTATGTTATGGAGCTCAGTCATGTCCCTGGAGAAATGTCATTCTCTCTCTTTTTTTTTAATATCTCTGAGTTGTTAAAAAAAACTCAGTGTTATACCTGGGTTTCTGAAAGCAGTCTCTAGTTCTTCTTTTTTTTTTTTTTTTAAAGATTGTATTTATTTATTAGAGAGAGCACAAGTGGGGTGAAGGGCAGAGGGAGAAGTAGACTCCCTGCTGAGCCGGGCGCCTGATGTAGCACTCGATCCCAGGACTCCAGGATCATGACCTGAGCCGAGGGCAGATGCTTAACTGACTGAGCCACCCAGGGACCCTGAAAGTAGTTTCCAGTTCTAATACACATACTAGTAATCTATTGCTGTGTGACAAATTGCACCCAACACAGCTTAAAACAACATTTGTTATATCATAGCTTCTGGGGGTCAGTAATCTGAGACAGTTTAGCTGTGTGGTTCTGTTCTCTCATGTAGTCAAGGTGTAGGCAAGAATTGTAGCCTTCAATGAAGACTGACTTGGGGAAGATCTGCTTCTAAGCTCACTTATGTGCTTGTTGGAAGGCCTTGGTTCCTTCGTGGCTATTGGCTGGACACTAGTTCCACACCACATGGGCCTCTCTGTGGGTTCCTCAGAAGGGCAGCAGGCTTCCTCCAGTGTGAGTGCCCTTGAAAAGAGAGTGAGCAAGAACACCCAAGATGCAAGGTTTTTGCTGTGTGTTATTGGTCACACAGAGCAACCCTATGATGTAGAGGGGATTCACAAGGTGTAAATATGAGGAGGTAGGGCTGATTGGGAACCATCTTAGTGGCTGTCTACCACATTAAGATATTCAGAAGGAATCGAAATGTTCTTAAATATGAAAATCTTTCAGCTCGTTAATAAGAGCAGACAAAGAGTCAACTTAGTTCATTCCACTTCTCCCCCTGCCTCCCCCCACAAGGATAACCAGCACCAATTCTTATAGTAGTTCCTTGTATTCTGTGTTTTGTCTTCTTACTGCCCCAATTGTGACATGGTCTGTCCAATTTTTTGCAAATTTTTAAACTTCTGGGTCCTAAGCTATAGTTGATATTGAGAGTGTAGCCTCTGAAGCCAGACTGCTTGGGTTTGAATCCTGACTCCTCCGCTTACTAGAGGGCAAGTCACTTAACTTCTCTTTTCCTTACGTGTCTATTCTATAAAGTGGGGATAATGGTAATTCCTTCATAGAGTTGTTGTGACAATTAGGTGAGTTAATGCATGTTAAGTTTTTAAAAAATGTAAAAAATAATGAATAATGCTTATAATAGCAGCTGTTGTTAGTATCTTGCTGGCTTTTGTCATTGTAAGTATGGTAATATTTCTCCAGTGTGTTAACAGTATACTTGGCCCACTCTTGCTTAAACCTAGCATGATTATTAGTTGTGGAGCATGAATAGCTCATATGTGGTGCTAGTGTAAGGTTAAACACGAACCTCTTTGGCTTTCCCATTAGTTGGAAATGAAAAAAAAGCTGAAATATAGTTGAAATGAGAAAAAACACATTTTTAGTTGTCGGGATGGAGTTTCTGTGGATGACGGGTTGTATGAGTGGAATCTATTGTTTTGTAACATCTGATTCTCTCTTCCAATGTTAACATTTTATGTTTCCAGTTTATAAACCTTGTTGCCAATTTGATGAAGAAAATTTAGCTCTTTGTAGAAAGTATTGAAAATCTCAGAAGTATCATATTCTATAATGTTAACAGGTTTAAAGGTAACTTAGTTTTTCAGCTCTTACCCCAAATTAGTTTCTGTACTATAATTTAGGTTGAAATTACTTGTCTTTGGGGTTTTTTACTCATCCTAGTGAAGATCTATTTTATGTTATTTAATATTCTTTCAATATTGAATTATGTTACCTCTTTTCTTATTTTAGCATTTATATTTCTTCAAAGAAAGCCACTGTTGACATGTTAATTTTGCCTGTTGATTTGATTATTTACATGTAGAAATTATATTGTTTTGGAAGTTGTAAAATGTGATGATTTAATGACAAATCAGCAAGAATTAATGTGGAAATATAATTTTTTTCCTGTCCTGAACTAAATGTCTGGGTATTTTTCTTTGTTTCTTTAATAGATAGCAAACAATAAGGATGCATTGAGGAAGACATGGAACCCTAAGTTTACATTACGAAGTCACTTTGATGGCATTCGAGCCCTTGCTTTCCACCCCACTGAGCCTGTTTTGATAACAGCATCAGAGGATCACACATTAAAAATGTGGAATTTGCAGAAAACAGCCCCAGCCAAAAAGTGAGAATATTCTACTTTAACTGTATTTGAGTATTTTAATTATCAGTTTTTCAGCAGAAAAATACTTAAATTATTTGCTGTTAAATTTCTCAATTTATCAAGTATCCCTTCTAGTTCTTTCTTCTTTATCATGTTACATAATTAGAATTTTCCCCTTCATACTCACAATCTGATATTAGGTTGGAAAACTGACAATGAGAGAGAAGTGGTATTATCTGATAGTTTCCCAGAGTTTCTGAATGCTATTTACAGTCCTTATATAGTGTTTTAAATGGTTGTCATATTTGTGGAGTCCCTTATCTATACTGAAGGTTTCTACTGTTGTTGTAAAGAGGTGTAGGCATGTTTAAAATCCTCAAACCCCCGAACCATGCCCTGTTGTTTATTAGGTTTGGACTAATGGTGTGGGAGGGAGGGAAGGGAGGGAAGGCTGATTGAGAGGGGTGAGGGACCTCTCTTTGGTTTTGTCTTTTGCCCTTGACACTTTAGGTACTTTCCATACCCACCAAAATGTGTAGACAGAAAGGCAGTGCTGTCACTTAACTGCTAGTTCTTGCCTTGGCTCCTTGGTTCCTCTCTAAGCATGAACAGACATGAGTTGTTATAAACTCTTATCAGTCACCAAGCTAGTCTCAGTCCCACTTGGTGAGGTACTTATTGGAGATCCCTCTCCTTGTGTCCTTGAATCAGGTGGCCCAGAACCCAGCACATGCCATCCAGTGTCAGGCACTTCTATTATCGGAAGAATAGAAATGAACATGAACTGGAGGAGATTACTAAAGTTTTACTACTGATAGAAGATATCTATTGCCAAGTTTAAAAGAGATCAGTGACATTCCTGCTGTGAGTCATACATGGACTAGATAAAATAACGTGATTTATCAGTCTTCATGACATAGCTCAACCAGATCTTGCTAAAACCAAGAGAATCCTCATATGGATCAGGTATCTTCAGAAGAGAAAAATTATTTCTTAGTTATAAATTATTTCTAGTTCTCTGGTCATAATGGGCATCTCATTAGAGAATGTGAACGTCTCATATATTCTTGACTAAAACTTAAAAGATATTGAAACAAGTATCTTGTTGGTGATAGCTTAGTAATAATACCTTCACATGTAATAACATGGCCTGTTTACCTTTGAGCTTAACATTTTGGAAATGCTTGAGAAGAGAAATCATATGCCTATAAAAAACTAATACAATACAAGAAATGGTAAGTAATTGACTTTAAATCCAGTTTAAGTATTAGGCAGTGTAGACTATCTATGCATTCAGCATTCTGAATAATGAATAAACTAATGACTTGGACATATTAGCCTTGATGGAAATGCAAAGAAATTAAAGTACCATGTATTGAAATCCTGCTATGTGCATGGTTCTGTCCTAGGCTCTTTTATTTGTAGAATTTCATTTACTCCTGTGAGTGGTGTTATCCCAAATTTTCTGTTTTGTTTTAAATAGAGAGGAATCTGAAGTTCCAAAAGAATAAGTAATTTGCCTAGAGTTAGCCAGTTAATTGAATCCAGAAATGTACCTCCTCAAAGCCCATGATATTCTCTGAGTGCGGCTCTCTCAGTAGTCAAATAGACTATGAAATGCTAAGAGCACTGTAAGCAGGTGTTGTTACTAAACAAGGATTTTGTTTCTTGAGGCCACAAAAATATGTGATTGGTGTCAGGTAAGCTTTCTTAAGTGTCCTAGGTTGGGAATGGTATATTACCACAGTGTTGGTATTTCTAAAGGCTATTTTGTGGCATATATTCATTGATACTGTTTACTACTAAAACTTGGAGTAGTAAAAGTCCTCTCTCTCTCTCTCTCTCTCTGATTTAGGAGTACTTCTCTTGATGTGGAGCCTATCTATACGTTCAGGGCTCATAAGTAAGTATGTGCGTTTTCTCTAAGTCAGCATCACTGTACATCAGCCTGATTAGAGTATTTTGTTTTCTTTCACTTAAGTATTTGTGTTATGTATTTTTTGTATTTAATAGCAGTTTTGGGGAGGGGTTTTGGGTTTTTTTTTTTTTTTTGATAAATGTAAAAAAGATAATACAGTGTTAAAAACAAGTTTATTACTACCAGAGATCCTTGCTGAAATTAGATTTTATTTGGATGATGTTTAAATGTTATATATCTTGTGCTTGAAATAAGGTGATGCAATAAGGTTTGGATATTAAAAATCAGGACCTTTTTTTCCTTAAAGATAATCCAGATAAAAATATGAAGAATTTTTAAATTATGATCACATATTGCATGCTGTTCATATTTCTGTATAAGCTTAAGAAATACACTAATTCACTCGATTTAGCACAGACATTGGCATATTTTTTTTTTAAAGATTTTATTTATTTATTTATTTGACAGAGAGAGAGACAGCCAGCGAGAGAGGGAACACAAGCAGGGGGAGTGGGAGAGAAAGAAGCAGGCTCCTAGTGGAGAAGCCTGATGTGGGGCTCGATCCCAGAACGCCAGGATCACGCCCTGAGCCGAAGGCAGACTCTTAACGACTGCGCCACCCAGGCGCCCCTAGCATATTTTTTACATAAAGGGTCAGATTGTAAATACTTTTCCAGCTTTGTAGGCCATATATTTTCTATTATATATTCTTGTTTTTAGCTCAGTTTTAAAACCCCTTAAAAAATGGAAAAATCATTCTTAGCTTGAGGACTGTATGAAAACAGACCACTGGCAGGATTTGACCCATGGGCCATAGTTTACCAATCTCTGGTTTAGCAGAAGAAGAAAAATGAGCAGTGCTTTTATACTATTTCTATTCGTCATAGAAAGCAGAAAAATAGAAAGCCATATGAATACTTAACCATTTTTTTTTCTAACAAGTCCTATTATCAGATTGATTTTTGGGAATAGAAATTGATTTTTATCTCCCAGAGGTCCAGTGCTTTGTGTGGTAATGAGCAGCAATGGTGAGCAGTGTTACAGTGGTGGTACTGATGGACTGATCCAGGGCTGGAATACCACCAACCCCAACATCGATCCCTATGACTCCTATGGTAGGTGTTTCCCCAAAGATGTGAAAGAATAAACTGTTTTATTCTTATACATTTTACATAGCATATATAAGGATAAAATGAGATATTTTAAAAAATAAATTGGTAAAAGGGAACAAGGTCTTTATTTTGTTAAAAAGGATTCTTGTATTTAGGAAACAATTCAATATATATATATGTTAAAAGAAAAAAGAAAAAAATGTGTTGTTCCTGAAAAAACAGTTCCTACCCCCCAAAGTTCTATTGGCTGGAAATGCTGGCTTGACTGACAATTGTTTTCTTCATTTTAGGCATCTGTACATTACTTGATACCTTATTACTAATCCGTAATCGTGTTTCATTACTAATACTATTACTACATATTCATTACTATTCTTGACAAACAACTGAAGGAATGTGAATGTTATTCATTTATTATTAGAGTGTGTAGAGGCGAATGATTTTTAAACTCTGTGACACCAAAATACTTGAAAGACCTTAAAAATTAAGAAGTGCCCTTTTAGCCTTGGGAACAGTACCGTGAAACATAAATCCACATTATAGTCTATCACTAGATGTTACCATAAATTCTCTTGCAAAAACTGTTTAGGAATTGACATTTTGGTTTCGTCTTATGTTCTTTCTTAAATTCTAGAATGGCGTGGAGTGTCGTATTTGTCCTAAAGCCACATTTATTTTCATTTTCATTTTCGATTAATTTTGCTACCAAACCTAAGAAATTCAATAAACAAAAATTTTTCCCAACACTTATTTAATAAGCATTTAACATATATTTTGTAAAAGGTAAACCCTCTCCGTGTTTTTCCTTACTTCCTTTATCTCTCTAACAAGTGGATCAGTTGTCTTCATTCTGTTTCAAGCCAACCAGTACTTCCCCTTTTGCTGTTGACCTCATTCTCTCTTGTTTCTTTTGAGACTGCATTTGATTCTCTCTCGCTCTCGCTTTGTCTCATTCTCTTCTTAAACCTTGCCCTCTTTTCTCTCTTCCCATCCCCTCAGCATGTAAGTAAATTTAAGTAACTCCTATCCTGAGCAAGGGAAAGCCTTTTCTTGACTCCATTTTCCTCTCTGGCTTCTGTTTAGTCTCTCTTTCCTTCATCATCTATGTCTCTCTGGTGGTAATGACTAGAAAACACAGTCAGGAGTTACTAATTCCATGTCCTTTTCCTGTGTATCATCCCTCTGCATTGTCTTCTGGCTGTCACACTTAAATATAATGAGATTATCAGTGACTGCCCAATTGGCTGATCCAAGGGGTATTTTACAGTCCTTGTTTTACTATATGTATTGGCTATCTGAAACTGTGGACTACTCCATCCTTTTTGAAATTTGTCCATTATTGGCTTTTTTGACACTTGTAACAATTTCTGTTTCCTGTCCTTCATAAACTTTAGTTTTTCCCACCTTAGATATTGGCACTTATCAAGGTCCTGACCCTATTCATTCTCTGTACACATATTTTTTGGTGAATTGAATTTACTTCTCTGGTTTTACATGCAGTTGACTCATAAATCTCTTCTTTAAGCCTCAGACTGCCTGCAGAACATTTCAAAGTGGTCATCTCATTGTCCATAAATACCTATAAGTGCTGTGTTTCTTCTCCCGTATATTCTTTATTAGATGGTGGCACCACCAAAATTACCCAAACTAGAAACCTAACAGTTATCCTTGTTGCTTTGTTCTGTGTACTCTCCACACCTTATTAATTACCTAGCTTTTTTGATATTACCCCCTACATATTTCTTGAATTTACCCCTTCTGCTTTGCCTCTTTTTACCACTCTCCTCTCTTGGGTCTACATCATCGCTCTCCCAGTCTATTGAAGCGGTCCCTTTGCCTTCATCTTGATTCTCTCCAATCTGTCTTCTCCACTACAGTGAAGCCTACCTTATTAAATACGCACTTCACCCAGCT
Source organism: Ailuropoda melanoleuca (assembly GCF_002007445.2). Classification (NCBI taxonomy): domain Eukaryota; kingdom Metazoa; phylum Chordata; class Mammalia; order Carnivora; family Ursidae; genus Ailuropoda; species Ailuropoda melanoleuca. The sequence goes on from NC_048221.1 coordinate 115,050,490, forward strand.
GCTCCTAGAAAACCCTTCAGTGGTTCATTTTGCTTTCACGATAATTTCTAAGTACCTTAATATGTTGTAGAAATCCCACCTTAAACTATCTCCTCTCATCTTATCTACTTCCTGCCTCAAACGTCACACTTTCAGTAATGTTGAATAGCTCATAAATTTCCTCACATGTCATGCTTTCTGTCCTTCTGTGATTTTGTAGGTCCCGCCTCTGCCAGCAGTGGCTTCCCTCTAGTTTTTGACTGGCCAACACCTGTATACTCCAGGTGTCATTCTCTCCGGGAAGCTTTCATTCACCCCAGTTACTCTCCTTGGAGACTGGTGTCTGTCACCATTGTTATACTTACCACAGTCTTTTGAGACCAGGATAGTATTGTGTCTTAATTATCTGGGTGACCCCAGCACCTAGCATAGTGCCTGACATATTGTGTCTTCAATAAATATTTTATGGTATGACAGAAGGTAGAGGACAGATAACATTATTGACATTTTAAACTTAACATGTGTGAGCCATGTTGAAAGTACTGCTTCGTAGAGGAGGAATAATGAAAGTTTCCAGTTTGACTTGTATTATGAAATGGTGCTAAGTGATCCCCCTTCCTCCCTCCCTCCCTATCATGCACATCATTGACTTGTCAGTTATTGCTGTTTGAGGATTTGGGGTTCCTCTAGGTCTCCGTTCCTGTCCACTTGGAGTAGCAGAGCCCCGTTGCTCCCGGGAGTAACTGCTGTTCCTAGTGTGGAGGTCCAGGGGGAGAAGTGGCCGAAGGAGCCAGGGGAGGAAGAGATCTCTGTTCACTTCCTCAGGGAAGAGTTGTGGCATCTCAGAAGGTGGATAAAATTTAGATGACGTGTGTTAACATGCTTTTTAAAAAATCTAGACAAATGGAAAGAAAAAAGGGAGGCGAGAGGGAAGTACCTAATTTTTTTAAGGAGAGAAATATATACTTAAAAATTTTAATGTATAAACTCAAAACTCTGCATTTGCATATTTCCAAGCCTCTTTTTAGTTATTGCCGCTTTTCGGAAGAATAACAGAAACTTGGGAAGCATGTTTTATACTGTTCTCAGGCACTTTTGTGTGTATATTTAGTTTCTTTGGAATCTAAGCACCATTAGGATTTGTTTATTTTCTCTTGATGTTGCATTCTTGCTGTTTTGTATAGATCCTTCTGTTTTAAGAGGCCCTCTTCTAGGCCACACTGATGCGGTCTGGGGCTTGGCTTATAGTGCAGCACATCAGCGTTTGTTGTCGTGTTCAGCAGATGGCACTCTCCGTTTATGGAATACAACTGAGGTTGCTCCAGCCCTAAGTGTATTTAACGATAATCAAGGTGCGTACTTTTGAAAAATGATTCTAAAGAATCTTTTATAAGATGTCTTATTGTAACAACAAGCAAATAAATAAGTAAATGATTCTACAAACAAATGTAATTTGAAGGGGTGTTTTTAAGCATGAAAGTATATTTGCTTAAATTTCCAGCTTAATGATTTTTAAAAACACAGTATTTGGTGAAGAGCACATATTAAAAATGTTTTTTCAAAATTGAGATATAATTTATATACAGTAAAAACGAGATATTAAGGATACGGTCTGTTGAGTTTGACAAATAAATAACTTTTGCACCTATCAAGATCTAGAACATTTCTTTCACCTCTTCAAAGTTTCTTTGTGTCTTTCCCAGTTCCTCTTCCTGTTTCCAATCAGGGGTATGATTTCTTTCATCATAGATAAGTTTTGTCTCCTAAAATTTCATATAAATGAAATCATACAATGTGTACTCTTTTTGTATCTGGCTTTTTATACTGTTTTTGTGATTCATCCGTATTCTAGTAAGTATCAATTTATTTATTTTTATGTTTAATAGTATTTCATTAAATCAGTGTATGTGTTTATTTACTTCTTGATGGACATGTGGGTTGTTTCCAGGTTTTTACTATTATGATCAAAGCTGCTATGAACATTCACGTATTTTTTATGAGCTAATAAAGAGCTAGAAGTAGAATTGCTGGGCATTAGAAGTGATATTGTATATTTAACTTTATGTGAAATTGCCAAGCTTTTCCAAAGTGGTTGTGCCATTTTACACCACTGACAGCAACGTGTGAGAATTCCAGTTGCTTTACATCCTTAATTATTAACACCTGGTGTTGTCAGTCTTTAGTTTTAGTCATTCTGGTGGGTTTGTAGCAGTGTTTCATTGTGGTTTTAATTTGCATTTTTGAGCACTTTTTTTGTGTGCTCATTAGCCATTCATCTATCTTCTTCTGTAATATACACATTTTTGAACTGTTTGTTTACTTTAGATTTTGAGCCAGATCAAAAGATAAGATTATATTCATACATACCATTCTGTTCTGTTTATAAATGCATTCCACGGTTAACCAAGTTTTACCCTATTCTAGATGATAGATAAAAATACCTTCTTTATTTTTGAGCTGTCGTAACTTGTGTCTGGGTTTTGATGAATTGCCAGCATCTGATATTTGTGTGACTCTACATAAAATAATAATAATAAAATCATAATAATTTGAAATTTTACTTAACTCCATATTTTTGATGAATTAAAATTCCTAATAAGAGATGGGCTTTTAAAATAAAGAATTCCCACAATGCCACTTCAAGCCTCAGGTTGAGTGGAAGCAACAAAACTTGTAGTCCATACTTGTTTTCCATTTATTTTCTGAGCCAAGGCCTGCATTCTGTGAATATTTTAGCTGAGTAACAGGTAGAAGACTTGCCGAACAGGTAAGAATAATAAAATAGGCTAGGGCTAAAAGTAACAAAAGAAATAATCTCCATTGAATGGCTACGAGCTTATTTTTATTCTAACATTGAGTCTTCTTTACTTCTTACGGAAATCTTGTGACTATTTGTTTTGCTATTTTATGAGGACATTTTCGAGTAGACCCTCTGATCACCATTCTCTGAATATGTTCTTACTCTCTTAGAATTGGGAATCCCTGCTTCTGTGGATCTAGTGAGCAGTGACCCAAGCCATATGGTGGCATCATTCAGCAAAGGATATACAAGCATCTTTAACATGGAAACGCAACAGCGCATTCTCACTTTAGAATCCAACCTAGATACAAGTATGTACAACACTTTATTTATTTATTTTTTAATTTATTATTTTATTATTAACATATAATGTATTATTTGTTTCAGGGGTACAGGTCTGTGTCTTACACAATACACATTGCTCACCACAACACATACCCTCCCCAGTGTCCATCACCCAGCCACCCCATCCTCCCGCCCCCCTCCCCTCCAGCATCACTATTTGTTTCCTGAGATTAAGTGTCTCTTATGGTTTGTCTCCCTCTCTGGTTTCATCTTTGTTTCATTTTTTCCTCTCTTCCCCTATGATCCTCTGCCTTGTTTCTTAAATTCCACGTGTGAGATTGTGTGATAATTGTTTTTTTCTGATTGATTTATTTTACTTAGCATAACACCCTCTAGTTCTATCCTCGTCGTTGCAAATGGCAAGATTTCATTTTTTTAATGGCTACATAATATTCCACATATATATACCACATCTTTTTTATCCATTCATCTGTCGATGGACAGATGGCTACATAATATCCATTCATCTGTCGATGGACAGATGGCTACATAATATTCCACATATATATACCACATCTTTTTTATCCATTCATCTGTCGATGGACATTTGGGCTCTTTCCATAGTTTGGCTATTGTGGACATTGCTGGTATAAACGTTGGGGTGCAAGTGCCCCTTCAGATCACTACATTTGTATTTTTGGGGTAAACACCCAGTAGTGCAATTGCTGTGTATACCAACTTTAAATAGTCTTTGGATCAAATTTTTAAGCTTTATCAAAATTATAACTAACAGAGTCAACTACAAAAAATACCTTGTTATATAATAGCTTGTTATTATAAAGAGTTCTGCCTTTTAAATCACAGAACACAGTAACTTAGAAGGATATAATGATTTACAATTGATTTTAAGACTTTGTGTTAAGTTTACACACATTTGTAACTATATTATTTGGAATAGCATTTGATCTATTCCAAAGAGGAGTCAAATTTTACTTTACACCAAATGATTAGTTTTCAATTCTATTTGAGGACAATAATATTTATTCTGAAAATAAAATCTTTTTCATGTCTCAAAATTTCATCTTTAAATCAACCTAATTTTGTATTAATAATGTCATTTGACACAGCCTGATTAGAATGTAGATCAAGTTCTGCCTTTCAGAATCTCAAATATGAAGCTTCTTATTGGATACATAAAGTCAGAAAATAATTTCTCAGATTGTGAAGAACATACTACAGAATCTTAGTGGTTTTGGCTTTTTAACCATTGCTTTCTATCTTTAGGCTTCATCCAGACGGTGATAGTTTAAGATGCAGTTGATAAAACTGTGTAAACATACACTGTCGTTTTAATCTGAGAACCAGGTTTAAAAAGAATTACCATGGCACGTGCATGTGTCTGTGTCTTTCTATCTGTCTGTCTGTCTCCCTCCTTCCCTCTACTCATTTTCTGTCAAAAATTTCCCTCTTTCCATTTTGGCTCTCTTCATGTTCTCTTCCCAGTCTGTTGTCCTTTGTTCTTTTCTGAGGTCCTGTGAGAATTGTTTGGGAAATAGACATGAATAGAGTTTTGAACTATTTGGATGTAAAAGTGAGAGGCAAAAAATAAAAACTGAGATTATGGAATAGGAAAAAGAGAATTTTTTTTTTTTTTGCAAAGAAATATAGGTTTTAGACTCTCAATAAATTTAAACTCATTTAAATATATGACCTAAAGCTACAGTGGTAAAATAACGAAAACAAGATAAAACTAAGAAAGATGTGAACATTCTTAGAATTATCTTCAGAGATTGTGGTCAATTATTTGAATGTCCTGAGTGGTAAATACTGATTTTTAATGACTGCTCTAAATTAATAAGACATCCTGTCTGGTGGATGAGATGGATAAACTGAATTAGGCAATCCCATTTTTTTCCTTAAGTGTGTGACTATAAAGTCATACAACTTTTTGCCTGATACTAGAAGCATTTTCTGAAGAAAACTGCCAAAAATGTTTTCAACAAAGGCAGCATTATTGGCATAAGTGATAATTATTTTGAGTTATAATAGTATGTCCTGACATTTCCTAAATTTCAGTTTGATTACTTTAGAGTTGTATAATTTAGTCTTTTATTCCTTTCTACCACGACTACCCCTACCTATTTATATTTGACTATGTTCTTCTTTTCTGGAATTTAGCAGATTTTTTTAAAATTAAAGTTCTGACCAAAAACATGTTTCAAGGTGAAAGTAAATTTCATATAGAATTTAAAAGAGTGGGGATGCCTGGGTGGCTCAGTTGGTTGGGCATCTGCCTTCAGCTCAGGTCATGATCCCAGGGTCCTGGGATCGAGTTCCATGTTGAGCTCCTTGGTTAGCGGGGAGCCTGCTTCTTCCTCTGCCTGCCACTCCCCCTGCTTGTGCTCTCCCTCTCTCTCTCTTTCTCACAGATAAATAAAATCTTAAAAAAAAAAAAAGAATTTAAAAGGATGAAGGAGTTTTGTTTTAAAAATCAGAATAGGGGAGGTTAAGATGGCGGAGGAGTAGGGGACACCTTTTTCAGCCGGTCTCCTGAGTTGAGCTGGATAGGTACCAGACCAGCAGGAATATCCACGGAATCAGCCTGAGACGCAGGAAGATACATCTGGATCTCTACAAATGAACATCTCCAGCGCTGAGTATCGAGGTACGAAGCGGGGAGCCGTGAAACCGCGCACAGATATCGGAAGCTAAACAGAAGGGGGAGGGAGCCGCCGTGTCAGGGCGCCGGGAAGCGGTAGCCACCTGCAAGGGGGAGCGGACAGACCGCGGACCCGCACGCTTGAGACAGCAGGCTGAGAAGGGAGCTCCGGGAGCGCACGCGGGACGGCTGGCGGTTGGCGGGCCACCTGCACGGGGGAGCAGGCGGACTCGCGGACGGCACCCGCGAGACAACAGACTTAGAACGCGAGCTCCAGGAGCGCGCGCGCAGGGCGGCTGGCGGGCCACCTGCACCGGGGAGCGGGCGGACCGCGGACCCGCACTCTGGAAACGGCAGACTGAGTCCGTGAGCCGGGAGCGTGCACCACCAAGCATCTCACGGAGCTCCGGAGCTCCGGTGTGCTCACTGGATCGAGGCTGAGACCGGGAGCTCCGGGAGCGTCCGCGGGGCGGCTGGCGGCTGGAGGGCCACCTGCACGGGGGAGCAGGCGGACTCGCGGTCAGCACCCGTGAGACACCAGACTGAGACGGGGAGCTCCGGGAGCCCGCGCGGGGCGGCTGGCGGCTGGCGGCTGGCGGGGTTGGAAACACAAAGGACAGAGACGTGCCGGCCCTGGAAGTGAGGGCTGGGACGCCGGGTGTGGGGCGCACAGCCCGGGATGCTGCAGGGTTGAGCAGCACCAACAGAAACAGAGTTAAAGTGGCCAGAACATCAGTGGAGAACGATCCGCGATCCCTCTGTTCTGAGACAGAGGCTGAATTTCAGCCGCTGCTGCTCTCTCAGAAGAGGCATAGCAAACCGCCAGGGAAAGCCGCCAGAGAACAAAAGCCCGGAAATACCGGCTCACAGGGTGCCCATCCCCATCCCCCCTCGCAAGGGACACAGAGACTCTACCCAAACAGGGTTTTCTGAGTACCGGCAGGCAGGCCCCTCCCCCAGAAGGCAGGCTGAAAAATCAAGAAGCCCACAACCCGGAGCGCCTGAGTGGCGCAGTCACCAAGCACCTGTCTTCGGATTAGGGTGTGATCACAACGCTCCGTAAGGAGTCCTTCATCGGGCTTCTCCACCGGGAACCTGCTTCTTCCTCTCCCACTCCTCTGCTTGGGTTCCCTTTCTTGCTGACTGTCTCTCTCTCTCTCAAATAAATAAATAAACTCTTTAAGGAAGAAGCCCACATCCCTAAGATCTCTATAAAACAAGGGCGCACGGCCTGGGTCCCAGTCAACACTTGGGCTCTGGACAACCCTGCAATCTCTCTTCATCAGAATGACGAGAAGGAGAAGTCCCCCCCAGCAAAGAAAAGATAATGAGTCTGTGGCCTCTGCCACAGAATTGGCCTCGGCCACAGAATTAATACATATGGATGTATCCCAATTATCAGAAATGGAATTCAGAGCAACAATGGTCAAGATGATGAGTAAACTTGAAAAAAGCATCAGAGAAAGCGTTGCTGAGAATATAGAATCCCTAAGGGCAGAAATGAGAGCGAATCTGACAGAAATTAAAAACTCAGTGGGCCAAATACAGTCAAAACTAGAGGCTCTGACGGCCAGGGTCACCGAGGCAGAGGAACGCGTTAGCGAATTGGAGGATGGGTTAGTAGAAGAAAAAACGAAAATAGAAGCTGGTCTTAAAAAAATCCACGCCCACGAATGTAGATTACGGGAGATTACTGACTCTATGAAACGATCCAATGTCAGAATCATCGGCATCCCTGAAGGGGTGGAGAAAAACAGAGGTCTAGAAGAGATATTTGAACAAATTGTAGCTGAAAACTTCCCTAATCTAGCAAGGGAAACAAGCATTCGTGTCCAAGAGGCAGAGAGGACCCCATCCAAGCTCAACCAGGACAAACCTACGCCACGGCATGTCATAGTGCAATTCGCAAATATTAGATCCAAGGATACAGTATTGAAAGCGGCCAGGGCAAAGAAATTTCTCACGTACCAAGGCAAAGGTATCAGGATTACGTCAGACCTGTCTACAGAGACCTGGAATGAGAGAAAGGCTTGGGGGGGCATTTTTAAAGCTCTTTCAGAGAAAAACATGCAGCCAAGGATCCTTTATCCAGCAAAGCTGTCATTCAGAATTGATGGAGAAATAAAGACGTTCCAAAATCGCCAATCATTAACCAATTTCGTAACCACGAAACCAGCCCTACAGGAGATATTAAGGGGGGCTCTATAAAGGTAAAAAGGCCCCAAGAGTGATACAGAGCAGCAAGTCACAACCGATACAAAGACTTTAAAGAGAAATGGCATCATTAAAATCATATCTGTCAATAATCTCTATCAATCTAAATGGCTTAAACTCTCCCATAAAACGCCACAGGGTTGCAGATTGGATAAAAAGACATGACCCATCCATTTGCTGTCTACAAGAGACTCATTTTGAACCCAAAGATGCATTCAGACTTAGAGTAAGGGGATGGAGTACCATCTTCCACGCAAATGGACCTCAAAAGAAAGCTGGAGTAGCAATTCTCATATCAGATAGACTGGATTTTAAACTAGAGGCCATAGAGAGAGATACAGAAGGGCACTATATTATTCTTAAAGGAAGTATTCAACAAGTGGATATGACAATTATTAATATATATGCCCCCAACAGGGGAGCAGCAAGATACACAAGCCAACTCTTAACCAAAATAAAGAGACATATAGATAAGAACACAGTAATAGTAGGGGACCTCAACACCCCACTATCAGAAATAGACAGAACACCCTGGCAAAAACTAAGCAAAGAATCAAAGGCTTTGAATGCCATACTCGACGAGTTGGACCTCATAGATATATATAGAACACTACACCCCAGAACCAAAGAATACTCATTCTATTCAAATGCCCATGGAACATTCTCAAGAATAGATCATGCTCTGGGACACAAAACAGGTCTCAGCCAATACCAAAAGATTGAAATTATCCCCTGCATATTCTCAGACCACAACGCTCTGAAATTGGAACTCAACCACAAGGAAAAACCTGGAAGAAACTCAAACACTTGGAGGCTAAGAACCATCCTGCTCAAGAATGACTCGATAAACCAGGAAATCAAAAAACAAATTAAACAATTTATGGAGACCAACGAGAATGAATACACAACGGTCCAAAACCTATGGGATACTGCAAAGGCAGTCCTAAGGGGGAAATACATAGCCATCCAAGCCTCACTCAAAAGAATAGAAAAATCTAAAATGCAGTTTCTATATTCTCACCTCAAGAAACTGGAACAGCAACAGAGGGACAGGCCTAACCCACTGACAAGGAAGGAGTTGACCAAGATTAGAGCAGAAATCAATGAATTAGAGACCAGAACCACAGTAGAGCAGATCAACAGGACTAGAAGCTGGTTCTTTGAGAGAATCCATAAAATTGATAGACCACTGGCAAAACTTGTCCAAAAACAAAGAGAAAGGACTGAGATTATTAAAATTATGACTGAAAAGGGAGAGGTCACGACCAGCACCATTGAAATTGCAAGGATTATTAGAAACTTTTATCAACAGCTATATGCCAAAAAACTAAACAATCTGGAAGAGATGGAGGCCTTCCTGGAAACCTATAAACTACCAAGACTGAAACAGGAAGAAATAGATTTCTTAAATAGGCCAATTAACTATGAAGAAATTGAGTCAGTGATAAACAACCTTCCAAATAATAAAACTCCAGGCCCAGACGGTTTTCCTGGGGAATTCTACCAAACATTCAAAGAAGAAATAATACCTATTCTCCTAAAGCTATTTCAAAAAATAGAAACAGAAGGAAAGCTACCAAACTCATTCTATGAGGCTAATATTACCTTGATCCCCAAACCAGGCAAAGACCCCCTCAAAAAGGAGAATTACAGACCGATTTCTCTAATGAATATGGATGCCAAAATCCTCAACAAGATCCTTGCTAATAGAATCCAACAGTACATTAAAAGGATTATCCATCATGACCAAGTGGGATTCATACCTGGGATGCAAGCATGGTTCAACACTCGCAAATCAATCAATGTGATACATCATATCAACAAGAAAAGACTCAAGAACCATATGATCCTCTCAATTGATGCAGAAAAAGCATTTGACAAAATACAGCATCCTTTCCTGATTAAAACCCTTCAGAGTGTAGGAATAGAGGGTACATTTCTCAATCTCATAAAAGCCATCTATGAAAAGCCTACTGCAAGCATTATTCTCAATGGGGAAAAGCTGGAAGCCTTTCCCTTAAGATCAGGAACACGACAAGGATGCCCACTCTCGCCACTATTATTCAACATAGTACTAGAAGTCCTTGCAACAGCAATCAGAAGACAAAAAGGGATCAAAGGTATCCAAATCGGCAAAGAAGAAGTCAAACTGTCTCTCTTTGCAGATGACATGATACTCTATATGGAAAACCCAAAGGAATCCACTCCCAAACTATTAGAAGTTATAGAACAATTCAGTAAGGTGGCAGGATACAAAATCAATGCCCAGAAATCAGTTGCATTTCTATACACGAATAACGAGACTGAAGAAAGAGAAATTAGGGAATCCATCCCATTTACAATAACACCAAAAACCATACGTTACCTTGGAATTAACTTAACCAGAGACGTAAAGGACCTATATGCTAGAAACTATAGATCACTTTTGAAAGATATTGAGGAAGACATAAAAAGATGGAAAAATATTCCATGCTCATGGATTGGAAGAATTAACATAGTTAAAATGTCCATACTACCCAGAGCAATCTACACTTTCAATGCTATCCCGATCAAAATACCGAGGACATTTTTCAAAGAACTGGAACAAATAGTCCTTAAATTTGTATGGAACCAGAAAAGGCCCCGAATCTCCAAGGAACTGTTGAAAAGGAAAAACAAAGCTGGGGGCATCACAATGCCGGATTTCGAGCTGTACTACAAAGCTGTGATCACAAAGACAGCATGGTACTGGCACAAAAACAGACACATCGACCAATGGAACAGAATAGAGAACCCAGAAATGGACCCTCGGCTCTTTGGGCAACTAATCTTTGATAAAGCAGGAAAAAACATCCGGTGGAAAAAAGACAGTCTCTTCAATAAATGGTGCTGGGAAAATTGGACAGCTACATGCAAAAGAATGAAACTTGACCACTCTCTCACACCATACACAAAAATAAACTCCAAATGGATGAAAGACCTCAATGTGAGACAGGAATCCATCAAAATTCTAGAGGAGAACATAGGCAACAACTTCTATGACATCGGCCAGAGCAACCTTTTTCACGACACATCTCCAAAGGCAAGAGAAATAAAAGATAAAATGAACTTATGGGACTTTATCAGGATAAAGAGCTTCTGCACAGCCAAGGAAACAGTCAAAAAAACTAAGAGACAGCCCACGGAATGGGAGAATATATTTGCAAAGGACACCACAGATAAAGGACTGGTATCCAAGATCTACAAAGAACTTCTCAAACTCAATACACGAGAAACAAATAAACAAATCATAAAATGGGCAGAAGATATGAACAGACACTTTTCCAATGAAGACATACAAATGGCTAACAGACACATGAAAAAATGTTCAAAATCATTAGCCATCAGGGAAATTCAAATCAAAACCACACTGAGATACCACCTTACGCCAGTTAGAATGGCAAAGATAGACAAGGCAAGAAACAACAATTGTTGGAGAGGATGTGGAGAAAGGGGATCCCTCCTACATTGTTGGTGGGAATGCAAGTTGGTACAGCCACTCTGGAAAACAGTGTGGAGGTCCCTTAAAAAGTTAAAAATTGAACTACCCTATGACCCAGCCATTGCACTACTGGGTGTTTACCCCAAAGATACAGACGTAGTAAAGAGAAGGGCCATATGCACCCCAATGTTCATAGCTGCATTGTCCACAATAGCCAAATCATGGAAGGAGCCGAGATGCCCTTCAACAGATGACTGGATTAAGAAGCTGTGGTCCATATATACAATGGAATATTACTCAGCTATCAGAAAGAACGAATTCTCAACATTTGCTGCAACATGGACGGCACTGGAGGAGATAATGCTAAGTGAAATAAGTCAAGCAGAGAAAGACAATTATCATATGATTTCTCTCATCTATGGAACATAAGAACTAGGATGATCGGTAGGGGAAGAAAGGGATAAAGAAAAGGGGGGTAATCAGAAGGGGGAATGAAACATGAGAGACTATGGACTATGAGAAACAAACTGAAGACTTCAGAGGGGAGGGGGTGGGGGAATGGGATAGACTGGTGATGGGTAGTAAGGAGGGCACGTATTGCATGGTGCACTGGGTGTTATACGCAACTAATGACATCAAACTTTACATCGGAATCTGGGGATGTACTGTATGGTGATTAACACAATATAATAAAATAAAATTAAAAAAAAATCGGAATAAACTAGCTTTCTACTCATTAATGTCAATGGTGACTTGACTGAAAAGTCAAAGGTAGTTGAAGCAGGTCATTGAGTACTTGTTGATCCAGTGAAAAGTAAACGACCTCTAAGTTGCAAGCTGAATATGAATACTTGGAAGGTTTAGATTCATTGTTAGAATGATGGTTGGTAGGCCTTCAATTGATTTCTAGTGTTCTTTGCATTTCGCTTACTTGTCTGATTTACCATTAAGTGGAGAACTTCCTTGAAAGTATAACTATATAAAAACTCTTGCCTGCTTCCATCATGTGATTTCTATCATAATTATTTCCTAGATTTCAATACAATGGAAGCTAGTCTCAGAAACCACTCTCTCAGAATATATGGGATATTTTACTTAAAGTATTTCTTTTCTGTTGTTACTTTCTTGCTGGGTCTTACAGAGGATATTGCTCATGGCGTGTTACCTCCAGAGGGGGGAAAATCTGTAGGCTGAATTTTGATACTAAACTCTTTGTTTAGGACCATCTGAATCAAGTGTAACTGACCCAGGGGAACCTGGGTGGCGCAGTCCTTAAGCATCTGCCTTTGACTCAGGGCGTGATCCCAGCGTTGTGGGATCGAGCCCCACATCAGGCTCCTTCGCTATGAGCCTACCTCTTCCTCTCCCACTCCTCCTGCTTGTGTTCCCTCTCTTGCTGGCTGTCTATCTCTGTCAAATAAATAAATAAAATCTTTAAAAAAAGAAAAAAAGTACAACTGACCCAGAGCTTACTCCACATGGTCAAGTGACTTTTTGTTTTATTCTTAGATAACAGGCTGGGTGGCCCCTTGTCATTAACACTGGAAAAAGACTATTTTCAGTTTTTAAGATATCATATTTTTAGGAACCACAAGAAAATCTAATAGAGTACACTAATGGATTACAGCTGTTTTTACCTATATTTATTATATTTTCTATTTGAATATAAATTCATAATAACTATTCCAAGATTAAAAAAAATTTCAACTCTTTTTTTTTTTAATGATTTTTTTTAATTATATTATGTTAGTCACCATACAGTACATCCCCGGATTCAGATGCAAAGTTCGATGCTTCATTAGTTTCGTATAACACCCAGTGCTTCATTAGTTTCGTATAACACCCAGTGCACCATGCAATACGTGCCCTCCTTACTACCCATCACCAGTCTATCCCATTCCCCCACCCCCTCCCCTCTGAAGTCTTCAGTTTGTTTCTCATAGTCCATAGTCTCTCATGTTTCATTCCCCCCTCTGATTACCCCCCCTTTCTTTATCCCTTTCTTCCCCTACCGATCCTCCTAGTTCTTATGTTCCATAGATGAGAGAAATCATATGATAATTGTCTTTCTCTGCTTGACTTATTTCACTTAGCATTATCTCCTCCAGTGCCGTCCATGTTGCAGCAAATGTTGAGAACTCGTTCTTTCTGATAGCTGAGTAATATTCCATTGTATATATGGACCACAGCTTCTTAATCCAGTCATCTGTTGAAGGGCATCTCGGCTCCTTCCACGATTTAGCTATTGTGGACAATGCTGCTATGAACATTGGGGTGCATATGGCCCTTCTCTTTACTACGTCTGTATCTTTGGGGTAAACACCCAGTAGTGCAATGGCTGGGTCATAGGGTAGTTCAATTTTTAAGTTTTTAAGGGACCTCCACACTGCTTTCCAGAGTGGCTGTACCAACCTGCATTCCCACCAACAATGTAGGAGGGATCCCCTTTCTCCACATCCTCTCCAACAATTGTTGTTTCTTGCCTTGTCTATTTTTGCCATTCTAACTGGCGTAAGGTGGTATCTCAGTGTGGTTTTGATTTGAATTTCCCTGATGGCTAAAGATTTTGAACATTTTTTCATGTGTCTGTCAGCCATTTGTATGTCTTCATTGGAAAAGTGTCTGTTCATATCTTCTGCCCATTTTTTGATTTGGTTATTTGTTTCTCGCGTATTGAGTTTGAGAAGTTCTTTGTAGATCTTAGATACCAGTCCTTTATCTGTAGTGTCCTTTGCAAATATATTTTGCACATTTTGCCACATTTGTGACATTTGCTTTATCACTATCTATATTTGTGTATAATTTTAAATTCTCAACCACTTAAGAGACATCATAGCCTTGTACCCCTAGATTCTTTAGCATGTAATTCCTAAGAACAAGGACATTCTCTGATGTAGCATATTATCAAAATCAGGAAATTTAACAGTGACACTATGTTGTCTAAATTATTGTTTATATGCAAATTTGCCAGATGTCCTAATAATGTACTTTATAAGAAGGGCATCCCTTCCTCTCCCTGAACCGTGACATGATTTTTTTTAACTTTGACATACCTTAAGTTAGTATTACCTTTATATATCTAGATTTTTTTCCTTTAAAAGAAGAATAAAGTGTCTTAACCAAGCTCACTAATTAAAAGGTTTTTAATGATTGGTTTCCTTTTGATAAAAGACTTTTATAATAGTTTAGGTACCATTTTTGCCAGCTGTGTGATTTGCATGAGCCATGTGGTTAGGATAGAGGTAGAAGTTAGTATTGGTACTGGCTTTGTCACATGATTTTGTGGGAGTCACAACTTTTTCTAGACCTTGGTTTATGCACTGTGGTATGGACCTAATGACATGTGGCCTACCTGTCTCATTGTGCATATAATTGACATTCTTTGAAAGTTACTTTATAGTGCACAACTAGTCAGGATGCTGTTTTAAGATTCCAAACATGGTAGACTGTCAAATGGTGACCATTTCTATTTTAAAGATTTTATTTATTTATTTTAGAGAGTGTGTGTGCATGTGCGTGTGCAAGTTGGGGGGAGGGGCAAAGGGAGGGGGAGAGAGAGAATCTCAAGCAGAGTCCATGCTGAGCACTGAGCCTGACTTGGGGCTTGATCTTAAAACCTGAGATTATGACCTGAGCCAAAAATCAAGAGTTGGACACTTAACCAGCTGAGCCACCCAGGTGCCCCAATGACTATTTCTGTTATGATGAGAAAGAGATTAAAGAGCTCAGAAGCTCTCTTTGTCATATTTGTCTTCAGATGATAACCATGTTATAAAAAGCTCTGTATCTAGAAAGAGTGGAGATTTAAATTTGGGTACTGTCTACATTTAAGTAATGAGGGAACTTTATTAAAGCAGCAGAGGTATAACAAGTCATCAGAGAATGAGAAATGTCAGTGATGCTAGGCTAATCCCTGGGTGGCACCCATTGACTGCAGGTGGAAAAGAAAATTCTCATTTGTACATACCTCTTGATTGTCAGTATGTTACTGCTCAGGCAGTTCTTTCCTAACACTGAAATTATGAATAGTCACAGAATGAATGAACTAAAGATAAATTAAAGTCACATGGTTTACTTTTTTATTCTCCTAGGTGAGTATTCATTTCTCTTGTGTGAAAAAATAGTAGCTTTGACTAACTTGTTGCTCTTTTTTTTTCTTTTTTGTAGGCAACTCTTCCTGCCAAATAAATAGAGTCATCAGCCACCCCACTCTTCCCATCAGCATCACTGCTCATGAAGACAGGCACATCAAATTCTATGATAACAATACAGGTAAGTGTTTATTACAAAGTGATCAGTGATAAAACAAACAAACAAACAAACAAACAAAACCCCAAAATCAAAAACCCACAAACAAACCCCACCATAAGTGTCCTGATGTGGGTGTCTCTTAGTGGCTGTATGGTCCAGGAGTAGGCATGAAAACAGATACTCTCCCAGCTCAGTTTCTGTTCCTTCTGTCCAGATCTGCTAAGAACTAGTCTTCATGGTAGCATATAGAATCATCTTGGTTTATTTCATAGTAAGTAAATACTATGTTTTGGCCCTAGAGCCAAGGTTATGACTAGGGACACAATGAAAAGGTCATTCAAATAGCAATAAAACTGACCTTTTGCTGTGAATATATTGGGGACAAGTAGAAACATGTTAGAAGTAGAGGCGTATGATCATTATATTTTGTTTAAAATTGTTCAGTGTTTGAATAGCCTTAGTGTTGGAGATGGAAACCCTTGAGTTATTTGGTTTACTTGATTCAGTTTTTCATGGACTACTCTTTTCTGTATTATAATATTGACTATCTGGTCCTGATTGATTTGAATTAGGATATGTGGGCTTTCCTATTTTTATATTGAATTGCGTTTCACTAAAGGAAAATCCTGAAGAGCTGTGTTGGGAGAAAAACACTCCACATTAGCAGCCATATTTGCCTGACTGTCTGCTCTTGACTTTTGCTGACTTTGCTTAGCTGTGAGTGATGAGTAATTTAATACTTTAATCCCTTTCTATATGTTGTTTCCACCAAAATTGTGGCCAGGTTTTCTCTCTGTTCCTTTGTCTTTGTCTCTGTCTCTTCTGTTCTCAGAGCCCATATAATTTGCCTGTTGCTAAAGGTTACAAAGTAGCAATTAATAAAGTCTGAGTCTTAGTTAATGAACATGGCTTAAAGGAATATTTTTGTACAGATGACTTTTATGTTGTTATTTGAAAGACAAAAATATAATTTGAAATTTGAGCTTTGGTTTTTCATCATTACTGTGGCTGGAGTGGGGAGGGAGACACATTGTTTTAGCTGTTATGGAAAAAGCTATTGATGCAGTAAGTACACAGAGGGGGTGACTGGAGAAATCAGTGTAACATGTAGCTGGCATATATTCAGAATGAGGAGAGCTATTAATAAAAAGTAACAATCTCTTTTTTCCAAAGGCAAACTCATCCACTCCATGGTAGCCCACCTAGAAGCTGTTACAAGTCTAGCAGTTGATCCTAATGGCTTGTACTTGATGTCCGGCAGTAAGTACATCAACTGTGGATTATTTATTTATCCTTATTAGTTTCATGTTAATGTAATGTTTCCTTTCAATTTCTTTTTTTTTTCTCCTTTTTTTTGATGCAGGTCATGACTGTTCAATACGTTTATGGAACCTAGAAAGTAAGACGTGTATCCAAGAGTTCACAGCTCATCGGAAAAAGTTTGAAGAATCAATTCATGATGTAGCTTTCCACCCATCCAAATGCTATATAGCCAGTGCTGGGGCTGATGCACTGGCTAAAGTCTTTGTATGACACAATGCATCATCTTCACCTTCTAGCTCTTTATAAATAATCAACTGCACAAAAGAGATACAGAAGACCAGGGCAAGAATCAACCTGTCCTGCCCTTTTGTTCTGCTGAAGGAGCACAGAGAACATTTGTTAAAGTATAGTTTTGCAATTCGTATACTGTTTTCTAAAACTAAGGTTTGTTCAGGTTGCTGCAAGCTCAGCTGAATCTGTGAGCCTGAAAACTGTTTCAAATTTTCCCCCAAATAGGAGCTTTTATTTCTGAGGTGGTTCTAATTCGCTAGGCAGGCCTGAGCGAACGTAAGTTTAGCTTGTTCCTATTGAGTAAATAGGGCATGCTATATGGGATAATTAAAAACTTGATGACTGGGAATGAGTAAAGGAAGAACAGAAATTTAGACCTACTTCTCCCCTGAGAAATCTTGTTAAACACATTAGGTAGTTAAAACAGTAATCTCGACCATATCTGCTGTACTAACCCCTATGTGCATAATGACCAGGCAGTGTTCAAATGAGTTTTTAATTTAGCTCTCCTTTCATCTGTGCACATAAAGCACCTGGCAAAGCATTTTATCTATTAAGGGGGAAAAAAAAAGAAATGCAATAATACGTTAAATATATTATTATTCAGAAATACTAAACAAATATTTAGTTTGTAAGCAGATTTCTATATTGGTATTACATTTTTGAAAATAGATTTGGTACCATTGTAAAGTTTAGCTGTCAGAAACAGTCACCATTATGAATAGTTGATAGAGTCTGCTTTTACTAAAGGATTTAACTTATTCAGGTTTGAGATTCTGTTTATTTTTAAGAACAAGCAGGGCATATCTTTATAATAATTTCTGTTAATTTAAAAAATTCACTTTATTCATGTGATATTTATAGTACCAGAGTGGTTATCTCATATCGATGAAATCTTCTTACCTTTCAGTGGTTTGAAAAGACGGAAGTTATCTGTGAGTACTCCTTTGTCAAAACCCACATACCATGCTTCAGATGACCTCTTGCTCTTTCTTTGTGTCGCATATTCAAATTATCTGATATCTACCAAAAACAGTTTATAATTATTATGTTTTAACAGCCCAAAGGGTTTGATTAATGTCAGGCAGCTGCTTTTGCAGTACTAAATAAAGCCAACTATTTTGTACCCCAGAAGTCCTCCATGAATATATCCAAGAAGGGGAGCTCCCTGGAAATCTGGATGGAAGAGTTCAGTGTATAACCTTGGCTAAAGAGTTGTCTTTCTCTTTCCGTGCCCCTACCCCCTCCTCCATTCTTTAATTGGAATACACAGCATGTTTTAATAGGCAGTGTATCAGTATTGTTTCTGGGGAAAACTGTCATAAAGGACCAGGCTTCCCTGAGCTCACCTAGCCTGTGACCCACATGTGGCCAGCTCTTGGGATTCCCATGACCCCACTCTTTGGACCTAATGTATAGACCTCATCCCTACAACTGTCTCACCTGTCTTTACACTCTCTTGTTTGCCTCAAACGTCAGAGACCAATGTAGAAATTAGAAATAAATTACTAATGCCCAGCGTTTCAGCAAAATATATGTATAATAGTTCTCAGATTTAAAAAATCCATATCCATAAATGTTTTAACCTTTTAATGTAATTCCTACATTCCTCTCCCCACCTATTCCATTGTCATAACAATGACACTTCTGATTATATGTATATCTACTCCTTGAAAACGTATTCTGATGGTGATATGGGTAGTAATTGATAATTTTTCTTTAAAATTTCTGTTTTCTGCCTCTAGAGTTTTACAGTCTATAGGCAAATTTCTTTAAAGATGTGTGCTAGATTTGCCTGATCGATATACATGTATGCTTTAATATTTTGACACAGCTACCTTGTCATTTCATCTGTGCTTTGGTTAACAGTGGGCTCAAGGGACTCCTTTGTATAATCAAATGAACTGACCTGGACTTGAGCTACCAGGTGAATGTTTATATTATTCCCACGCAGATATGGAATTCCATATTTTGTTTGGTGCATTCCTCTTTTGGTTTTCCGATGAGTGAAAAAATGGTGTTGCTGACCTAACATTTATAGAAGGATACTGGAAAATTCCAGTCAGGTGCCCTTACTTGGCATATTTATGACAGATTAAGCTATTGCTCTACCAGCTACTGCTTTAATCACCTCCCAAGGTCTTCAGTGCCTGTTTTACTTAAGTCACTGAAATTCCCCAAACCAAGACATTCTCTTCCCCTGCATTTTATACCTCATGGTTGAAATTTTTCTGTTAGTGAGTAGAAAATGACCATGAGATATGTAGACTGTAGTGCAAATGATGGAACTGTTGAAAGTTCTTTAGCAAGCCAGTGCCATGCCGTTGGAGACCATACACAGAAACCGAGATTCTCCTCCACTAGCACTATATGATCTCAGCCTAGAAATGAGCCAAAGCTGTCTTCCAACCAGATAGAAGCATAGACATATGTCTGACTTCCCCCCCAGCCTATTGAAAATTTAATGAAAATCCACAAAATGAACAAATTCACGATTTAAACAGTCGTTGAAATGCTTGCATAGTGCTTGATTTGTAAATATTTTGGGTGAAATATATGGGGATAGTATGAAAATCAGCAGGAGAAGTGGGTCCCTGCCTTATTTTCATATGCTGTGGATACACCTCTGGGAGCTTGCAGCACCCTTCTCAAAACCCAACTGTCATATGAAGCTCATTTGCTACTCGAACCCTAGACAGATATTTAACATAAGTGATATAATGACCTTCAGTATTTTTCTATTGAACAAGTTTAGCAATTTTTGCCATTAAACAGATAATTAGTTATGCAAAGTATTTAGCTTTTATAATCATTTTAGTTATGACTAAAAGGGGGGAAATTATGCTGCATCACTGATAATGAACTTTGTGAAAAATTTTTTGTTTATCTTACTTTCATTCCTTCAGTATTCTTGCTATAAATTTCTTTTGGAGATGATAAAAATTTATTTGAAAATGTCTAAAATGTATGTATATTTTATAATATATATTATATATATTGTAGGAATATATATAATATATATAGACTATATATATATACATATATATATGTATGTGTATATATATATATAAACCATAGGTGCATTTTACTGTTTTGTATTTTTGTTTTTAGAGGTAGTGTGTACACCGCAGGTAATGATGAGTATGATGAGTGTTGTGCTGTTTGCTTTTGCAGTATAATATATAGTTCTAAATGTTTAAATTACTGTATATATTATATTCATTATAGGCTAGCATGCTTGTTTTAAAGACTGTCATTCTAGTTTATTAAAATCTGAATGTAAGAAAACCTGGCTATTCAAATGTGAATTGAAAAATATTCCATTCTCAGTACTGAACTATTTCCATTGAACATTCAGGATTTTTAACAAAACAGATATCATCAAGAAGGCAATAGCTAGAGAATGAGAGGTGCCTTTAAAATAAAATACAAATGCAGCCTTACAGTGAGGATGAGGATTGAGTTGGGGGGTGGGGGGCTATGGGAGAGGGAGAGAGAGAGAGAGTGAGTGTGTGTGTGTGTGTGTGTGCGCGCGCGCCAATCTGTGACGGTCCTGATTTGTGACCATCAATGTCTTCAATGTATCTGCTCAACTTCTAGGATTTCAGGGGACATTTCATGCGTTGTCTTTGTGCTCTTCTGAGTACCAGGTGTACTTTCCAAGGATTTTGAATGTGAATTCCTAGAAATTTCAGTAGAGAGGAAAATAACTATGCTTTCACTATAGTCAAGTTCAGGTAAAAGGAGAAATTATTCGTTCACCAAAATGATGGGATCTCTTAAATGTTGGCTAAGTAAATTAATTTTTTAAAAATGTAATTTTTAAAGGCCCTCTTTTTTAGGACTTCATATATTTCCCTCCTACATAAGAGCATGTCATGAAATTCTTAGGTGATGAAGATTCAACTAGTAAAAATTATTTTTAGATTAAACACCTGAACTAGTTAAAATACCACCTAAGAATAGTGTTTAAATGACATCTTTCATATCTACCTCTTTGTCATTGCTGCATTTTAACTAAAGCAAATCTTTATGACATCTGAAAATGATGATTGGATACAATTAAAAAATCTATGTTGGTGCTTTTCTCAGGCTTTGTCATTTAAGTTATATTGAACTAAGATGTCACAAATCAGATTGAAAGACTTAAGAGTTTTGGTTTTCTTTTGAAAGAACTACTTAAAATTTATTATCAAGGTTGATAGTGAGTGGATATAGTTAATCTCTGGTTAGTATATATCTGTGATATTTTCAACCAAGAGCCAAACTTACTGAATTTACATGGAAAAAGAGCTCTAAGTACAGTTTTCTTCAGCTTGCTTTATTCTTTGAAAGCTATTTCAAGGCTATTAAGTACATAATCATTAATTTTATTTACTCAGAAGTTGCCTTTGTTACTGTGTTATTTGTCTAGTTATTTATATAATTGTAGTACTTTATGTGTTTGACACTGGGATTCAGGTTGTACAAAAGTAGTAGCCGATAGAAATTATATGTATATTTTTGTGAAATGTATCAATTCCAGAAGTACCTTTTAGGGGAAGGTCCAGAAAACATGTCCATCTTTAAAAACAAAGGACGGGCCATTGGTAAATGATTTGAATCATTTTTACTTTCAACACTGAAAGTTTTTTAATTGGCCATATCCATCATCCAGCTGGACCTCCATGTCAGTGTCAGGGACAACCAGATTGACAAAGTATTTAACAGATTGCATCAGTTTTGGTTTTGAATTTGTTCCATTTTTGTTTTTGTTCTTAATCTTAAAAAACAAAACAAAAAAGCAAATTTAGGCCAAACAGAGATCCCTAGATTCCACTGCTTTATTCTAGTAGTATTCCTAAAGTGGTACTTAGGGGTCAGAATTTTCTGGATCTTTGCTAGTCAGCCTTTACATTTGGTTTAACTGGGACAACATGCTTGTCATCCCTCTGATGCAAACTAGAAAGTTCATTTTAATTTAGATTAACTTTAATGTCTGCCTGGATTTTTAGCAGACTGTGAACCAGTGAGTGCCTTGTTAATGTAGAATGATTTTTCCCTGGTTGTTAGCTCCTTTCTGATAATGTCTCAGAGAATGGTATTTTAGTTGTACAGATCTGCTAAATTCGGTATTATCAGCAGTCAGAAAGCCTTCAGCCTACCACATACCTCCCTCCCTGCTTTCTTCTCATTGTTTGGCTGAAGTTTGCCTCTTGTGAGAAACAAATACAACCCCCCTCTCCACACACTTTTTTCAATCCAAATTAAGAGATCTCCCCTACACCCATTCCATCTAATATCTGTTTTTAGGAGGAACCACTTCTTTGTAATCCTGAAATCTACTCGTTACTTTTATGTCTTCTCAACTTCATTTTACTAGAGCTGACTTCAGGGCATCATCAGTCCAGTTTCCTAAGTGATTCCTTTTCTCCACACCCCCGATTCCCTACCCTCCAGCTGGTGAGCCCTGAACCAGATTGTTTGATCTTCAGGTATTTTTAAATTCAGTTATATCAATTAATGTAAATTAATCCAAATGCTAATTTTTGTGGTGCAAGAAGTTTCTTTTGTAAATTCAGGGTATGGATAAGCTAATTAAGATATCTTTTCTTGGTGGCTCTAAGTGTATTATTTGTTTTTAAATAAAGTGTACAAATATAGATAATGTGCTATAGGTGTCTCATGAATTGAAATATTTTGGAATCTAGTGGATTTGCAGTTAAAATAATACATCTTGATTTTGTCTTTTTGGTGGGGGGAGGGGTAGGAGAGGCATGCAGAGAAATAAAAGGAGCATTAGACAAAGTAGATGTGAATCCAAAGTAATGAACCAGTCTTAATTATTGATTGTGAGGACGGTAGAGAAATTTATCATTATGGAGTTTGAACCTTTGGGGAAAGCCAGTAAAATTAAAATACCCGATAAGATTGGGTCAGTAATACTTTCAGGGACACATGTATATTTTTTCAAGTGTTCAATTACATATTTGTAAAAAATTATACACTTATAAATTTAATGTGTTTTTATTTTTTGTTTGGCTACTTAACAAACATCAACCTTTCCCCTTGCTTTTTCAAATCAACATTATTTTTCAAAGGCTTTCTCTGCCCGCAACTCACAATCTCTTTGTTCCAATCTGAAGCCATAATGTTATGTGGAATCTAAGGGTGTCCTTGAAACTATCCGCTGTGCTTTGATGTTTTGTATGCTTCTGTAGTAATAAGTGTTATATCCTTTGTCATGGACACATTTTTCAGTAGTGTCAGAAATATCCCTTTTGTCCCCTTTAATAAGAACTGAGACATTTGATGGACCCTCTGGGGTGCTTCAGGGTGGTATTCTGACCTGCATTGGATTTCCCAAGACCTTCCCAGAGTTGTTCTGGCACCTAGGGTAGTCCCCAGGAACACTTAGGAATCTGGCATCACTATTTAACCCAATCACTGTAACCATGAAGCATCCCTCCAGTTGTTACTTCTTGGTTACACCTGTTGCTTACATTGATCAGGACACTCCAGTTTTATGGGGAAGCATTGACCTGCAGGTCTGAAAACAAATCCATATTTGCTGAACACAGACTTTAATTTAGTATATTTTGTGTACTTTCAAAACCAAACAATTCAAAACCCACCCTACAGAAAATGACTCTTTGTTTCACTTAGATCCTACAACCCTAAGCCCTTTCTTAATCCTGTTTGTGTAATTAGACTAAAGGTAATGCTGATCTCAGTCAGACTTGGAGGATCTATTTGAGTGAACAAAATCTGCAATATCCTGCTAACGGGAAGGGCCTGTTTTGTAGAAAATTCTCTTGTCCTTGATGATTTAGCCATTCACCTTACATTGAAGGCTGGTCCAGATGCTAACTCCACATTGACTTTTCCTGTGTGCCTCTTTAAAGAGATAATTAATCCAGTAATGTAAAGGAGGACCCACAGTAAAACATCTGTTAAATAGCACTTGGAATACTAGAATTAGTATTCTTAATTCATGTGCCAAAGTTTTCCATGCTCTCATAAGATCCAGTATGTACACCAGCTTCCCAATCTCCAACCTCAAACCAAAGATATTTTTGAATTACCTCATATAATAGCATCATCAAATTAAGAGTAATGGTAAGGGAAACCCATCATTCACAAATGAAATTTCCCAAACTAAAAAACTTTCTTTAATTAAAAAAAAAAACTGCATAGAAAGCAAAAAAGATTTTTTAAAGATTTGTTTATTTATTTTAGAGAGAGAGTGAGGGAGGGGCAGACTCCCTGCCGAGCGTGGAGGACTTGGGGCTTGCTCTCCTGACCCTGACCTGAGCCAAAATCAAGTCGGACACTTAACCGACTGAGTCACTCAGGCACCCCAGAAAGTAAAATTTTATGTTAAGTATGAGTTGTAAAAACAAGCAGCTTGTGACTTAGATGTGCCGAAATGTTTAAGTATACTGACATTTAGCTACTTCCTGATGGAAGTGGGACCAAGGCAGTAATTTTTCACCAATAAACAAGATTAACTTACATTAGAGCAAAAGAAATCTCATCAGAAAGTTTACTTTGGTTGCTGGCTAACTTGGGTGAAAGTGTGGGGAAAGAAGCACCGTCCCAGGAAGGAAAAGCCACCAGCTCTGCAATCTGACCTGCCACCCATTGTCCTTCTTTTTAAATGGCCGGGAACGATGACCACTGAGATCTTTTGACCTACAAAAGTAAATGGTTCCAATTCTGGTTTGTCATTGGTCCCTGTTACCTAAATTAAAGATTCTTACATCAAAAGTATCCTAGCGCCCCTGGTAAAGTGTCAGACAACATCGTTTTTATGATATTTTAGGAAGCCATAATAACATAGGCCCAGTTAATGTGTCATTTGCATATGTCAGAATAAAGACCAGACATGTAAGAAATGTTCTCATGTAGCCAACCTCACATGATAATCTCATGAAAAGATTAGAGAATTATTTTTATAGGATGAGGTCTGTTTTGAATGATTTTGACTGTGCTTTTAAAAGCATTTAAAAATATATTTGTGTATTTTTCTACAGACTTTTGAGCCCATGTATTTCAGAATATCCTGTTGGAATAATTTCATTCAGTGTGTATTTTAGAAAAAAAATTCATTGGTCTCACATCTTTTGACAGTCATTTATGAATGACACTCCTGATATAGTACTCAACTCCTATGTAGACAAGTGGTAAATGTCTCTATTTTGACTGACTGGAAAAGCACTATGGTTGTACATAGTTTGCAGGTCAACATGGAGACTTGTGTATTTCATACATGTTAAAATTAACATGTATACCATGTAAATAATGTTAATTAGCAATGTCCCGTCAGAACTATCAGCGTTAAGGTTAGATTCTGCCAATTGCCATTCAGGAGTTTTGAAAGTATGCACATTCAGCTAAAATGCCACTTAATTCATTTAAATGGAAACTTTGTTTTTCAGTGAAACAGTACCTGTTCAGTTTCCTTGTAGATCTCAGGGTCAGAAGAAAGGCTTTCTCCCAGCTCTAAAACATTCAGGCTTTCTTTTACTCATTTTGGTCAGCCTTTTAAACAAGCAAGACAATAAGCTCCTATTTTTCATATCCTACAATACTTGGGAATACACATCTAATGATTCCAATTAAAAAAAAAAAAAACCTTGCAAGCAGATTGTTTCTTCTTAGCAACATCGTTGCTTTCTGGAGGCAGAAATGATTTTATTTTTGAAATTGAAAGTTAGTGATCCATGTAGTTTTCTGTCCTTGATTTATGCAAGTTACATAGAGCTTGCTTCTGCAGATCAACACAAATTTTATTTTGTGTGATTTTTAAAAATTATTTTGGAAGTGCAAAGACTAGCAAGGAAGATATGTTTATTTTATGTATTTCAAAATTTTGCGGATTTTTTTGTGGTATGGGGAGCAGGTAGTGATGAGTTTTATTATGAATTTATACCCCATTATACCCCATCCTCAACTCAGACTTTACATATTAAGTATTACTTACTGTCACCTAACAAACTAAAAGCAGTTAATGATTATTTGTTTGCTTCAGTGTCTATAAGCTCCTCTTTTTTTTTTTTTTATATATTCCCCTTAGCACCTCTCCTGGTGCCTTACCATATAAAAAATACTCAATAACTATTTGTTGGGTGAGTAATCAGCACATTTTCAAAACTCTAAATCTATCCAGATCTTCAAAGACAAAAAAAAAAAAAAATAGTAATCTCTGCCAGTCCCTAGCCAATCTCAAATGTACTTAGATCTGTGAAGCTGATCCCAAGATTGAGGTGTGCACCCTAATTAGGGAGGAATTGGGACCTCACCTGGAAGGCGTCAGTAGAATGCCAAAGGCACCACCCTCCCGCTGCTGTGCACTTCCAGTCCTGCCAGCATTGGAATTGAGCCTGTGGGTGACAACGAGATGTATCTGAACCCTGTTAAGGTGCCCCTTCTTTCCCTAACCTCCACAGCACCACCCCACTGGCCTCTGCTCCCCTGTGGGGCCGCTGATGCAGTCTGGAACCTCAACCTGCCAGGACTGTCCTGGGCCCAGGCCAGGTCCACCGCTCATTCCTCGTGACCCACAGACGGTCCTGCTATTCCTAACTGGCTGGGGTGTTTTTTTCCAAAGAAGTAGGAAGTTCCTCCCCGCAGAAGATTGTCAAGAAAGACATTCCTCTGGGGAGCTTACCTTGAATTTGAAGAATCTAGGACAAATCCCTCAGGATGTTTTCAGGGCTGCTTTTTGTCTAGAACATTTGATGGTAATTATCTAAATGTTTATTAACTCTCCCCGGAAGAGCTCTGTGTTGTCTCAGTTTGCTGCTACCACTCTCCCAGGGCCCAGGTGGCTAGCGGCCTTGAGCTGCAGAGCTCAATGGCTTCGGGAGTAAAATAGCCAACAAGTTAGAGACAGACTATTTATATATAACAATCAAATGACTTACATCATTAATAGAATCATCAACAGAATAGTGAATTGTGTATGAAATATTCAATTAAATCTCAATGTTAAACCTATGTATTATGTAGGAATTATCTCTTTTTTAATTATTAAAATATGATTCTTTTAAGATCAGTACCAGCACAAAGAAAGGAACAGGGTTTTGGCCTGGGCACAGAATATTTATTGTCAGTGAAACTTTAGTTAGGCTAACTCTTATGAGTTGGTTTCTTATCTGCGAGAAGGAGATTATAGACCTGCCTGATAGATTGATATGAGATAATAGATACAAAACACCTGATAAAATGTTGGGCAGTAATAAACATCCAACAAGTAATTATTATTCACTCCTTGAATTCACACTTTTTGTCACGTAATTCTGTCACACTCCTGATAACTTCAAGAATATCAGATATTTAGGAGAAATAAGGTTAAAATGAACATCAAGAGTAGCCCTAAAAGTTATCCATAAAATTGACTTTCCTCAATATTTGAGTGCCTGCCATGTGCCAGGCCATTCTAGGCGCTGGCGTGCAGCATCAAACAGACAAAATCCTTTGTCTGAGGTGGCTTACATTCCAGCTGAGGAAAACAACAAATAATATAGGTTAAAAATACAGAATATGAGTGATAAGTGTCAAGGATAAACAAAGGGAAAGGAGATGATTTTTCTTAGACGTAAAAAGTGATACAATTGAAATTAATACAATTAATTAAAAGAGCAACACAAGGGGGACCTGGCTGTCTCAGTTGGAAGACTGCTACTCTTGACCTTGGGGTTGGAAGTTTGAGCCTTATGTTGGCTGTAGAGATTACCTAAATAAATAAAAACTTAAAAAGCGCAACAGAAAGGAGCAATAAATAAGTAATGAAGACACACTGAGGCAGAATTCATCATATCCCACCATACCATTTCACTCCCACCCCCCCTTGTAGTAATAGCGTGATACATGTATCTCTGTTCTTGTTCGTACCAGTGTGTGTACACAAATACTACATGGAGTTTTGTCTTACTCTCCATGTTCTCTGCAACTTGATTTTAAAATTTAATGTATATTTTGAGCAACTTATAAGTCTATACATATATAGATTTCTTTTAAATTCCTTAATATTCACACACGATCTTATATAAATAAAATGAGATTTTTTTTGGTGGATCTTCTTGCTTTAAATAAATGAGATAATACATGTCCTCTGCATCTTTCCTCATCCAAACATATGTGATTGAAATTCCTCCAAGTCTGTCTTATAGCTGTTATTTCATTCTTTTTAATGATGAATACTCTAATGAAGATGGCTTAAACTTCTTCATAATCAGTGGGCATTTACTTTGCTACCAGATTTTCACTATTATGGTAATTGTGCCTGTGCACTATTCGTGACCAGGATGGTTTCACTTCTATGGAATAGAGTCCCTGCAGTAGGATTGCTGGGTTGAGAGATATGTAGATTTAAAATTTTTAAGTAAGTATTGACATTGTTTGCCAAAAAGGCTGGAACAATTTATATTTCATCAGTAAATGTACAGTATAAAAATACCCTTACTCTTTATATCCACTAGCAATAGCTATTGTAGCATTAAAAAAAAAAAAATGGTGCGTACAGTGATTTCTCCATATTATTTTCCTGATTGCATTTTCCTGTTTACTGTAAATCTGCATAACTTTTCATATGTTCTTTGGTTATTTGGATTTCACTCATAATTAAATTACCTTTTGTATTGTATATCAAATTACCACAAATTTAGCAGCTTAAAACAATATCCGTTTATTATTTCATAGTTATGTGGTTTAGAACTTCAAGTGGGCTTGACTGGGCTCTCTGTTGAGTGTCCGATAAGGCTGAAACGAAGGTGTGTGCCAGGCTTGGCTCTTGACTAAAAGATCTGGGGGAAGAATTCACTTCCAGCCTCATTCATGTTGTTGGCAGAATTTCAAACCGTACAATTGTAGGCTGGTTATAATATGGAGGTCTCTATTTCCTTGCTGACTGTTAGCTAGAAGTTCTTGTCTCAGCTTTTAGAGGTTCCTTTCCAGTCCAGCCCCCGCCCCCTGCCGGCCATCTTCAAGGTTAGCAAGGACTCATCAGATCCTTCTTGTACTTGACTGTGTTTTCTCTTCTGCTATCAGCCTGAGAAAACTCTCTGCTTTTAAAGGGCTCATGTGCCTAGAGTAGGCCCACCCAGATAATTTCTGTATGTTAAGGTCTATTGGTTAATAACCTTAAATTACTTCCGCAAACTCCCTTTGCTTGGTAAATGTAGCATTATCATGGGAGTCACACCAGGGACAAAGATCATGGGGGCCATCTTAGAATTCTGTCTACCACAAATATTCATATTTTTATTTATCTTTACACTTATGTCCATGTTTCTATTGTGTTTGCCTTTTTATCTTTTAATTTAACTAGTTCATAGGTTTTTTGTATATTACACATTATTAAGCCTTTCTACCCTTGGTTGCAAAGTTTTTCCAACTCTTAGTTGTCCATTGACCACTAATATTATTAAATACTTTTTCCATAGAAAATTTAGCCATTTGGATTTCACTCTTAAAGTGAATTGCATATTTGTATCTTTTTATTCACATTTTAAATTTTTCTTTTTTTATTTTTCATTCACTTCATTTTTTGTTAACATTTTGCCCATCTGTGCACTGTCTTTTTAAAAAAAAAAATTGTAAGTGCTCTTTCTACATTATATGTAAACAACTTCATCATATTATTTGCAAATTTTCTCCAAACTAATTTGTTTGTTTACCATATTTATACCTTTTCCCATTGAAAACTTTATATTAGTATATACTCAAGTATATTTTTTATAAAATATGGACATTTGTAAATATGTAAAAATTTCAAAGTATTGTGTTCACCCCTGGGTGGCATGTACTGTAGTCTCCTAGAATGGCTTATCCATTTTATTCTTGGTTTTTGTTGTTAGTGGGTTTTTTTATATTTGTCTTTAGTCCATTTGGAATTTGTTTTTGTACAGAATGCAAGCTATGGATCCAACTTTACTTTCTTCCGAGTGGGTTGCCAATTGTTCCAAATTTTTCCAATGAAACAAAATACCAACTTTATCATATATTAATTTTTCAGATAGAATGAGATTTCTCACTATACTATGCTGTTTCGCTTAGAGTATCATGCATTTAATTACAGTGATTCTATGTTTGCACACAGTGGCTTTATAAAATGGTCAGGCAGAGCTTTGTCCCACCCCACACTCCTGGCTACTGTTCTTTTTACTGCCCATCTTGGCTATTATCAGACATTTGAAGTTTGTGATCATTTTATCCAATTAGGGGTTGAAACTGCATTAAATTTAAAGATTAATTTTGGGAAATTTGACATATGATATTGTCTTCTAAGAACTAATAAAATTGTATCATTTTCTGTTTGCTCAGATCCTGTCTATATCATTAGTAAGCTTGATATTTGAGACTTTTCTTCACTTAAGTCCTGTGTCTCTTTTTTTTTTTTTTTTTTAACTACATGTAAACTCATTTCTTAGTCTTTGGTCATTATTGAGAATGGATTTTTTTCCATTTCCATTTCTAAAGGCTTATTATAAATAAAAAGCTTATTTGTGTGTGTGTGTGTGCGCGCGCTTACCTTGTATACAACACGTTTATTATATATAGCTACTAAATTTTCTCATTAATTCCAGAAGTTTTCACTACAGTCTCTTGGGATTTTTAGAAATATAATGATGACAGTCACAAATATAATGACACTCACGCTCACAAAATCACAAAAATAACTTGTTTTTTTTTTTCCAGTGCTTGAAAGATTCTTTTCTTCTCAGAATCTTTATTGTCTAGAAACCCCATTATAGTGTTAAGTGATAATGGTGATAGGCATCTCTGAGTGCTATTGATTTTAATTGAAATAGTTTGCATATTTAGCTATTTTGAATATTTGTGTTGCTATTTGGTAAATAATCTAATTTAAATAAATTCTTTCCTGTTTTACCAAGAGATTTTACTAGAAATAGCTGCTGAATTTTGTCAGATGCCTTTTCAGCTTCTTTTGATGTGGTTGTGTGTTACTGTCCTTTAATCTGGTGACTAACTAGATTGTTTGTGGAGCTGCTGACATTAAGCCACTCTTGTCTCCTTGGAGTAAAACCTACTTGGTCATAATGTGCTATTCTTTCTTTTATAAATCAGTTTTCCAGTTGCTGATATTTTGTTTAGAACTTCAGCATGCATATTCCTAAGTGAGATTGGTCTATAGGTTTCTTCAGTGGACTTTTTATTAGGTGTAAAAAATTATGCAGGTTGACAAAACGTGGGACTAATCAGAAGGCTCACCCACTGCCAGTGAGAATGCAAATTTATTCAAGATGTTGGAGAACCGTTTGGATGAATCTACTAAAGTGAACATATGAAATCTAGTAATTCTGTTTCTGGGCAAATACCCAATAAAATGCATACAAATGTACACCAAAGGATATGTTCTAGAATGTTTATAGCAACATTATTAGAATAGCTTCAAACCAGAAACTACCTAAAAGTCTATCTACTATGGAATGGATAAATACATTTTGGTATTCATACAATGGAATATTATACAACAATGAGAATGAACGGTTTATAAGTACATGCAACATATGGATGAATCTCAGAAACATTATGTTGAGCCTGAAAAGGCAGCTATAAAAGAATACTGTATGCTTTCCATTATATAAAGTAAAAAATGGGCAAAACTAATCTCTGTTAACTGTTAGAAGTCAGGAGAGTGGTTATCTTCAGTGAGAGGTAGGGGAGGAGATAGTGGCTGAATGGGAGTCTGAGGGGGGCTTCTGCAGTGCTGGTAATATTTTGTTTCTTTATCTGGGTGCTTGTTTATGTTGGATTGTTTAGTTCATGAAAATTCATCTAATTTACACTTACATGTACACTTTTCTGTATGTATATTATACTTGAATAAAACATTTTTAGAAAGCAATACTTGTTTCATAGAATGAATTGGGGAGCTTTTCATCTTTTCCTATACTTTAGATTTGTTTAAATAAGAGATCGTTGAAATTATATATTAAAGATTAGAGGAAACTTGGCTGAGAAATCCTTTGTTCCCAAGGCCGCCTTTTTTAGAGATAGGATTGTTAATTTCTTTTTTCTAATATCTTTGGTTCAAAATATTCACTTCTTGGATTAATTCTGATAATTTATATTTTGTAGGAAATATTTCCTTTCTTTTGAGTTTTCACATTTATTTTCTATAGGTCTGTGTTTTTATGTTTCTTATAATTTGTTCTGTGTGTGGTATTATGGTTTTTATCTGTATTATCCAAGGATTATCTGTGTGTGTTTCTTCATTTTCAAGGAGTTCAGGAAAAGAAGTACTCATTTTTCACATTTAATTCCTCATGACAAGTTGAAGGATGAGGAGGAGAAAATTAAGGTGGATCAAGAATTTGCTCAGAATCCCGTCTGAAGATTTCTGCATCAGTAACTGAGGAGGTTTGTTACTTGGCTTCTCTGTTTCCCTTCCCTTACCTGGAAAAACAGGACACCAATTCTTTTTTCCCCCCTCTTCTCAAGTCTTGTTGTTTTACCCAGACTTCCCTTTTTTGTGTGTCACTTGGAGGAGTAGTTTGGTTCCCGATACTATACTCAGTAGACAGTTTCCACCAATTTAAACAATCTTTCTAGGTACAAGCATGTAAAACAAATGTCAAAGAATCATTAGGAATGGGTCATGGATATTAGCCACCTTGCCTCTCTTATTCCCAGTGTGTTTGGTCATTATGACTGGACTAACTTGTCTGCAATGTGCAGACAAACAAAGTGCAGCCCTGCCAATTTACCTTTTGCTTCTGTATCAGCAAGGAATGGAATTAGCTTTTAAGTTTGAGAAAGCTGAACAAATAATGACCTAAAAAATGGAAGTTCAGTGTAAGGGAGTTGTTGGCATTGGTCCAACTGTTCAAAATGTCAAGAAGAACCCAGGTTCTTTTCATTCCTCTTCTGCCCTTCTTAGAGGATTGGATTTTCATCTATTTTTTGGTTTCAAGATGGCTGCCACAATACCAGTCATGTTATCCAAGTTCAAGGCAAAGAAGAAGGTGGAAAATGGGAAGGGTAGTACTAATTAGGACTTTTCTTCTTTTGGCAGCAAAGGAAATCTGCCCAGTGGCCCTCCAACAGATTTCTCCACGTACCTAACTGGCCGCAACATTGCCTCCCTACATTTAATGGATGTTGCGAAAGTGAGTATCTCACTTTTCAGCTTCTATAGTAGGAGATGGCAGTGAGAAGTCAATTTCAAATGGCTTTTGGGTTAAACAACAAATGTTCTCTTTTACAAATGCCCCCATTAGACAGGAATCTCTTTAATCACTCATTTCTATTTTGCATTTTCCCTCATTTCTTCTCTCTCACCCTGATTATAAAAGGTAATATATGTGATTTGTAGACACTGAGTCCTGGTATCCCAACTCTTGCAAACAGTGTCTCAAATCACCTTCAAATGAGACATTCACTTTTTCTATATGATATCCCAATCATTCTAGTCTTGTTTGTTCATTCCCTGTTTTGAATTCACTGACTCTCTGAAGAGTGATCAAACAAACCCTCCTAAGTAGGCTTCCTTTCACACAAATCCTGAGAACCCTGTTGTCTTAGATATAGCCTTGGGTTTGTCCCTAGAGTTAAGTTTTCTACAGTTGATGCATGACTCTTCTTGCATTCTTTTTACCCCAAGAGTGTTATCTTTTATACCTTAGAAGAAGTTGGTTTATTTTTCTAAAGATGCTAAATAAAGACCTTAAGAAATGTCATAAAAAATAAACATCCTTAGGCATAAATTCTTTGGCCCAACCAGTACCAAAAGAAACCCCTAAATTTCAACCTTCCTATACAAAAAGTGTAGGCCTCCTTTGCTCTTTAAAGTGAAAAGACCAAATTATGCTTATGGCCAAGTGAAGTAACAGACCAGATTTAACTTCCTCCTTTAAACAACGGGGGGGTGGGGTGGGGGGGTGGAAACACAGTAGTTTTCAGATGTTGGACAACAGCCAGCACAAGGCAATAATTTCTGAGGGAGAGGAAAACAAATTGTGGCCCTTGCTTACTGCCTAGGGAGTGTCCATGACTTGAGGGGCAACCCAGTAGAGCCTAGAGGTCTCTGTGAATTGAAGAGACAGAGTTGGGAGTTTGGTGAGTCCAAGATAGCTAGAGTTTGCAGGACAGATACTACAGGAAAGCTCTGGAGATCTGAACGGGGTCTTCCCCAAGTCTTCAGCTAAGTATTGATAAGTATAAGCATATGAGGAATCTATCAGGCTGAGGAAAGAGTTACCTAATAGATGGGCAGAACAATCCTCTGATGTTACACAGGGTTGGGAATAGTTCATGTTTCCACCAGGCACAGTGGAATATACTATAAAGTTTGAGGCATTAGGTAGAGGACTCCGAAAGGTATTATTGCCTCATCACTGTGTAAAAATTCAGGTTGCTTTGGCTCTGTCTTAAAGTTTAAAAGTAAGACATGAAAAACTCAAACACACACACACACACACACACACATACAAGAATATATAGTTCCCAAAAAGGTAAAATTCATACTGTTTGGAGTCCAATTACTTGGTATGCAAAGAAGCAGGAGAAAACATCCCCAAATAATGAGAAAATACAATAAATTGAAAATTACCCAGAATTAACATAATCCATAGAATTAGTGTTGCAAGATTCTTAAACTATTTGTGAAACAGTATAATATAAATTATAGATGTATACCATTGAATCTAAAGCAACCACTTAAATTATAGCTTATATATATAATATATATATTATATATATATACACAAAGATTTATTTACTGTAGAGAGGGGGAGGGGCAGAGGGAGATGGAGAGAGAGTCTTAAGCAGACTCCACGCTGAGTGCAGAGCCTGACACAGGGCTTGATCTCATCACCCTGAGATCATGATCTGAGCCGAAACCAAGAGTTGGACACTTAATTGCACCACTCAGGTTCCCCCCAAAAAACTATAGCTAATAAGCCAAAAAAGGAGACAGAATAATAATAATAAATAAAATAATAATAATAAATAATAATAAAATATTCAATTAATCCAAAAGAAGACAGGAAAAGGGGAACAAACAACAAGTATGACAAATAGAAAACAAATACCAAGGTGCTAGATTACTAAATAATTATGTAATCACATTAAATGTAAATGGTGTAATACCATAATTAAAAGGAAAGATTGACAAATTATATACAAATAATGAGACCTTGCCTACATAAAATGCTGCATACAAGAAATCCACTTTAAACATAGACTCAAATAGGTTAAAAGTAAAAGGACTGAAAAAGATGCCATACCAAAGGAAAGCCTCAGTGACTATGTTAACATCAGACAAAATAGATTTCAGAGAACAGGGTTAAAAAGGTTTATTTCATAATGATTAAGAGGTTAATTTGTCAAGAGAACATAACAATCCTAAAGGTGTATGCACCTAATAACAGAGCTTCAAAATAAGTGGAGCAAAGACTGATAGAATGAAGGGAGAAATAGACAAATCTACAATTATAGTTGGAGATTTCAATACTCCTCTCAATAACTGAGAGAAGAAGTAGACAGAAAGGCAATCAGGATATGGAAGACTTGGCTAACACTACCAACCTAATTGACATTTATAGAACATTCTACCCAACAACAGCAGAAAACAGTTTTTCTTTTTCATGTGCCAAGAACATTTACCAAGATAGACCATATTCTGAGCCATAAAACAAGTCTCAATAAATTGAAAAGGGTCCAAATCATACAAAGTATGTTCACTGACCACAGTAAAATTAAGTTAGAAACCAATTAAAAAAAGGTATCTGGAAATTCCCCAAATATTTGGAAACTAAATAACAACTTCTTAATGACCAAGGGGTCAAAGGAACATTTAAAAAGTATTTTGCCTGGTGAGGATGTGGAACAAGAAGTCTCATTCACTGATGGTGGGAATGCAAATGGTACCACTACTTTGAGAGACAGTTTGGCAGTTTCTTACAAAACTAGATCTGCTCTTAGCATTCAGTCCAGCGTAATGCTCCTTGGTATTTACCCAACTAAGTTGAAAGGTTATAACCACAGAAAAACATGCATATAGCAGCCTTATTCATAATTGCCAAAACTTAGAAACAACTGAGATGTCCTTTGGTAGGTGAAGGGATAGATAAATGGTGGTATATCCAGAAAATGGAATATTATTTAGCACTAAAAAGAAATGAATTTGTCAAGCCATGAGAAGACATGGTAGAAATGTAAATGCATATTACCAAGTGGAAGGTATGATTTCAATTATATGACATTCTGGAAACTCTGGAGATAGTAAAAAGATCAGTGGTTTTCAGGGACTTGGGAGAGGAGGGATGAATGGGCAGACCTCAGAGAATTTTTAGGACACTGAAACTATTTGTATAATACTATAATGGTGGATACCTGTCATTATACATTTGTGCAAACCCATAGAATGTATAACACCAAGAGTGAACTCTAATGTAAACTGAGAGCTTTGGGTAATAATGATGTGTCAATGTAGGCTTATCTATTATATGTACCATCTGGCTAGGAGATCTTGATAGTGGGGGAGGCTGTGTATATGTGTGTGGGGGGTGGGCTGGACAGGGAGTATATAAGAAATTTCTGTACTTTCTGGTCAATTTTATTGTGAGCCTAAAACTGCTCTAAAAAGTAAAGTCTATTAAAAATATTGGGAAAAAATATTTTGAGCTGGATGAAAACAAAAACACAACATACCAAAATTTGTGGGAGGTGACTAAAGAGTACTAAGAGGGAAATTTATAGCACTAAACTATATGAGAAAAGAAGAAAGCTTTCAATTCAATGACTTCAGCTTTCACATTACAGAACTAGATAAGAGAAAAATCCAAAGTCAGCTGAACAAAGGGAATGAAAAAGATAAAAGCAGAAAACAGGAAAACAAACAAGAAAGTCAATGAAAACATAAGCTGTATATTTTAGAAGATGAATAAAATGAAGTCTATTCTGGTAGGTTCTGCAGACAAGCTCCTGTCCACATAGATGGAGGAGGGGACTTGCAATGCCTTCTCACACCCAGGTAAAATGACAAAAGAAGTCTCTGGGTAATGAGAAATACCCACTACCATCCTCTTTGCAGGTGGTGATCTGCTTCCAAAATTAAGTAAGATCTGTGTTCTTCAGTGAGGGGAAAATACAGGATTTTTTCTTTCATTCCAGAAACTTGTTCTTACCTGTGCTTTGAGAAGTTTCTATATATACTTGCAAGCTTGAAAACAGTATTTCTTTAAATAATTCTATATTTCTGACTTCACATTTTAGACATCCTTCTTTCATCCTCATTCTTATTCAGAATTTATAAATTTGAGCTTTCTTCACAGCTTCACTTTATTTCGTTCCATGGCTTTTTAGCTTATTGGCTTTCTGTTTCCTTCTACAGGTAGCAAACCTTAATAATTGTTGTTTTTCCCAAAATATTGGTGCATTATTTTTTTACCTTTGCTTAAA
This sequence comes from Ailuropoda melanoleuca, assembly GCF_002007445.2. Lineage (NCBI taxonomy): Eukaryota > Metazoa > Chordata > Mammalia > Carnivora > Ursidae > Ailuropoda > Ailuropoda melanoleuca. Next base: position 115,088,104 of record NC_048221.1, read on the forward strand.
TTATGTTGTATTTACTTTTTTTTTTTTTTTAAAGATTTTATTTATTCTACAGAGATAGCCAGCGAGAGAGGGAACACAAGCAGGGGGAGTGGGAGAGGAAGAAGCAGGCTCATAGCGGAGGAGCCTGACGTGGGGCTCGATCCCGCAACGCCGGGATCACACCCTGAGCCGAAGGCAGACACTTAACCGCTGAGCCACCCAGGCGCCCCTATGTTGTATTTACTTAAGTGATTTTTTTTTTTCCTGAGACAGACTTGGGTTTAAACTTGCCATTTATCTGCTATGTGACCCTGGGACAAGGGAGTCTCTGAGTCTTTACTTTCCCCTCTAAAGAAAATGGTGCCTCCCATCTATTATCCCAGTTAAGTCCCTTAAAGATAGTGCCAGGCATATAGAAACCCCTCAGGAAGGCCAGCTTCTCAGCTCTCTTTCTCCTCATCTCCATCCCAGCAAACCTAGGGCAGCTGCTAACAGTGCCTAGCCTGCTGCGGGAAACTTCTCCGTGGAGAATTCTGGGCCTGGGAACCAAAGGCAACACATTACAAAGACCTCTTGGATTAAAAACATTCATAACCTGAATCTTTCCAGGTGATTTATTTAGAAACCTCCTTAGAAAAGGAGTCAAACTAAAAACTAATTTTCTCCATTCCTAATTTTTCCCAGAAAATGAAGAGATTTATTTTAAAGAATTTATAGGCAATGCCATATTTAGGAGGAAAAGCTAAGAAAGCTCTCTTTGAATTCTCTAGGTGTGCTTTTCAGGATGCAGCTTTGCTCTTCAAACTATAGAGATGAGTAGATCCCAACTGGGAGAGCTGACCCTGCCCCATCCCTATGTCGTGGTCCATGTCACTGATTTTAGTGTCTCTCTATTTAAGGGCCTGTGGCCCCAGAGTCTCTCTTCATATATTTCTTTAAGGCAGTCATTACTACTGGTGCAAAACCTATGCACCCTCTTAGCCCAGGCTTTCAGGGTGCCAATCCAGTGTGGTGAAGGCAGTGTGATTGCAAACATTCATAGATCTGAAGAGAGAATTCTTTGTTCTGCCCTTTACTCTTTAGTAAGAAAGAGTTCCTCAAACTGGCAGATCATTTGTAGCTGGGACAGGTGGCTGGGGTAGGCCTTGACATTGTTGTGGGTGTGCAGGATCAGGGGTGACCAGAAACCTCCTGGGAGTGATGTTGTGGTAGGAAGGGCTTTGGAGGGCATCTGGAAAACACAGCAGCTAAGTGGCTAGTAGTCCCCACGTAATAGGAATTACTGCCGTGGCTGGGTGGGCTTGCTACCCGGTAATAGGTTTGACAGGTATGGACACAACAGACCCTATTGGATTAGGACAGCTGACACATAGGCCCTCGTGTCCCACAGGACATCAAAATGAAAGGAGCTAGATGGCAGGCAACATGGGAGGCAGGACACCAATTCCAGAGGGCAGTGGATTCTCTTCATGAGCTGTGGTTAAACCCCAAGGAGGGGCCAGGTGGAAAATAAATCCTGTGGCATGACATGGTGAATATAAACCCATTAGCACACTTGGTGCCACGTTGGCACTTTGTCACTGATGTCTGTGATTGGCTTTACTCTTGTTGCCAGGATTTCCCTAGGCCGCCTCAGCCTGTGGAAAGGAAGGCAATCATATGAACTGTAACTAATTACTCAGTGCTATTGGCTTAGCCTCACTGGCATACTGCAGGACCAAACGTGTTTGGGGTCTTGAGGTATGCCTCAGAACTGCTCAATGAACATGCCTGTGGTCCAGCCAGGACCCTCTTGGCCGCTGCCCATGTGGGCATCCCTCCCTTCCCCCTGAGGCTGCCATGGCTCCACCGACATTTTGTGTCCAGGATCAGAACAACTCCCAGATGAAAAGGTTGATTTTTCACTTCGGGAGAATGCCACCTCTTTGCAGAGGGAAACAGGCCTGTGGGTGTTCCAGGCCTTGCATTTAGGTCAGAGGAGCTGGAAAGGTTCCCCATGGTTTCCACACGATGGTTGTCTCCTGGTTCAATGAGGGTATTCTCTTAGGAGAAAACCAAATTGCACTGCCACTTTGCCCTTTAGAAATTTCTGTCTGCTCATTTATTTTGCTTGGTGTGTATCTTAGACAGTCATTACCACAGTGGTTTGTAGCCTTCGACTTGTCCCCTTTCCCTCTTTGGCTTTAAAATGCCACACAACCCCCCTTTTGAGGTTGGAAAGAAACTCCCTTTCACCGGGATTTCAAGGAGAACTTGTAGAGTATTAGGTTAATTGAAAAAATCGATATCGTAATATCAGGATACGGGTTTACGGATGTCTTGGGGATGTCAGACTAACAATTAAATTGATTTTGGGTCTTGTTTTGGTGTTCGCACAGTTTCCATGGCTTCCAGACCTTTCCCCATTTCTGTGCCCTGGACAGTCATGTAAAGGCTCTTTGTTGAAAACCCAGATTCAAATTTGCCATTAACCTGAATACACCCTGCTCACCTCAACCAAGTGTGAAACTAGAGGAGTCACAGAAGGAAGCTATTCAGCTGGAATTGTACTTTTCATAAGAAAGTCTCAGCTGCCAAGCTGAGTATAGCATTTGCTTACTTGGGCAGCTTAGTGCCTGTGGGCCCAGTTTGTGTAAGAGTGACGGCAGGGATAAAGCTAAGCTCAGTATTTTTCAATTATAGGACAAGAAAGAAAGAAAGAAAAGAGAGAGAGAGAGAGAGAAAGAAAGAAGAAAGAAAGAAAGAAAGAAAGAAAGAAAGAAAGAAAGAAAGAAAGAAAGAAAAAGAGAAAGAAAAGGAAGGAAGGAAGGAAAAGAAAGAAAGAAGAAAAGAGAGAAAGAAAGAAAAGGAAAGAAAGAGGGAGGAAGGAAGGAGAAAGAAAGAAAGAAAGAAAGAAAGAAAGAAAGAAAGAAAGAAAGAAAGAAAGAAAGAAAGAGAAAGAAAAAGAGAAAGAAAAAAAGAAAAGAGAATGAAAGGGGGGAGGGAGGGAGGAAAGGAAGGAAAGAAAGAGGAAGGCAGGCAGGCAGGCATGCATGCATTGTGGTCTTTCAAGCTTATTTGTTTTTTATGTGGATGGTTATTTAAATAGTAAATTTCCCCTCAGTCAGGCCTTTGTACTAAAAACAGAAGTGGATCCCAGCAGCAGCGCTGGAAGACTTTTATTCAGCCTGAAGCTGGTTCTCCCCACACAGGAACTTGTGTGCATGCAGTCACTAGCATTCAAGACAACTGGAGGATTCAAGGAACTTTGAGAGGTTATTAACGGCAAGGTGGTCAGATAGAACAATGTGAGTGCTTGTCCCCTGCCAGCCACAGCAGTGTGGTTGCCTGGGTGGCCCTGCGGCCCACAGGAGGCTGCTGCAGGGGTTCAGTCCTTAATGGGCAGAAGTTTTACTCTGCTCTCTGCAGGGTTGTTTGACACTTTCCAGTTGAAGGTCGTTCTGGAGAGGGTAGAATGAGAGGGCTGCCTGGTTCTTCTGTCCTGTTCCTGTCCCTCCTCCCCTTTCTGAGGCTCTGCTGTCTCCCTGACCCTGGGGTTCGTGAGTTACTCGTTTCCTTCCAAAATCTCCCCCTTTGCTTGAGCTGCTGTGAATGGAGTTTCTGTTACTTGCTAGGGAGAGGGCTTGAACCAATGTAGCCTCCCATGGCCTGGCCCCTCCCTCTCTCCCCAGCTTCGTTTCCTGACACCTCACATTTCATGCTGTCACTGTGTCATGCCTCCTCACCTTTGCTCCTGTCATTCCCTCTGCTGGGACATCTCCATCTTTCTCTGTCTGGCTGAAACAGACATACCCAACTCAGAACCCCCTCCCCCCTGCCAAGTGTGCCTGTCACCTCTCCTATCAGTCAGATGTTAGCTGCTTATCTGTGTGTCTCCCATGCTAGCCTCTAAGCTCTTTGGACAGGGACCAGGTCTTATCCCTCTCTGTACCCCAGTGCCTCTTACCATGCCTGGCACATAATAGGTGTTTGTTGAAAGAAAACATGTTTGTTGAAAGAGACTCAGGAAGGTAAACTTCTGCAGAAGTGAGAGCAGAAGGTGACGAACAGAGTTACCCTGTGGGTAGATACCCAGAGGATTCTGGTCCTAGAAAAAGAGTGCTCATAACATATTGTAGTGAACCTCAGAAAGGGCATGCTAAAGAGGGGTGCAGCGTGGATGGAATTAGATCCTTTTTGTCTCTTGCCATCATACCCTGTTTCTTCCCGAAATATCTCTGCCTTCCATTCTGCCAGTGCCATTGTATTAGGGGTTGGCACTGTTGGGTGACTTAGATTTAAAGTTCTCAGCAGGGAGTCTGCTTCTTCCTCTCTCTCTACCTCTCCCCCCAGCTCGTGCTCTCTCACTCACTCTCTAAAATAAATAAAGTCTTTAAAAAAAAAGTGAGGGCAAGATGGCTGTCCAGAGAATCGCGGGGAGTGATGGGGGAAGTGCAGTGTGCCTTAGACGTTTAACAGACTCTTCACTTTGTACATTTAATAGATCCTGAGAGTACACTTTGCAGAATTATACATATACTTTAAATTGTCAAGCTTACTAGAGAGCCTTCTGTGCAGCCACCATTAACAAGAGGCAAAGTGGTTAAGTATATAGACCCTGGAGTCAGGTTGTCTGGGTTTAATTCCCAGATCTGCCTCTACCAGCTCTGTGACCTTGGGCAAGTTACTGGACACCTCCATGCCTTGGTTGCATGATCTGTAAAATGAGAACAATAGTACCTCTCTCAGCAAGTCAGAGGGATAAGATAAGTGAGTTCATACAGGAGAAGCCCTCAGAATAGTGCCCCGTGTGCAGCACACACTCACTCACTGTCAGGCACTAGGATGACTTTATTTCTCATGAGGTTGTTTGCAGTCACCAGCCATGCAATTAGTACTTGATCCCATGATCATAATTATATGACTTTAGTTGTTTGTTTGGTGTTGTTTCCCACTGGACCGCAAATTCCTCAAAGGCATTAGTTGAATAAATGTCTCTTTCCAAACTAATTGAATTCATGCTTTCAAACATATTTCCTATTTACTACGTTTTTGTGTTGGTAATCTAAAGGGAGAACATTTCTTAGGATTGTAAAGGGGAAATAAGATTATTAGTCGGAAACTCCTCCATGAGGCTGGAAAATCCTTGCACACAGAAGCATTGTCTTCTGTACAAACCCATGCCAGCCCCTTGAGACTGTTGCTGGAAAACTTGCTTCATGGGGTTTTGTCCTGTTCAAAAGGGTTTAAAGAGCCCGGAGAAATAAAAAATATCTGAACCCTCAACCTTGTCCATTTGGCTGGACATTTTTAGCAGAGCCTTGTTACAAAACTTTTAGCAAAGAAACTTCTTTTCAAAGGGCTCTACCTCCTGAGAGGTGGGAAAATAAAGTTGAGTGGCGTTCAGACATCATATGCCCCCAGAGAAGCTGGCCCAATGCTCCCTGTCTGCTTGTTTTGGTTGCCTTGGAGGAGAAAGGGCACAGAGGAGCTTTTCTGCTGAGACCATGAATAAAAGTTAGAGTTGCCTTAGGAGATTGGCTCTGAGTCTGCAGGACCCAGAGAGCTCCGCAAAGGCTGGACCATAGCCCACAGAGGACAGACCCAGGTGTGTGTGTATATAACACAGGGATGGAGGTGGGGGTGGGGGTTCTGACCCCCAGGAAGGCAGTCAAATGAGTCAACTGGAGACAGAGATCCGAATTGTAATTCTGTCCCTTTATATCTGCATGACCTTCCACGGGCCTGGTTTTCCTTTTTTGCCATTGGATGATTTGACATGGATTGTCTCTAAAGTTGTTTCTAGTGTTCAGATTCTGGCTCCGCCCCAGCAGTGCTGGGCAGTTTGGGTTGAGCAAGGTGGCGTTTATATCCAAGCTTCCCACGTCGCCCATCACCACCAGGACCCTTATCTCCAAACTGCTCTGTGCAACCCTGACCTGAGCCCCACTCCCACACCAGCCTTCCCACTGCACGGTGGGGCACTCCTCTCCAGAGCCAGCAAGCTCCCAGAAGCTTCAGCCCTTTCTTGCCCCCCCACCCCCACTCATCTGCAACCTCCAAGGGGAGGCTGTTGATTTTCAGCCCTTAATTTTCAGGCCTAGGATGGGAAAGGCCTGCTCCTTGCCCCCTTTGCCTTTCTAATCTCCCTCCTTCCTTCTGCACAGTCCCCAGCTCCCTCGAAGATCTGACCTCAGCCCTTCATCCTTATCACTGCTGTCTTCTCCCAGCTGGATCACCTCTCATTCACTGAAGATGGTGAAGCTAGGCTCACTTCTGCTCTCTCCATTCCTATTCCCATTGTCATCTTTGGTGACTTGAATGTCCACACAGAAATTCCAACGACATCACAGCCTCCGGGTGCCTCGACTGCCTCACCTCTGATGCTCCTTTCCTCCACACACATACATTCAAATATTTGCTGACAACAGGTAGACAATTGGCCCATTTAGAGAGGTTTCATTTATTTTTAAAACTATGATACCTATAACTAGAGTGACCATATAATTTATTTTCCAAACGGGGACAATTTTGTGAATGAAAGAGGACACCGAAGTAATTAAGATTATATTACTTTTGGAAATATCTACTCATTGATGACAAATTGGCTTTTGTTTTAAGGCCCCTTACTTTTTGAATATAAGATAATTACATTCAAAGGCTATTTTCCAAAATAAATTTTCCTTCAAACAATTAAAAACTGATATGTGTACATTGAAGAGACATTGAAAAAAACTCTTTTGTACTGATTGTATATTCGAAAACATAGGCAGAATAATTTCCCCTTGTACTCATTTAAGTTCTTTAGTTTCTTAGCTGAATCTCTCACTAATAGTGTGTGTCACTGGTATCTTTATGAAGAATTTCTTTTTTGAAAATAGTTTTTGTATTTTGAGGTTTTTGCACAAATCTGCAGTTGCTTTTATTTTTTTATTTATTTTTTTTTTTAAAGATTTTTTTTTATTTATTCGACAGAGATAGAGACAGCCAGCGAGAGAGGGAACACAAGCAGGGGGAGTGGGAGAGGAAGAAGCAGGCTCATAGCGGAAGAGCCTGATGTGGGGCTCGATCCCATAATGCCGGGATCACGCCCTGGGCCGAAGGCAGACGCTTAACCGCTGTGCCACCCAGGCGCCCCTGCAGTTGCTTTTAAAGTAAAATTTATGGTTAATGAATTTGAGATTGTTGACGCTTTTAATTGGTTCAATATTTTTAGTTGATAATACACTCTCCAGGTCCTGAGAAATTTGGTAAGTGTGAGGCAAATTCTGCTAAATGGATGATACCTTCCAATTGTTTTTGTAGGTATTTTGTCCCAAGTATTGGCACAGGTGTTATCTTTTTGCCTCCATTCATAGCAGCATCCTTTAACACACACTTTTAGAAAACATGATTTGTCCAGTAAGTCATCTTTATTAATGATTCTTTTGAACACTCCCCATCACACACAGATTTCATATCCTAATAGATGAATCCTTGGCAGAAGCTGGAAGTAGAAAGTGGAGCTCAACTAAACCCCCTCCTGGCTTATTTTAATGCACTATTAATGATAACATCTGGTTAACAAATGACAAACGCAGTGCAATGCTCAAACTGGGTGGGACCCAGGACAGCAGGCATAAACAGGGGCTCTCCTATCACACGGACCACTCAGAAGGAGCCCCGTGGTTCTCCATCCACGCAGCACAGCAATATTGCCAGAGGACTCTTCAAACATGCCACTGCCCAGGCTCCAGCCTCTCACACCCAGGTTCCATAGCTACGGGAATGGGGCCTGCAAACCAGCATCATTGTCTCCCAAGAGATTCTAGACCAGATCACCTTGGTCCTCCAGGGCTGCTCCTCAACTGCTCCTAAAGCTACGGGATGTAGGTACACAGTGATTCAGATAATCGAGAGGAAGGAGGTAAATCAGGAATGGCTCTGCTGCTGGCACGTTTTCTCTGCACCCCCATGGTTGTGTTGTTACTATGGGCCAGGACTGAGTGCATAGCAGGTGCTCTGGGGAGCGGGAAGAGCAGAGGGTGGTCCTGCCACAAACCCTGTGAACTCTCTCCACGACACAGTCAGAATGTTGTCCTCGAAACATTTAATTAAGCAACTCCTACATTGTCATCATAAAAATGAAATTTGTTGAGAGTTACAGAGTCCTGATTAGGAAAAAAATGGGAAAAAAAACCTCAGAAAAACTCTAGTTAAGCCTGTCATAAGTTCTGCACTCTATTCTGAACATTTATTTTGAAAATAATCGTCAAAATGTAAATCCCCAGCACCCTCAAAATGATGTCTCGTTTTGCCTCGTTCTGTAAACCTATGATCATCTTTCTCCCTCCAAGTTTTGAAGTATGCGAAACTGCGCTGGCAAAGAATAGTAACAGCACGTCCGGGCGCCAAGCCCCGTGTGCCCTGCTGCCCCATAAAGCGCTGGAGGCTGTCCCAGAGCCAGTTGGGAAAGCAGCATCGGCTAGTGCTTTACCTGCTCGGACCTCAGTTCCGGGGCTGTGAGTTGAACTCTGTGCAAATATTCCGGATGACCTTGGGGACAAATTTGTACAGGTTGTCAAACTCATCTACAAAGAAGGAGTGGTCGCTGGCCGGGTGAGTGGCGATGACTTCCAGCTCGTCCTGTGCAGCCCATGCAACACCTATCGCGTAGGTGGTCACTCCTGCGGGGACAAAGTTTAGATGAAGCCAGCGTGCCCACGCAGAGGTGCTGCGAATGAACCCTTGCCTTTCTGCTGCTCTGTTGGCGCTTGTGTTGGAATGCACACAAATTCAAAATGAGAATGTTCCCCAAAGCATAAACATCTGCTCTACACTGACAGTAACAAAACTGATACGGTTGCTATCTCACAGGAGTTTATAATCTTTGGGAGGAAAAAAACCCAGACAAAATGGAGTAAATAAATTAAGATGTTCATGTCCAGGGGCAGTAGAAGGGATGATATTTGGGGACAAGTGAAAGTTGATGCCATGCAGATGACATCACATGGTACATGCCTGCTCTCCCTGTGTGTAGAGCCAAACAAAATCTCAGAGAGTTTTATATTTTTATTTTTAAAATATTTTATTTTTTTAAAGGACTCTCCACACCCAATGTGGGGCTCAAGCTCCCAACCCTGAGATTAAGAGTCTCATGCTCCACTGACTGAGCCCGCCAGACGCCCCTCAGTTTTATTTTATTATTACTTTTTAAAAGACTTATTTATTTTGGGGGGGCTGAAGGAGAAGGAGAGAGAAACTCTAAGCAGACTCCGCGCTGAGCACGGAGCCTAGTGTGGGGCTCCATCTCATGACCCGGAGATCATCACCTGAGCTGAGACCAAGAGTCAGATGCTTAACCGACGGCACGACCCAGGCACCCCTCCCCTCAGTTTTAAATGCATCAAAAGTCAGCTCAAGATCTTCTTAACTAAAACAGTAGACTCGAATTACTTTAGGCTTGAAGGTGACTTTACAAGCCATAAAATGCAATCTCCTTTTCCAGCGTAGAAAGCCTTGCAGAAGGACCCGGAGAGATGGTGACCCAGCATCTGCTCCGTCACTGACGTGAAGAAAGGTTTTCAAGGTAAGGGACTGACCAACAGTGTTGAACGCTGCAGCGAGGTCTCATGAGATTAAAACAAAAAAGTGCTCCTTGGATTTAGAAAAAACCAAGACACTGGTAGCTTGGTGAGAACGGTTTCAAAGAAACCAAATGAATTGCTGTGAGTTGCGATTGAAAAAGAAATGAAGATGTGGGCACAGCACAGAGAGCTAACCCTTTCTGGAAGTTTGGCTGTAAAGACAAGGAGGTAGGTGGGAAGTGAAGCAGGATGTGATGTCAGTGAGTTTGTGTTTGCTTTTTAGGGAGGGATCCGAGCATGTCTAGATGCAAATGGGAAAGAGTGCTGGGGGATCAAAGGTGTAGGACTGTAGGGGGGAGCAAGAGGCCCCAGGGAGGGGAGGACGGACTCAGAGACTCGGCGTCTGTTCTCAGTGTGGAAACCGGGAGACTGTCTGGTAGATGGTTCTTGATTGGGGTTGGGGGCACCTGGTCAGCGGGGGCTTGACCTTACTTTACAAAAGCCTGTTCCCATGCCACCTTGAGGCTGGCAGAGTGGGGTCAGCTATATGGCCGTGAAACAGAGGGAAGAGCTGGGGTGTGGCCTTCCTGCCCAGCCACCCATGGTAGCCCATGTCACCATCTCCAGCATCTTCCCAGTGCCCTGTTCTGCTTGGAGAGCCATCCACATGGTACTGGCCCCAAACTGCTTTTCAACTGTGGCTCATTAAGCTGCATTTAAGCTACCAGTCCCTTCTCTTACCTCTCCAGTGTCTTTTCTCTGCATATTGTCTACATTGTTGCCCGTGAACACCAGCATTGGGCTTAAACACGCTGCCAAGCCGCAGTGGGAACAGATTTGCTGCAGAACGTGGCTTAGATTGACTAAGCCCTCGTTTTTGCACCAAGATTGAAAGGCTGCCCCCCAATAAAGACAACATAAACAGTATTCAAAATTTGGCTTTTCAGATCCTCGAGTCCACCCTCATAGAGAACCTTCTACTGGCAATTCTGAAGGATGGTCAGCCAGCCCTGCTGTAGACACTCCTAGGGACACAATGCTCATTGTCTCCATGTAATTTGCATCTATTTGTCCTAGTTCTTTAAAGCTTCCCAGAACATCTCCCTCAGTCTTCACTTCTCCTGATGAGGAGGACATGGATACCCTTTGGGTGAGGCCAATGGAAGTCCACTTAGAAAAACAAGTCAGAGTGGAGCTGAACATGAGCTGGAGACAGATGTTTGGACACAGCAGGAGAGCCCTGGGCTTGTAGTCCAAAGCTGGCCCACCTGGCTCTGCCCACTCACTTTGGAACTTTGAGTAGGTTGCTGCTGAGCTTCAACCATCTTCATTCTGCTGACATGAGCCCAAGGGATGCTGGGACTGCTGGCGCACAGGCCATCCACCATCTTGCCATTGTGAGTACACCCCACAGGCTCTACAAGGGTAAATCACTGCTTGAACCTGTCTGCTTGCTTTGGTTTGCAGAAGGCAGAGCTGCTGGTCCATTAAGGCTTGTTTGTTTTTATCCCTCCTTGTTTAGGGAAGGATTCAAAGCAGCTTTAAAGAATACTGAAAATCCTGCAAACTAACAAATTAAATGCAGGTGCAGAAGAGAACCACCCTGGCCTCAAGTGAGTCTTGTACACTAGCACTTATCTATGGGTCTTTGGTGTTCACGGACAACTTGGTTTACTTTTATTATCATTACTATTATTGCTATCCCTTGGGGATTTTCTTCAGGTTGTTTGTATTTTCATGATATTTTATGGTACTTTTGAAAACGGTAATTAAACATTGATTCTGTGGGAAAAGGCATTAAATGTGAGTTTCTAAACATTTACAAAAATATTTTGCTCATTTTTCATGGATTTAAACTTTCTGTTGCTCTGTTACAAATTTTTATTTGGAAATATCTCTTTAAATATTTTGGAAGAAAATTTCTCTGAGGCTTCCTCTAAACCCCTGACATCTGGCTAGCAGTTGCTTACCAAAAAAATAGTACTTTTCTTTTAAAACCCTAGTTTTCTTCAAATTTCTAACACAATTTGGTGGTCTTCAGTGGAGATAGCAATAATGAGTCAAATTCCTTTTTAGTGAGTTACCCCTGCGTGTGTAAAGCCTCAGAGTGTCGGATGTCAAGGAGAGGGTTGATGTCCCCAGGCATCGATAGCTCTGGGTTTGCCATGACACGGTGGAAACTACCTTAGGGCTTCCTGCCTTTATCCTTCTTCGCTACTCAGAGAGGCTGGTCGTGTTTAACAACACCCCTAATATGTTCCCCATGGTTTTGAGCATTTTATTAAGTGGTAGAGAAAACCAGCGCCTAAAAAGACAGCCCCTTCCCTGTCCCGCTGGCCCACCATGCCCCAGAGATGCTTGGCAAGACCGGCTTACCCTTGTGATGGGCAACCATGGCCGGTATTCGGACGTCATCATAGGACCTCCCATCCGTGATGAGGATCATTAACTTCCTCTTGTTGGGCTTGGACTTCTTGAAGAGCTGTTCCAGGGCATAGTTGATGGCAGCCCCTGTGCTGGTCCCACCACTCCAGTAGCCCACCCTCTTGATGGCGTTGAGGATGTCGGATTTGGTGTGGTAATCGTCAAATCCAAACTCCAGCCGCTGCTCGTAGGTGTACTGCACCGCCCCGACTCGCGTGTCTGTTTCCGAAATCTCAAACTCCTTGCTGATGTTGGCCACGAACTGGAGAACCGTGCGGAAGTTGCCGGTCCCCACGCTGCTGGAGCCGTCGATGACGAAGCCGATGTCGGCTGAGTTCCAGCAGGTCTTGCTGCAGGCCAGGCGGTCGGTGTCACAGACGCGCTTCAGCAGCGGCTGCACGGTCTTGCGGAGGCTGAACCAGCTCTGCACGTTGAGCGAGTAGAAGCCGTTCGTTCTGCACACAGCCTGGAAGACAGAGGGGAGGGGTACTCGCCAGCTCGGAGGCCGAGTTCTCCAGGCGGTCACCATGACCCCGACCGCCAGGGCAAGTGAAGAAAGAAGCAGACAGACTTTTGCGTTCTGCACTCGTCTTCCTACAGCTCTTTTTCTACCTCAGTCCACCTGGTCAGGTGCTCACTGGGGTCACCCCTGGACTCACTCCTGCTCCCTCAGCTGGGGTCTCTGCTTTAGGGAAGAGCCATCGGTGGAGCAAATCCTTAGAGAGAGAGGTGAATCACTGATTTCAGCTTCATATGTATGCCTCTGTGGGCCCCTCGGTTCATTTGTACTGGCAGCCGCCATAAGATTGGCACTGGTGGGCACCAACGTATGAGAGGATTAAAGAAAGCTGTTCTGATCGGGGAAACAAGACGCATGAGAAATAGCTACAGGAATGTTTCCAGAGCAGTCCTGCACCCAGCAACGAGGGGTCCCACCATACGTCAGGAGTCACACTAGATGTTCTTGGAGAGATCCTCTCATAACCCCCCACCCTAACCCTACAAGGTAGATATAACGCCCCTTCATGAAGGGACAAGCTGAGGGTCAGCTGTGAAGGGACATCCCTGAGTCCCCGAGACTGGAACACAAATCTCTCTGCCTTCAAAATCCAAGCTCTGTCCTCCAGACAATCCTGCCTCCAGACAAATGAATATTTATTGACTTGTGCCCAAGTTTGTTCCAGAAAAAACTTAAGGCAGTTGCAAATAAACATGGAGCAACCTGGCCTGTGTGCTCCTGGAAGGGACTAGGCTAATGTTCCTAAAGTGAAGTGTTTTCTCCTTGCCTCTGTCTCTCCAGGGGTCACAGGGAGAGTTACAGACCTCGTGACTACACATGAAGTTGGAGAATCGACAATTTATTTTAAAACAAGAAGTGACTTTAAAATGTCCTAGGAAATATTTTTAATTGGTTTGCAGAAACCTTTAGGGTTTAAAAATCTTTCCATAGCCTAGGTGGTGTTTGAGATGAGTGACCCGGCTGAGCTGAGTTGTAGCCAATGGACAGAGTGGAGGGAGTCCCACCAGGCATTGGCTGAGGTCACGGGGGGAGAGGGCGGTGATGCTGGGCTGGGCAGGAGACAGCAGCTGGACTGCTGAGGTGGGTCAGGACATGCCTCAGAAGGCCTCAAGAGTAATGGGGGACAATGAAGGGTTTGGAGCAGGGACCCCCATAGGACTGGAAGAGCTCATCATAAACATGAGTGGGCTTCACTATGACATCTACACCGAACTGGGGAGCCCCAAGAGGGAGACAGACCAGAGGTAGAGTGCTAGCCTGACCTAGGGAGGTGGCATTGGGAGCTGACAAGGCATCCTGGGATGACTCTGGACCTCTGGGACAGCTGTGTGGCCCCTCGTGTGAAGTCTAGAGGAGGAACGAATTTGGTGGGAAAGATGATGCACTTAGCTTTTTACATGTCAGATTTAGTTCTTTGGGACATCGTGTGGAGAAAAGCCAATAGGCTGGAACAGATGGCTACAGAGCTCAGGAGAGACCAGGGATGGGGACAGGATGAGGGTGTCTGCTGGTGATGAGTGAGGGTGGGAGCTGTGGCCTGGGAGGGACTCCAGGGGAAAAAAAGCCCAGTGAGAGAGGAGGAGAGGCCAAGAACTGAGTCCGGGGAAGTCTACCTTTAGGGTACAAGATGGGAAAGAGGAGAGAGTAAATGAGATGAGAGCCACACTGTGTCCTGGAAGTCAAGGGAGATGCGAATTTCAAGGATGATCAAGTCGTCTGCAGCTTGGTATGGTGCTGGAGGTTGAGCCCTATCAGATCTGGAAACACAGACTGTTAAAGCTGGAAGGGCCTCAAGGACAAGTCAGGACAAGCATTCCCTTTCTTCTCTTCCTCCCTCCCTTCCTTTCTTTTCCAAGCTGGGGCCTTTTCTTGGGAGGCAGGTTTATGTGGAGTCCCACCGTGTAACACATACAAAAGGTGAGCAGCTCTGCTAGGGTGGGTACAGGGGCCTGGGTCCCCATCTGTCCTGTCCCTATCTGCTGCTAGCCCTCTCTACAGAACCCAGGAGCAGGGCTTGAAAACTATCCCCTGACCTGATCCAAAGCCTTTTCTTGTTTATCAGGTTGTTTAATTTGCAGCGTGTGAGTGTGTGTGTGTGTGTGCATGCACACGTGGGAAAGCAAGTATATGTGTGCCTGTGTGCATGCTCATGTGAAGCCCTGCTGGGCTGCCTGGTGGAGGTCGCCTGGGGCTGTAGGTGGAGCCTGGGGAGCCTCTATCTGGGACCTCAGGGACACTGCTCTCCCGAGGTGCTGTTGCTGGTCTCAGTTCATCAGGTCAGTGTGGGGTCTTGCTCTGAGAGGGTAAATCCAGGTTCCAGACTTACTAGCCCCTCACTGGAGGCTTCCCTGCCTAGAAGTAAGCTCTATGCCAGTTTGAAGGCATGAGAACAGTCTCAATGGCCGTCACAGCTGTGCAGAGTGCCGCGGATGCTGACGCCGGGTGGGTCCCTGGGGCAGTTCCATACCTTATTCGAGAAGTTGGGCTCTGTCACGTACTGTTTCTCATTTTCAGTGGCACCTTCGACGGTGATGAAGAAAATGTTGATTCCTGACTCTCTTGCCAACCTCGAAGCCTCCTCCACCTTGTCCGTGGGCCAGCCATCCACAATCACCACGGCCACGTTGGGAGCACCGCCTCTGTTCCCATTCGCTTTGGAAAAGAAGTTCTTGGTCACGTAGGAGATGGCCCGACCTGGAAGAAACAGAGAACCCATACTTGGAGTGACTGTGATCACATGGGTAGGAAATACAGGCAAGATCCCAGTAGCTTCCAGAGGGCCAGAAAAACCCTCTGTGCCCTCCCTTTGTGTGTTTGTTTCTCTTTTTCCTTTTTTTTTTATATAACCACATTAACTATTTTGAGGTGTATAGTTCAATAGTCTTATGCACATTCAAAATGTTGTATAACCAACACCACTATCGGTTTCCCTACCGTATTTTCACTTCAAGCCTTTCACTTCTAATTCTCTATTATTAAATAAAAAGGTCTTAGGGACCAGCACACAGATGAGAAAGACTTCCATGGCAATAAGAGGGTCCCTTCTTTGCCTGGATGCTGGAAGTGCACAAAGTTCTTTATGGGAGCGTGGGGTAGGAAGGGTTGGCCTGGAGGGACAGGAGCTTCTTGGCCTCCTGCAGCTGGAAGTTGGCCAGCTGGGTGCTCCAGGACCTGCGGGGTGTGGAAGGCTGTATTCCAGGGGCAGTGGTGTCTTCTGTCACCACGTGAGGGGCACGGGTCCGGCTGGCCAGGGAAGCACAGTACTCACTGAGAACTGAGGGACTATGCTCCAGCCCTGGCTGTGTGGACCCAGGCAGGTCACTCCAGATTTCCATTTCAGCTGAAAGCCACAGTTGGGAGGTGTAACAGCCGCTCAACGTGACTTTCCAAAGCACTTGTTTCACATCGTCTAGGACCTCAGGAATTTTTCAGTCAAGGAAGGTAACCAACTGTTCCAGTTTCCTGGGCCTCTACACCAGTTTAAGTACTGAAACCCCATATGCTCCTGGGTAAATTGGGATGACCAGGTCACTGTAGAGTTAGCATAATTGCCTATAATAAGGCAGGTCTCTTAACCCGGGCTCTGTGGACCCTTGTGGGGCATCGGGGTGGGGAGGCGGTGTATCCACGAATCCCCTGAAATTATACACAATATTTTGTGTATGTAGGTATTTAGGTAGAAGGGTAGCTTTCAGGAGATTCTCAAAGGGGTCCTCAATCTAAATAAAATCAGTCTAAAGTCTTAAGACTTTAGGATCAATGTCATTACACTCAATGCTTTCTGGTTTTGGCCACGATCCTGGCTCCACTGACTAGTGTGATCTTACCTGTTAAATGAAAGGATCAAATATTTACATGTGTTGGAGCTGGAGAAATGTCTTGAAGACCCCATATGATCTGGCTGTAGAGAGCACAGCTGCTAAGGGGAGACAGCTGCTGAGAACTGCCTTCACAGTCAACGGATAATGTCCCTGAAGGCCCAAGACACCCAGCAGTCCCCTCTGGCTGCATATTAGATGCCTGTAAACAGAGAATATCCTTGGCCTCATCCAATGAGTGTGAATGGAGCAGGCAAGGCCTGGTTCAGGGGCTGACTGCTATAGCAGAAGTTTCTTGATTGTGGTGGCTTCCTGGCTGAGTTAGATTTCCGAAGAGGCTGTGCTGGCAGAATTGAGAATGTGATTTCCTAATCCTGGAAGAGACAGCAGCTCCTTGGAGGTCTGGGTTCTGCAGGAAGCTATCAGAAGTCATCTCTCAAAGTTCAGCCTCGAGCTCCTTCCTTCTGCCTTTTGATTATTCTCAAAACCATTTAGTACCTAGGAATAAATCCCTTTCTGCTTAAACTAGCTGAAATGAATCCTGTTCTCTGAACCCAAACCCTGATCAGTACAGGACAAAGACAGAATATGTAATCCCCTGAAAAAGGTATATCATTTTATTAAGTCACCACTCTAATCCCACCAAAAATATAGGGTGTCTTCTGAAGTTTCAGTTTTATTCCATGACACATTACTGGGATGTCATTGATCTAAGTATTCAATAGGAAACAAATCAGAAATCAACTCTATCATGTTTGCAATGAGGTGGTATTGATTTGGGGTCCTGGATAACAGTGACTTGGCCAATGTTTGATTAGCATTTTTCAAAGGCTCTTCATTTGCCAGGTACTACTATACTGGTCTACAGAGATGTACCCTGTGGTGGGGAGGGAAATAATCAGATTTACAGTGACTTCAAAGATGTTCCTTCAAAGACGGTTCTGTGTGTGCTCCGTGGCAAGCCACTGTGGCTCACTTCTCCATTTCTTTGGATGTTGATGATACAAAGAGGTTCCCTGAGAAGTAGACAGCCCTCCCAGTGTCCCCAAAGCCAGACTACCATTTATGAACTGGTATTATTGGCATAGACTCACTGGCAGCTTTTGAACTTGGTTAGTGTGAAACTGTTTCCCAATGCCCGGTTAGCTCCTGATGAACTGATAAAATGGTTTCTGGACCTGCCCCGCTGAGGGCTAGACTTGGACTTCTGGTAAACCTGCCACTCCACCTCCTAGCCTTGACCAAGGCTCAGACATATCAGGAGACTCAGCTTGAAACAAAGAACCTGTCTCTCTCTGTACAGTCATCATTATAACAGGAGCTCACTGGAAGAAGATCCCCAGGGAGCGCTGTGGAGCTTTCTGAGTGGAATTGGTTATAACATTTAATGTTAAATAGTGATGACCTGTCAGCCAATCAGGAAATAGTTATAATAGCAGTCCTGCTTGTCCCAAAGAAAGTTGCCAACCTGAAGAACCAGGCATGCTGGAACTCTCCAGAATATGTGTGATAATGATTCTTGCCCCTAAATTCATGATGATACTTTAGAAAAAATACAGATATTATGAGTCATTTCTTGATAGATTATTCTTTTTTTCCCTCCGCCTATATAGGATGTTAGGAGACAATTACACGGAGGGAGAACCATGGAAGCAAAATAGAATGACCTGAATTCGGATTGCATACCTGCGTTTGAAAGCCCTCCTCTCTGGGTGATTTTGTCGATGGCAGTCTTCAGATCCCGGGAATTCATGTGAGTCCTGAGGCTAAATTGGGCAGCAGGGTTGTCTCTGAAGAGTGAGAATGAGAAATAAAAATTAGCTGGAAAGTTACTATCTTTGGAGGAAAGCAGAAATCAGAGTCGATTCTTTTATATACAAATAGAAAGGAAGCATCTTCAAAGCCTGAAGCTGTGTTTTATAAAATCCCCATTATGGACAGAAGGAATGGTAAGCTGGGAGGGCTGGGGTCCTCCTCAGTGTGTGTAGAGAAAATGGTCTGTTCCAGGACTCAGGGTTCTAGTTTTGGCTGTGCTGCTTCCTTGCTGTGTGACCTTGGGAGGTCACTTAACTTCTCTGGGCTTCAGTTTCCTCATCTAGGTAAAAGGAAAGATCACAATATTGCTAAAAAAACAGGACAATTGTCAAGTGGGATTTTGCAAATGTCAGGGTGTCCCCAGGCTGCCCCAGACCCTCCTCTCCAGGGAGAAAATCGCAGCCAATAGCCACTCCCCAGGTTACCCCTACACTGGAATTGCATCTTAACTGTGGTATCTAGGAGAAGACATCCTTTCATGTTTTCATTTTATGGTTCCTGTGACTGGGTGAGAATATTCAAATCTTACCCAGAAGGTTGACATCTGTTAACCAAAAGGTCAGCTGGAGAGAAGTGGAGTAAATTAAGTAGAGAAACAGAATGAGAATCCTTCTCTAGAGAGGAGTCCCTGCAGGTAAGCTGGGCAGATAGGCATGGAAGCAGCTGAGCAAGGGTGTGGGCGTGTTTCATGACCAGGTGGGAAGGGGGCCAGGAGGGAGGGGGCTCCGTCAGGCCCTTGATGAAGTGGGGATGCATAGTAAAAGCACATCTCACAAAGCACCGACACTCAGCCATGGGCAAGGCTTCAAGTGAGTGTGACCCCCAAGGTCCAACGGGACCCCACACTCCAGAAGAGCCTGCACTTGGTTCCCTGCTCCATGCTGCCATCTTGAAATCCTTAATTTTTGAAAATAGGGCTCTGCAAATTATGTAGCAGGTCATACCTGCAGGTGACTGAGCCTTCAAGGGGAGGGAAAAGCCTTTTTTTTTAAAAAGTAGACTCCACACCCAGTGTGGAGCCCAATGTGGGGCTTGAACTCAAGACCCTGAGACCAAGATCTGAGCTGAGATTGAGAGTTGGCTGCTTCACTGATTGAGCCACCCAGGTGCCCCCGAACTTTTTTTTTTTTTTTTTTTTTTTGAGAGGAAAGACTTTCAAAAGCAGCCTTTCCACAAACACCAGGAATAGGTCTTGGGAGAAGCAGCTTTCGGCAGTTTAGGTGGGAATTAATTCCAAGGGGACTTACAGTGGATTCTTAGCAAGTCCTCTGGGGGACCTGGCAGTGTGGTCACCAGGAAGCCAGTTCCCTAGGACTGAGAGGAGACATCCTCTGCCTCTGCCCTCACTTGCCTCCCCAGCTCCATCCCTATTTTCCGACTTCTCTAGCTACCTCCTGGTGATCTCTGTCAGAGGAGAACTCCTGGAGGCCGGAAGTGTGACCCTCTGTCCTCCACTTTATTAGTAAAGATGAGGGACACGGGCTGGTTCTTAGACAAAACCAAAGTGAAATGCCCAGCAGGCATGCTTATCTCTGTGAGAGGGGATGGGAAAGTGGGAGGACCGGCTCCCTTTGGGGAAGGCAAGGGAAGTTTAAAAGAAGCTCAGGGAGATGGGTATTGGGGCCAAACCTAACCAGGTGAAATGCCACCAGATGAAAACCAAGGATTAAACAAAAAGAAACAACAACGATGACAAAGCCAACTGCAGAACGGGAAAACGTGGGCGTGTTAGCTGAGCACGACCTTACTCTCAACCTGTGTGTGGCTTGAAGCCTCGGGAAGTGTGGCCGCAGGAACAACCCCGTGCAGGTCACAGGGAAGAGGAATCACACAGAAAGGAGCTCTATTGCTCAAGGGCTGTCAGGTTTGTATTCTTTACAGATCAGTATCTGCGAAAGCTGAACTTGTCCCTTAGCCATCAAGGCTCAAAACCTGGGCTCCATCTTTATTAGCTCATCATGGGGCCTGTGAGTCCTGTCAGTCAAGTCCTGTAAGTCCCTGTGTCCACGATCACGTTCTTGTATCGCTCCTCCGTATGTCTGCAGCAACCCTCTGAGTTCAGGCACCCTACTTCCCGCTGTTTCTATTGTAAGAGTCTCTATTTGGTCTCTGCAAAGCCCGCCGTATGTGTATCTGCTGAAACACCTCTACCTCTGCTCAAAACTCATCAGATGTTCTTTAACTGTTAAACTTCATATTTTGGCTTTCAAAAGCCCATCCATAATTTAATTCCAACCCATCACGTTCATATGGTGCTGTCTGTCTCCATCTCTGTCTCTAATCCCCCCCCCCCACCCCGGGATAGCCTATATTCTAGGCAGAATGAGCTGCTCACTGTTTCCTGGTTTTCTAGCTTTGTGTCCTTGCTCATCAGTCCCTTCACCTGGAAAACCTAAATGTGCCCACCCTCCAGCTCCAGCTCCCTGTCGCCTGCCCCCTGCCCAGCTGACAGTCTCCACACCTGACTCTGCTTCTCTAACCCACAGCACCTTACACACTCCATAGCACGCGCAGGCTCTCAGTGAACAGTATTGAAGAACCACTCATTTCTTCTTCTTCTGTGCATCTCTACCTCTAAATGCTGGCGTTGCCCTGCGGGTATCTCCCTCATGCCTCCCTCTTCAATATATGTACTTCCTTGGGATGGCTCATCAACTTCAGTCTCCTGAGCTTCAGAGACCATTCACGTGCCAACAGCTGTCCCGTGCACACTGGCCGGTCGTCTCTCTTGAACCCCAGATAGACATAAAATGACTCCCATCCATCTCCATCCGGAATGAACTGGGTGGTGCCTGGAAGTGGTCCACAACCACCTCAGGTTTGGTATTTCCAATACTGAAGTCATAAAACTTCCAGATCCGCTCCATCCAACCACCCATATTCCCTTCTCTATTCCCTCTTCTGGCTCACCGTCATCCCAACAGAATGTATTCTGGACACCTTCTGACACCTTCATCAAATGCCGTGTCCTGTCAGACCAACCTCTTAAATATCTCTTGTCTCTCTTGCATCCTTTCCAACCTCAGATTTGGACTTTGATCTTTACTTTCTTGAACTATTGCAGTAATTTCCTACCTGGTCTTCCCAGAACGGCCTCTACAGGGGACCTTTTATTCAATAGGCCGTCATGCTGATCAGAGGTGAATTAACCTGGGAGCTAATAATTCCTCTTCCAAGGGGCCTAATTTTGTATTTGTAATTTTGTGCTCTTTTTCTTAAAAGGACCCTCGAACTGCATAAGCTTCAGAGTTCCCAAGGTCTTGATCTTCCCTTGGAGACCAAGGAATATGAACTTTCTCAGGGCCTAAAAAATAAAATATGAGTCGAGCCAAAACAAACAAAATATTATTGGCTACAAAATGAAAAATTGCAAGATTGATATTATCAATAGTAAGTATGTACTTGTCTACGAAACATAACACAATATCCACTTCATTAATTGTAAAATTTTAAACTCATAAAGCTTGAATACATTTGAAAATAATTTGCGGGCTAGGTGTTCTCCCTTGCAAGATTTCCTGAGTATGTCTGATGATTGTGAAGAAATCATAGCTAATTAGAAAGTGTTGCTCATACACAAATAACTTAAAAAGCAAAAATATAACATTTTCTTTCAAAAGTTTTTCCAGAAAAAATGTATTTAAATGTAGAACTTAGTCACTTAGCCACATCCGTGGCATTCCCCGGAATGCTGCTTAGGAGGCTGTCTTAATATTGATTACTTTGCAGAGCAATCGATTACCTGTCTCTTTCCCATACTACGTATACAGCCAAGTCTCCTTATTTGCAGTAGTTTTATTCTATAAAGTTGCTGCAAACATCAAATTAGCAAACACTGAGCCTTTGCTCCTAGGGGAAATACTGGCTTAGGTTCCTGTGGGCCTCCAGTCACGACATTTTCATCAGTAGATCGATATATAAACTTGTTTTATGTACATTTCTGTTGAAGACACCTAATTTAATGTCTATTTCTTAAAACTAATTAATCACATGCAATATTTCTGTTTAATAGAATACCAGCCGAGAAGGGTTTAACAGCTTTCTGACCCTGGGTAATGTTACTATAAATTTCTTCGGTTCTTATCCTCACAATGCTGTCCACTATGTTTTCTGGTTTTTTTTTTTTTCCACATCAGTTGTCACTTCATGAATTCATAAGTTCAGCTACTTTTCCGTAGCCTCATCAGGCATTCTAGTTATTAATTTAGCACTTTCCAGAGCAGAATCACATACAAATCAGTGATTTTCCTCTCTCCTTTTCTGAAAGTACCAAATCATTGGTTCATTGACATTGAACTCATGCCTGAAGGAAACTTATGGAGCAGTGGTTGTTTCTCCATAAGTACCTTGTAGCCTTCTTGTGCTTAGAACACTAGAGAATATGTCAGCACTGTACTTGCGGGCCATTTAAAATAGTGGAATCACCAAAGAAAAGCACAAAAATATGAAAAATGTGGCACTAAATAGATTGCGACAAAGAGGCTTGTTAACAGTATGGCAGCTGAAACAGGAGAGCATTGCCTTGCTTGACGTTGGCCAGAACCGTGTGTCAAGCAGCTCAGACCCCACCCGTATGCCATGCTAGTTTAGAGACGGTTATAGAAGTACCATGAGAATTTGCTTGCAAATACAGAAGCCACAAGGCATGAAGATCTACCGTTCCCTATTCGAGAACAGGCTCTCTGTCCTAGTGTTTCCTGTCCTAATGCTTAGCATACAGGGGATTCAATCGTTAATTTGTGGAATAAATAAATGAAGAAAGCTCAAATGTCCTCTCTTTTCTTGGATCAACCTTACTGGAGTTGAACTCTGCTTCTCAGCTTCACCCTGAGCCTTCTCTTCCTTTATTACATCATGGAGGTGGATGAATCCATTTCCAGAGGCAGACAGCTGAGCTATTCACATACCCAATGAATAGATGCTTTTAATTTTATTTAATGTTATTTCTTTTAAAAATATTACCTCCCTTACTAGATGGTGAAGTCCTGAAGAACACAATCTCTATCACATCTGTTGATTTATTTTTAATGGACTGAAAGTTTGGATCAGAGGACCTCTGAAACTCTCCGGTTGCTAAAATTATTATTAGGGGCAAAGCTACTGAGCCATGATCCATCAAGGGACTTACAGACAAATGTAATCAAACCACTTAGAAGATTTTACATTAGTATCCCCTGCAAATGACATAGAGCTTAGTGCATGGTAAGCACTCAATCAGTCTTTGTGTGTGTGTGGGTTTTTTTTTAAGATTTTATTTATTTATTCGACAGAGAGAGAGAGACAGCCAGCGAGAGAGGGAACACAAGCAGGGGGAGTGGGAGAGGAAGAAGCAGGCTCATAGCGGAGGAGCCTGATGCGGAGCTCGATCCCATAACGCCGGATCACGCCCTGAGCCGAAAGCAGATGCTTAACCGCTGTGCCACCCAGGCGCCCCTCAATCAGTCTTTGTTAAACTGAAATGTAGTTAAATCATAGGAATGAATGCTACATCTTTAATCTGCAAACTGTGGCAGCTCCTTGTACCAGAACACATGGACGTATGTACCTTTTTCAGGACATAGGGGCTGGTGGCCTCCCACCCTGGCCAGGTTACTTCTCAGAGACAGAGACCAGTTAAAAAGTTCAGCTATATTTCTATCTAAGCAAACTTTTAATTTGTAGTTTTATTACAAGATCTCATTAGAGGAAAACTTTTTTTTTTCCTCAGCGGTATCAAAGATTTCCTTTGCAAATAAGAGAAGAAAATAAACGAAGGTGTATAGCTCAAGGAGAAAATAACAAATTGTACTGTTTGGAAGAGAAGCTAATGATGAGAGATTATAGGGAGCAAGAATTTGTGCATGGAAAGGAATAATTTATGCAACAGGAAATGATTACCCTGTGAGTATTTAAGAAGTAAGAAGAATGCCTGTCAGAGAGGGGCCCCGGTGATCCTAAGGAAGGCTTGGCACCTGGGGGCTGAACACCGGGATGGATGTCAGTGTGTCCAGGCTTCCCTGATGGTAAAACTCGCCTGAGGCACCTGTTCAAGTCCCGAGGAACCAGATCTTGTCCTGGCAGCAGCTCTGTTCAGTAGGTCTACACTGGAGGTGGGAATTTTTGTTTGTTATTTGCTTTAAACAAGGGATCCAGGTGAATCCTATCCTCAGGAAAGTTTGGGAAGCTCTGGAGTCTGGAAGACTTCTGAGGCCCCTTCAGCTAAAGCCCCACAGGCTCTGCGTCAGCCCACAGTAGCTGCAGTCACACTGCATGAGCCTCTCACACGAGCTCTTATGCCAGCAGAGGCGTGTTAACTGATCAGATCTCCTATAGCACCAACTTCTCAAAACTCTCTCCCCCCACAGGGCACAGCCTTGAGGTTACAATAAAATCACCTGACTATATTGAATCTTCTCAGTTTCTTAATGCTAAAATGTGATGATTCATGGGCGTAGTCACTGAGATGAACCATGCCTGTGGAATCAGGAGGATGTGCTGGGGTGGCCCTGCTTGCCCAAGCTCATGCCGGGAGCAGCAGGCTGGGTGGCAGACTTATTCCTTGAGTGCATCGCCTGGCTCAGAACAAAAATGAGTTTGCCCCCATCCTCTCAGGGGACTGAACAGCTCTGGCCACCCCAGTGGGACTTGGTACAACTAGCCCCTTTTGAAAGGACACTCGTCCTGCATTTCCTAGGACCAGAGATGGGAAACAGGGTCTTATAATCAAATTTTGTTTTTAGATGAATGGTTTTTGTAATTAATAACAAGAATTCAATGCACCCACCAAAAAGTAGAGAATTAATCTATATACCTCTTCCTGCGGGGGGCAACGTAGACATGCAACGTGCTGGTCGGAGGGTCACTCTGGCACACGCCGTCGCTTAGGCTTGCTGCTCTGCACCTGCGTCACAGGGCTCGGAAGCACCGAGACATGGGCTGTCTGCAGCAGACACAGCGTTCGGCACTTCCTGAACTCGGGCACAGGCCCGACCACCTGGGGATCGTGCCAAAATGTCGATTCGGATTTTCTAGGTCCAGAGTGAGGTCTGAGGTTCTGCCCTTCTAACCACCTCCCAGGCCACACTATGGATCACACGTTGAGAAGTAATGTCCTGGGGGTGCTGTAAGAATCGAGAAAACCAGCAGTGGGCTGCCAGTGATAAGAGGAGGGAGGAGAACAAGTAAGAAGATGTTTGGAGAAAGCATGAGAAAGGCTGAGAAGAGGAGGAGGAGGCGGCACAGAGCCGGGAGAGGGTTCACTGGATGACAGCACAGGCCTGTGGGAATATCTGTGCCTGCACTCTCTGCTTGCACAATAGAATCCCCTGGGAACTCTAAAACTTAATGATGCCTGGGTCCCACACTCAGAAATTCTGATTTAATTGAGCTGAGGTTTGGGCTGGGAATTGGGATTTTCAAAAGCTCCCCAAATGGTTCTAATGTGCACCAAGGTGGCCATCTGCTTCTCAGGCACAATGATCTAGGGATCGGGGGATGTAGGGAGAATGAGCTCAGGGGAGCCCTGCAATAAGCCCAGTCAACGTGCGATGAGGGTGGAAGGGAGCTGGTGAGGGAAGTGGTGGAAGTCAAGTGCAGTCCTTGTTTTATTTGTACCTCTGGGAGAGCTCAGTGCTGAGGAACAGAAGAAGCGGGATTTTTGGGTAAATGTTATTCATAGCTCGCTCAGCCTTGAGACTGTGTCCCTGAGGAGTGTGGCTCAAGGGCTCAGCTGCCCGTCTCTTAGAGTGGAGGGTGGAGGCACAGTCTTTACACGTGTTACAAGTGCCATTAGGCCCTGGAGAGCCGATGCCAGGCAGCTGCTCTGGGATCCGGTTAGTTCTGTAAGGGCAGTGGAGGGCACTGGAAGGGTCTGGGCTCTAGACATTGTGACCACTTGACTCCTGGGAAGTTGAGCTGTCTCCTACCCTCTTGGCAACAGATTGGAATTACAGACTAAAATATCAGCTCCTGGGTATTAAACCAGACTCTGGTTTAATAAGTCTGGAATGGGACCTGGGCATCAACCTTTTTAAAGTTCCCTAGATAATGCCAGTGTGAAGTTAGAACCTTCTTGCTTGAGTCCCATGGAGCTGTGTCTCATGCTCCAGCCCTGCCCACACCTTCTTTGCTGCAGACTCAAGAGAATGTGCCAGAATGTATTAGTTTCCTATTTCTGCTGTAACAAATGACCATAAACCTAGTGGCTTAAACACTTATTACCTCATAATTCTGGAGGTCAGAAGTCTGACAGGGTCTCCCTGGAAGGGCAATGTTCCCTTCTGGAGGCTCTGGGGTGGGGTGGGGAGGTGAGGGGGTCCCTTTCCTTGTCTTTTCCATCTTCTAGAGGTTGCTTGCATTCCTTGCTCATGGCTCCCTTCCTCCATCTTCAAAGCCAGCAGTTGTCTATCTCTGAACATTCTTCCATAGTCAGATGTTCCTCTGACTGATAACAGCAGGGAAAGGTTCTCTGCTTTTAAGGTCTCATGTGATTAGATTGGGACACTGGGTAATCCAGGGTAATCTCTCCATCTCAGGGTCCTTAACTTTCATCACATCTAAGAGTCCCTTTTGCCATGTAATCACAGGTTCTAGGGATTCGGAGGCAGACAAGTTTGGGGGCCAGTATCTGCCTACCACGCCTGTCCTGAGACTTGTTCCTCCACTCTGCCCCACACGGTGGCTCCGCTGATCCATGGGAGCCTCTGGGCATCCTTCCTTCTGGGAGGGGGTGGCAGCGAGGAGGGGGGGAGCCGCCGAGTGTATGACTGAAGCTCTGTAGTCCGGGGCCGATGGGTAAGATGAGGAAGGATGTGCAGCCCACCCCAGAGCCACCTTCCAAAACACTGGGCAGCTGTGACAGACCCATGAGAAAAGAAAAGTCTATGTCATTTTGAAATGAAGAAAACACAGCATTTTCTTTGTTCCATAGCTGTTTTCCAACTGTTGATATACTAAGGTTGATTACAAAGTTCAAAAGAACTTGTGCAATTCAATTCCACTTATACTGAAACTGGAGACTAAAACAAAATCATCTTGAAGGTCAAGGGGCACTTAGCACCTGCGGATCCAGGCTGTAGTGAGAATGCAAGCAGCTTGGGTTCATTCATTCTGCGGGCTGGAGTTCACCTCACAGCTGCCTGCTCTGGCTGTCCTCTCACTTAGCCTTTCCATGTCCCCACCGGTATTAAGTGTGATCACGAGCCTGTTGGCTGTGTACTTTTCTATTAGAACTCACGCGCCAGACGAGGGCTTGGTCCTTCGTTGGTTTTTGTCTAAGGACAGCGTCTCGGTCTTCAGCATGATGGAAAGCCTCAATTATCAGAAGCTTTTGGGGCAGATGAGCAAAATCTCCACTTTGAAGTCAAATTCTGTTTGACATTTTAGGAATTAACCCAAGATTTTATATTTGCCCTCTTTCCAGCATTCATGCACTTCACTGTGTGCTCTTGGGAAAGTCACTCAACCTCTCTGAGGGCAGCACTGGCCTCACCTTGGAGGGCTCATTCCTGATGGGCTGGTCATTTCAGAGCCTCATTTCCTCTCTATAACATGAGGAGGTGGAAGCAGGAGCTTTCTATGGCCCCAAGGCTCTGTGATTCTGAGAGAGCAGGGCTGATCCCAGGGATGGCAAGGTGGGCATTGGAATCTGGTGAGAACCCAAAACACCAGGAGAAGAATCAGACTCCCAGTCGGCCAAGCATTGACTCTTCCTGCTTTTCCTTTTCCAGAAACACAGTCCCCACATCTGCATCGACTCCTGCCTCCTCCCCTTTCCCGCCCCTCTCTATGCACTAAGACCATTTGGTAAAGAGAGGACTGGAGGGAGACCCTCAGGGAGAAGGCCAGGAGGCTGAAATCAAAAGCAATTTCAGCTGGGCACGCGGATCTCCCCTTGCGTCTCATCACACCCTTCTTATACCGCCCTCCAATTTACTTTATTCCCCACATTCCACTGAAGGATGCATCACCTCCGTGCAAAACATCAAGTCCTTACCAATCACCCCACCTAACTGGAATGGAGGCTGGAAGGAAGGGAGAAGCAGCTCATCTAGTCTGTTAGTCCAACGTTCATTTATTGGGTGTCTTCCGAGTTCAGAGCCAGTCACTGAATCACAGAACGTCAGGGCTGGCAGAGCCCTCATAAATCATCCCGTCCACCCCCAGTACTTTACAGATGGCAGCGCTCCCATGGAGAGGTTAAATCACCTGCTTCAGGTCACACAGCAGAGCTCAGGCCAGAATTCAAGATAGCCTGTCACCGGTTCTTTGTGCTTTGCACCGCACCCTGTGGCTTAAGGAAGGTGCTGATGGTTGCTTAGCTTCTATGAGCATAAAGCGAAGGAAAACAGACACCATTTCTCTGAAGTGCTCGAAATTAAGAAGGACCCAGGACGCAAAAAAGATGAATAGCAAGGCATTTTTAGAAAGTGAAATTGGAAAGCATGGAAGTAACTCTCTCCTGCAAATGGTGATCACATTAGGAGGATGTGGGGGAAAATGGTCTTCTGGGGGGCAGGGAGGAGCCTTTAGTGAATTGGTTTTCCTTCCTTGCTACATTGGCTCGTTCGTCTGCTTTCTCACTGGCACACACAATTCTCCTGCCATTTTTCTTTTCCTTGACATATTTATTACTTTATTTTCATATTCTACTGTAAACCTTGGTATACATAGCTTTTAAAGCAGCTATTTTTAATGTAAGATGACACACTGAGCTTTGAAGCCCCCAATAAAACTGACCAGGGACATCTGGCACTAAAATGCTTGCATTTCCTCCCCAGAGAAGTCTGCTCTCTGCAGAAAAAGTAATGCAGGAATGAAAGCAGGTTGACATTTTGAAAACAAGAAAACAATGACCAAAAAAAATCTTATTTTTCTACTTCAAGTTGAAGTCCTCAAGATAGATCCTTTGACATCGAGAGTTGACATTTGTAGCAATTGGTTATTTTCATCTATTTGACCCTGACTATATAGAAGAAGCAGGTAACTCATCTACTAATTTCTCTTCATGGGAACAGGAGATAGTACTATGCGTGTTATTGGGATTTAATGCTAAAAATACACATATTATACATTCTTATGAAAATAAAGGGTTTTTATTTCTTTTGACAGTTCAAAAATAAATATTCTAGGTAGGGCCTTTGATAGAACAACCTTGGTTAAAATACTGCTCCTGGAGATCCTTGGGAAATTTTGAAGGATCTGGGCACCCTCTGATTGTTGTCAGGTATAAATGTTTTTACTTTTTGGGAGGGCGGGAGGCAAATAGGCTGGGGCTGCAGCTTCTCAGCAAGAGGCACCGAGGTCTATGTTAGTTTCCATTGCTAAGGTTAAGCTGAAGATCTGTGGGGAAGGAGGGGTCCATATTGTGTCCAAGGGTCCTTTGTGGAAAGTGAGACCATTATCCTGCCCTTTATGGTTCCTGGCCAAAGTGCCATCTATTGTTTGAGATCTGTGCTTGTTTGCTCTTTTGACTGTTTGCTTATTATCTGTCAACATCTGTATATCTGCTTTAGGGAGAAACTTAGTATTATGAAATAAGATTGACTTATTACCCCAAATAAGAGAAAAGGTTGAGCTTGGATGTCAGTATGAACGCTCAGTTTCTACCCCAACTAGAATAATAGAAGGGATGGAGAACAGTCACCTAGTGCTCAGCTGACTGATAGAGGCCACTCCCCGCCCAGTCTTCCCCATTACCTGGTGACCTTTTCCAGGACCAGCACAGAGGCCTAAGGCCATATGGAGAGAAGAGGAAGATCAGCTACAGCACCGTATTTTCTAGGCCTCTTACCTATAGGTGGACAGAGCACAGGGTGCAGTCCACCTTCTTGGTCTACAGAAAAGGAAATTGAGGACAGAGAGGCAAAGCCCTGGCCCAAGGCCACGTAGCTTATTACTGGCTGACTTGAATCCAGCTCCCCTCACTCTCAAATAAATATGCTCTCTACCAATCATGAGTGCAAATGCCATTTACTTCCAAGTGTTCATTAAGCCGTCCTTCCCTTCTGGAAGAGTCAGATTTCTTAAATGGCACTGAATTGCTTCCACTTCTTTCATTTACATTTGTATTAGGGCAGAGGATGAATTTCGGCTGTAGGATGCGTTGGTATTATTTGTGGCACAAAATTCAGCATGCAACATCACTTGGTTTCTGGATTAAGAACGGCACTTACCCATACTGAACAACGCCCATCAGTGGACCGCCAGGGCCAATGTCAAGAGTTTGGGCAACATCAGCCAGGAACTGCTTTTGGATTCGGAATCGGCGTTTGCCAATGCTTGAGCTCCCATCAATTAAAAACGACAAGTCAATTTTGCAGTCTGAGGAATGAAAAAGGTCTCTGTTATTCTGATGATCTCTCATTGCATTAACCCGGGCAGTCTCTCCTCTCTTTCTCCACCACAGCCCCCTGAGAATCCAATGCAAAGAAAGGAAAAAGTAGTGGCAAGATGCAGGGTATATTCACTTATTTAAATTTGTAACAGATTTTCACTGGACACCCAGGTCCTGGACACCTAGGCTAGTACTTATTTCTATAACTGCTTTAGAATTCTCTGTATCAGCCACACTTAGAGCCTGCAGAAGCAATGGCCTCCCAGTCAAGTGTGGGAAAGCCCCAAGGATGGTTTCCCCTGCTCAGACCACATCAGTGCAGGCCCCCAGATGTAGAATCACTGAGACTAAGGGTCAGGAGCCTGCGGTCCCCTACCCTCATCTTAATTTTGTAGAATTATGTGTTGGGTTTTTATAAAGGTATGAAAAAATCTGCAAAGCCCCTGCTGAGGAGAGGGCAGGAATGGTAGAATGAGAAATGGATACCAATCTTCTTCACTTCCCCAGGTGAAGCAACCATAGAATTACCCACATTTATCTACACATCTCAGTACTTGTTTGTAGCAGTCTCTGAAGTTGTCCCTTTCTTTTCGTTGTGATAAAGACAAGGACATTTACTCTGGTTAGAATCTCTGGACCTCTGTGCATACACGAAGGGTATGAGGGAGGTGGGGGACTAAAAGCTCTTCTCAACATTTCCAACGCTGTAGAAGTTGGTGGAAAGTCACATAAGCTAATAGTGTCCTCTTTGCTTTCGACTGAAATTATATCATCTTAGTATGATAAAACTGATTATTCAATACTGATCAGAAATTCTTATTGGGAGGTATATATCCCTTTGCTTAGTAAAAAAAAAGTGGGGAATGAATCATTGAACAACTGTGATTTGGGAGACAAAAATATTTCAAAACAGATTTCCATGGGGGGAAAAAAGAGAGAGGGACAGTAAAGTTAGGAATTTCTGGGCTGGAGTATCCATGAGGACACGCGGGCCAGTGCTGTCCTTGGCGCTTGGGCGTGCAGCTGCCTGGACAAGCCTGGATCTCTCTGGGCTGCTGCACGATTGCCCATGAGGCCACACTCAGGCTTTTCTTCTCTCCAATGCATCTTGCATTTCTTCCATGCAACCGGGGTCTTCCCATTCCCCAGGAGGAGATCAGGAGGCAGGGAGGGATATATGTATATATTAAATGAGAGCAAGAAATGGACATGAGTTGACCTAGTGTTAAGCAGAATCGATGAGAGATACTTATTAAACAGTGATATTACAGAATTGACAGATTAAGGAAAAATTTATATCTGAGAATGTGCTTCCTCATCTTGCACTGACGCATGGCAATGAAAGCCAGAGAAGTAGGCGATGACAGGGACCTCTCTGGGCCTGGCTGACTCTGCTCCATCTGGAATTAGTGCCTTGGCTCTTTAGCGGATCTTGCAAACTTTTATTTCCTGTCTGCCTGGACATTCAGTGCCTGCCAACTCTTCCCGTTCCCTTGGCTTCCCCTGTCCTTTGTGGCCCCAAAACTGTCTATGCCAAAGCATGATCCTTGAGATGAAGATTGGAAGAATCAAATAAAAGCAAGAAGTGAGGCTTAAAGATACCGCAGAAGGCTGGGAAAAAGCAGAAGAGAAGCAGAACTGTTCTAAGGCTTGTGATGTTGTACCCCACACAGGGCAAACCCCTTCTTGCCTGTCCAAGCTGGCAATGAGAATTGTTGCCAGCAGGTGGCAGTGGTGTTCTTCAGGGCTCCCCTCTCACTGCACCTGTGGTTTGCTAGAAACGAGGACACCCAGGCTCCACCCAGACCTACAGAATCAGATTCCCATTCTAACAAGATCTCCAGGTAATCTGTGTGCACATGAAAGTTTGGGAAACACTCCTGAACAGGGGTTTTTCTTCCAGCTGTCAGCAGATTAATTCAATATGCCTTTTAAAATGAAAACTTAAAAAAAATGTTAATTAGAATAAGACCCAAAGGTGATTTTCTTTTTAAATAAATAAATCACATGGCTTTTGAGTCTCTGTTTTGCTTCTTCATAGACAATTTTTTCTAATTTCTTACATCTTGAACCGTGCTCAGGATTCAAGCGTTCATTTCATAACTAGGTTTTAAGAAGTTGGGATAGATGCTCTCTATTTGCTGGGCTCTCTTTACTCACTACCCTGATGGCTGACATTGGAATCACCTGGGCTCTCCATTTCCCAGGATGCTTTAATGATCACAGTTTCAGCTCTGCTCATGTGCTCACAGAGACCTAGTGGCCTCCTCGTATTGAGAGGAAAACATGCTGATAGGAAGATGACATCAATACTACAGGATGGAATTGAGTCACTAAACGTTCAGCGTGAGCGATTTATTACTGTCACAGAGGACAGAGGTTAGAGGACAAGGAAGAAAAGATAGCTTGTCTACCGGAATCAATCTACCAATTTTCTTAATTGCTTTGGTTTTCTCCGACATGATATGATTTTAAAGATTCATGCTTTGTGTTGTCCAATGCATTAGGCCAGTGTTTCTTAACCCTGGATATATATCAGAGTCGTTTATGCAGCTTCAACAAAGAAAGATGCCCAGGAATCACTCTGGGCTGTGCTTCTCAAGGTTTGATGTGCAAAGAAATCAGTTGATTCAGTAGGTCTGAGGTAGAGCATGAGATTTTGCATTTCTAACAAACCCCCAGGTGATGCTGATTTGTCAGCCCGTACCCTGAGCAGCAAGATCGAGGGTGAGGGTGATTCAGTAGGGATGAGCCAGGAATTGGGCATCTTGAGTTTTTAAAAATTTCTTCAGGTGATCCTCGTACACAGCTGGGTTGGGACTCCCAGCCCATGGGTGGCAGACTTGCAAGGACTGTATGAGGGTATCTGCCGGTGATCTCCTTGGCCTGCAACAACACTCAACTGCCTCTTGGTTTTCCTCTTTTCCCCTGACCCTTCCTTCCTGGTATCTTCAGGTGGCTTCTCCTCCACCTATTTAGTGCTGGAGTGCTTCAGGTGTAACCCCTCTGGTTTCCCTAGGTCACCTTTCCTGTTTTCATAACTTTGGTTTTGAATCCTAGCTCATCTTCCAAGTCTGAATCCCTAGGTGGGCTGCTCCTTCTCAAGTCAGATCTGGGTAGAAATGTCTTAATGGAAGATGGCAGACAGAAATGATCTCCCGGCCCCCACTTCCCCACCACAGTGGTCCTCATGGCAGTGCCCATTATCGCAGTTGCTCAAATCATCTTCGTCGGTTTCCTCTCTCACACCTCCACCTCCCTAGATTCTTCCTTCTCTGTCTTCTGAATCTGCCTATTTCTCCCCCATTTCCACCTCCAGCTCAGAGCTCTGTCTGCCATCCTGTCCACGGGGCCACTGACCCTGCTGGCAAGCCAGTCTCCTCCTTAACCACCGCCCCCCTTTGTCTCCCCTTTCCATCCTACCCTGTTGCCATGGTAATGTTTAAAAAATCTGATCCTTTCCCCCTAGTGCACACAGACAGTTTAAATCCTCCACGAGCTTCCCTTTCCCCTTAGAACAAAGTGACAGAAGAGAGGAGATAAATAGA
Organism: Ailuropoda melanoleuca; assembly: GCF_002007445.2. NCBI lineage: Eukaryota > Metazoa > Chordata > Mammalia > Carnivora > Ursidae > Ailuropoda > Ailuropoda melanoleuca. The sequence continues at coordinate 115,122,066 of NC_048221.1, forward strand.
TCCAAGGTGGGAGAGAAGTGGGTTTGGGTAGGAATGAGTGGGCAAAGAGGGGGAACAGATCGGATGTCACCGCCACTATGGGTTTCTAGTTGTCAGTTCACTTACTTGGATCTCCCTGGGATACTGGCTCCAAAGACTGTGTACTTAATTCTTCCTTTGGAACAAATCCTGGAAAGAGCAGTAAAACTTTTGGTGACTTACAAGAACAGGAAGCATCTGGCCTTACCCCTGGGATGGGGACATAATGGATATTCACACCCAGCTTGGGTTGGTGGGGAGGCTTGGCTTAAGGCTCACTGTGCTCTTCTCCACACCACCCCTGCGTTCAGAGATAAGAATGAACTACTGATCACCTACTAAAGACATGGGACTCTCCTGGGTGCACAGTGGGTTTGAAGTCAAAAGACTTGGGCCTGTTCCCTACTGCCTGTTAACTGAGTTTATCTGAGCCTTAGTTTCCTAATCTGCAAGCAGGAAGCACTTGGCCAGTATAAATTATCCCTCTGTAAAATTCTGAAAATCTCAAGGTCAAGGCATGTGTCTTGCTCATCATGTAACCTTCACCGAGCCGATCACATGTAGGTCCTTGGTCAACATTGGTGATTGAGTCAATGAACAAAGATGGGTGAGACAAGTGGACAATCTAATGGGAGGCAGATAGAGACTGAGGAGAGGATCTAAGATCCCAGGAACGCAAACAAATAGGAGGGTCCAGAAAGCAACCCCTCCCCTCCACAGCCTGAGATTAGAGGTAAAGCTGCAAAAGGGTTTTGTGCTTTGAGAGAGAGAGTGAGTGAGTGTGTGTGTGTATGTGTGTGTGTGGAATTTCAGTCTTGGGAGTTTTCTTTGGAGTTATTTACATGGAAGCCAAGTTGACACATGTATCATTTAAGGGATTAAAGACAATAAGAATCTTTTCAGGCTCGGGAAGGCCAGTGAGTCTGTCACGCAGCACCGGAAGTTGGTCAGTTGGTCTCCCTGTTTTCGGGATGCCCGGGAGCGCCCTCCCAGAGGCTCTGGCAGGGGAGGAAGGTGCTGGGGCTCTGCTCGCTCTTGGCTGTGGTGAGCTTTCTCTAGGCTTGTTAGTTTTTCCAATTTGTCAAGCACATGATTTCATCTTTCCATGAAAGGTCAGTCTGCTCATCCCACTTCCTCGCATCATTTTAAAAATTCGCTTTGGGTGTCTAACGGCATTTCTCAGCCAGGAGCCTCTCAGGGAAACTGTCCAAGGCTCCATGTTGGAGGGAGGGGGGATGAAACGAGAGGCCAGCATCCTCTCCTCCACCTCGTCTCTCCCTACCAGTAAAATCTGCCCTCAGTCCGAGAGCTGGGTTTGCTGCTGGAGTTTCAAACACTTAATTCGGTAAACCGTGAACAGCACTCATTCACGTGAAGGGAAAGCTGAATTCCCCTTTGAAAGAAGGACGGGGAAACAGCAGGAAGTCAGGGTAAGCTTCGAGATGGAGTGACAACGGAGGTGAGCACCGAAGCCTCATGTGGGGGCAAGGAACTCACTCACTGCCGTTGTAGTTCTAGTCCTCACGTTTCTCACTTGCCTTTTGTTACCCTGTGGGCAGCGTGGTCTCCGCACCACTGCTGGGAGTCAGACTCTCCTAATTCTGTCCTCCTGTGTGTCTCCCTCTACGCACCGCCAGGAGGTCGGGCTGATAATTACCTGCATCTAGAAGGACCGATCCAGGTTGCCACAGGTCCATTTCCCCTGATTTTCAAAATTAAAAAGAAGCAAACTTGTTATTTAGGTGAAACCAGCAGAGGCTCTCAAATGAACTTCCAGGATGAAAACATTTTTCAGTCATGGCACAAAGTTCAGTAAGGGAACGTGGGACCAGGGTTTAGGATGAGGCCCCCTGAAACATTTAGGAGTTTTCTCTAGGAAAGCTCTGAAAACCAAAGACAGAAACATCTTTGCTTTTTCCTTTCTTTCACTGTGCCCAAAAATCACGGAAAATAGGGATTCGAGGGGACCCAAAATCTCATCCAATCCAAACCAATCCCCCCACCCCAGCATGCTTTTAGAACATCCCTACCAAGTGATTGGATAGCTGGTGCTTGAATACCTCCAGAGACAGGGAATTCATTACATACCAACCAAGACAGTACAGTCCTTCTTCGACCATTGAGACTGTTAGAAGATGTTTCATTGTATCAATCTGAAATCTTAATCCATCCCTCCATCCACACTTATGAAGCTCCCACTATGTGCCCAAAGTCATTTTAGGTACATCTGACTTACCCATCTGTTTATGTTCTCTTCCTTAGAACTATACACAACAAATATGGCCCCTTCAGAGGTCAGGCAGTCCCCTCATTTCCTCAGTCTCCACTTCTCACTGTGTGCCTCCAGGGGGAGACAGGACATCGGCGCCTGGCCTTTCTATCCGCAGTAAAATCTTTAACGCCCCCACTATAAACTGGTGCTGATAAAATGGAAGGGGTGGTCAGGAAGGGGGGGTTTCCTACCCTGTAGTCCCTGATGGCTGTGGGGGAATCATGGCCAGGAGGGGCTCAGAAGCAGCACAAACGTGTTAGGAAGCGTCAGAAGGACACCAAAAATAGCTGCTTCTCTTCCTCTGTCCCTTCCTTCTCTGCCCACCTCCCCAGCTTGGAAAGCTGAAAGCTGAGGGCCTCGTGAGCCCATCAGCTGTGCTGCATGCTGTGATGATGAACACACTCAAAAGAAGTGGTATCGCCCGTCGAATGATGAAGATGTCAGGCTATTTTGAAAGGCAATCTGTGTGTGTGCACATTCTGAGAGCGGACTTTAATTTGGCTCAGCCATTAACCAAGTGTATGACCCTCAACAAGTCACAGACCCTCTGTAAACCTTAATTTCTTTGTGAATAACATTCGCAGGTTGGGTGAGATGATTTCCCAGTTCAAATTTCTGATTTATAGGGTTAAACCTTCTGCTTCTTTAGCCTTGTTTCTCTATCGCCACCTGCTGGCAAAATCACGCCCTTTCCCTAAAAAACCCCCCAAACCAAGAAGCAGTGCTGGTGGCATCTGTCTGGGTTTTTTTCCGGAGGCGAGGCTCTCAGCCCGCTCGAATCCTACAGAGAATTAGAATGCTGGGCATACATCGGTGGGAGACAGACAGTTCCCTGAAGCAAGGATCCCCTAGCCCTTACTCCTGTCCTGGGCGCAGGTCCTTCTGTTGGCGCCATTTATATTTATTTGGGACAAGTAGGAACCAAATCACTTTTCTCCAAATGCCGAGGGCTGCCAAATATTTGGACAGCTGAGACTTGGTGTTTTTGGACTTGGTAGTAATGGCACTTCAGTCTGTGGGAACATTTACATCCTACCCCCCAGGAGGGACCAGGTGACAGGAGGATGAAAGGCAGGAGAAGGCCCATCCTGTGTTCACCAAACACTAGCCGGGGCCTTGGGGGACTTGCCAACCTTCTCCGACCTTAAGTTTTCTCCTGTAAAAAGCTGAGGTCATACACACGTGTCCTGACTGGCCTGCAGCGGAGGGAAATGTGTACAAAATCACCCCGAAAAGGGCACGGCCGTCTTCGAACACGAGGTCCTATTTCTGTGGCCGTACTTGCTCGGTCACCTCCTCCACACCATCCGTGTCTAAGAGAGACACTGGCTCTGAAGGATTCCCGTGGTAAAATCTAGAACCATTAACACTCACCGAGAGCGCGCTCGGTGTCGGGCGCTGACCAAGCGCGTCGCCACGTTAAGTCACAACAACCCCAGGAGTTAGGGGACCTCCATGACCAGTTTTAGAGGGGAGGAGACTGCTGCAGTGGGAGGGGGGAGCTGAGCTGGAAGGCCGGGCTCCGGAGCCGGCGCTTAGCCACCACCTGTTTATCATGGCCCCTTGGGCATCTCGGGGTACCGGGCGAGGCCCAGAAGAGACCCCACCGGCCACGCTCCCCAGAACTCACACCAGCGGGGACGGCCCGAAATCCCTGCCCCGAAACCCTGGTGATGATCTTCGCTCTGGTCACACTTCTGTTCCCTGCCCATCTGGGAGCCACCAGCACAGGACGCAAGCGAGAGCGACGACACAGGGCCCTCGGGGGGCGGAAGCGCAGGGGACCCCCCGCCCCCTGGCTTCTCCGCCAGCGATTCCCCTGCGGTGTGGGTGTCAGGAGGCGGCCGTCTCAGAGGCACAGGCCTCGGGCCCTGGCACCTCGCACCTCCCTCTGCGCGGCCTGGCCCGGGTCTGGAGCCTCACCCTTCCCTTGGACGTGAGACGGCGGGCGCTCCGAGGGCAGCGGGGCGCCCCCGCGCGGCAGCACGGGGCACAGGGCATGGGGGCACAGGGCTCGCCGAGGAGGCTGAGGACAGCCGAGGTTCTGGGCTCCAGCCGTTGTCCCCGCGAAGCATCGTGGCCCTGGGTTTACGCACAGGTTACCCTCCAAGCTCGATGTGCGCTATTGGTTTGGGGCCTGGCAGCATTTTCTCATGCAAATGACATTAACTCCGTGGTTGGGTTTCCAGGCCGGTGAAGCTTATTTGAGCAAACACGGTAGCGTGAAGCGGCGTGGTTCTGAGGAAAGGTCACCGAGTTCTCACTGAAATCATCAGGCGCACCCCTCCCTCCCCTGGGAATACAGCAGGAGCAGCCATGCCAGCAAGGGGGTCCCGTTCCCACTCAGAGGGCCCCGAAGGAGGGGTAGGGTCTGGCGGTGAGGCCTAGAGGGGGCAGTGGCCTTGCTGATGACTGTGGAGGACCAGAGGGTGGGGCTCTCTACCTTACAGGCAAGTTCCCAACGCACAATTCTAGAATCTGAAAATATCCGATTCATCTTTGCAGTTCTAACCCAAAGCACAGAGTCTGACATACAGCATGCTCGGCAAATATGTATTTTTTAAATTGAAGGATAGTTCCTCTGCAGTGTGTGTGTGTGTGGGGGGGGGTGGCTTAAATTGGGGATGTGTGAAGTTCCATCAGTGAGCAGAAGGCATAGTGGGAGGGGCAGCAGGAATCACTCATGGGTTTTAAGTCTGGTGTCCGATGGAGCAGGGGATGAAGTATTGAGGTCAATGACAACCTCATGAGGTCTATAGATAGCTGCTCTGTCTGTTAATGGGTTGCCCTAAACACAGATGAGGTATTTAATGGGGCTCATGAGATCTGGTCCCATGTGGTGTATTTTTATCAGTGACAAGAACAGAGGCAGGTGGTATGCTCATCAATTTCGTGGGTGAGGGAAAAGTTGGAAGGATAGTTAATACACTAAATGACAGAATTTAGATTCAGGAAGATTGCAAGAGATGAAGCGAAAGGAGAATTTCATAGCAATAAGTGTGATATTCTAAGTTGGATTAAAAAAACTCAATGGCACAAAGACAGGATTGATGTGACCCGCTTTTCTAGAAGTGCAAGAGAAAAAAGTCCTGGTGACTTGAGTTATTGCCAGTTCAGGAGGAGGTGAACCGATGGGCTGAGAGGACTTCTCCCAAACGCAACTTGGGATGTTTTCATGGAGGCGGAATATTTAGGCTGAGAGGCAGTTCCCTGGCACACAACCCTCGCGGCATCGAGTTCTGCTCTGGGTGCCCTGTTCTGAGCCACTCACGGCCTATAGTGTAGCTAATGGGGGTAGCACCGGTCACAGAAGGACCTGTGGGAGGAACTGGAGAAATTTATCCTAGGAAAGATGGGACCTAAAGGTGGACATGAAGACTCCTTTCGTATACTTGAAAGGCTCTCAAATTCATGCTCTTAAAAATGATTGAAGACCCCAAAGGGCTGTTGTTTGTGGGGTCATATCTATTGTTTTTATCATATTAAAAATTGAAATAATGCATTCTCTCATCTGAAATGGAATATTAACTATTCCCCATTTAATGATAGAGCTATTGTTTTGACATACTTTTTATGGGAAATAGTTGTTTTTTAAAACAATTTGGTGAGAAGAATGACGACTTTCTGCAATCTGTCCGAGTCTGAGATCTGTTCCTCAGTCTGTGTGCTATGTTCTTTTGGTTCAAGTACACAAAGAAAATCTGGCCTCACATAGTTGTGCGGTAGGAGAAGGGAGAACCTTACAACATCCCTGGAAGCAGGGTCCTCGGACCACACTTCGAGAAGCTCCAGTTCAGACAAATTAGGATCTGTGGGCCTAAGTTCTAGAAAGTTCTGTCTAACAGTAAGGGGCCTGGGAAACCCCTGACCACTCACTCAAAGTTCTGTGACATGGGGCAAAAGCCTCTATCTGGCATGCCCCAGGGGATTCGTTTGTTTGGAGAATGAGGCCAGAGGCACTTTACGCAACTCTTCCAAATCCCATGTTTCCATGATTTTCTAGCCAAAGAACTGGGTGACGTACCTGATAGGCGTGATTGTCTTGAGGTGAGAGCCAAGCAGAAGGGCATCTAAGAACCCTAAGCGTCCTGACCTGCCTTTACTCACAGTGTGCGAATGGCCTCTATATGCCTGCAGGAGCCTCAGCGAGGCTGCAGGACTAGAGGTCTGCGTGCCTGTGGGCTAGGGGGTGCACCAAGGCCAGGGCTCTCTGGGAGTAGGTGGGAGGCTCAGAGCAAAGTGTCAGGGATGATGACGGAGGGAGAGGGGCAGCAGCAATGGGTAGGATGTGAGGGTACAAAGGGAGCTGGGAGCATCTGTGAGGCTCGAGGAGATAGAGCATAATTGCTGGGAGCATGAAGCGGGCTGGGAGCTGGAGAACCAGGGCAGTAAGGTTAGAGAAAGGGCGTGGCATCAAACAGTGAAAGTAACCTGGGTGGGCAGTAACAAGCAGGGGCTGGAGATCGGGTCACATGCCTTGTTGTCCCCACCGCAGACCCATGTGTGGTTTGCGGTGGCATGTCTGGGTGTTTGAGCTCAATCCCAGAGGCAGGCCCCAGCTGTGCAAGCTGGGGGTACAGGCCGCCCAGCTGGGAGCCTCTCAAACAGACCCCGCCCAGGGATGCTAGGCGTGTCCGCACTGCCAGAGATGTTCCCTCTGACACGCTAAGAACAGACCAAGCAAAGAGGCATTTTGTAGAGGTGAAAACACGTTGGCCGGCCCGCAAACTCTGGTGCCGGGGAGATGAGCTGCCGCGTGTGCGCGGAGTAAGCTGTTTGCCAGTGCAGGGGAGCAGGGGTGGTGAGCAGCGGGCAGCTTCCCCAGGCTGACCTGTGCTCTGGCAGGTTTCGGGAAAGTGGCTCAGGCAGAATCCTGACTTTGGAAGCCTGAGAGGGCGACACAGCGTCTGCTGATTCACAGCAACTGCCATCTGCTCTCTTCCCTTCATTGGCCCCTCGATGAGGCTGCGCCTGGGTCCGCTTTTCCTTGGAAGTCGGTCGAGCTGTCTGTGGTGGGCTCTCCTTTTGGGGGTTGTGGAGGAGGCAGAGATGCTAGCCATGGGGACAAGAGGAGGGAGCGCCCCATGCTTGGCTGCCTGAAGAGTCCCATGGGCCTGCTGACGGCTAAGATAGCCTTGGAGTCCTTGCTTTGCCCAGCGATCTGGTTCTTAAAACCCTTTGTCCAGGACAACAGCGTGTCCTTTGGCAACGGGACAAATGTGCAGCTCCTAGATGCCAGTCCTGTCTGGGGCCCCCCGTGGAGCCCCTGCTCTGATCCAGTAGCAAAGCCAAACAGAACCTACAATCTCCAGGAATCTTTTCACATGTGAAGGACAGACTGGTATCCGCCAGCAAGAGTAAGGCCTGAACTCTTTTCCTTGGGAGGTCCAGGTACCCCACCCCCCACCCCTGGCAGTGCCCTGTGGCCACAAAAGGTTCTGTGTCCTATTAAGTGTACTAGCTTATGGCCCAAGCCCTGAGCAGACTTTGTAGAAAGCATCCAGCCTTGCTCGATTTTTTCCTTTCTAATCTCTGTAGGCCTCACGGGCATTGCAGAGAAGAGAACTTGCCTCATCCCTCTGCAATCCCAGTGTTTGGGCCAAACCTTTAAGGGATGCACACAAAAGTGAAGAAAGGGGAGTCAGGAGTGTCATAATTCACGGAATTCCTGGAGGCGAGAGGATGCATCAGAGAAGTACCCAAGCAAAGTCGGCCCTGCCCTTTCCTAGACAATGCTAAAGAATGTTCTCTTTCTTTTACCCTAGTTCCTCAAGCACAAACCCCAGAGAGTATCCCTTTTCAGCTTTATAAGAGCCTAGTTACGGAATCCTTAGGAATTTCGATCACAACCTCCACAACATTGCCCCGAGGGAATGGCAGCTGGTGAAAGCCTTGCTTATTTAATAGCTGCCTTGCTTTCCTTTCAAGTTTCCTTACAAGTGGGGCCCTTGAGCAGTATCTTCTGTTGGAATCAGGGGCTTCAGGCTCTCTGTGCAAATCTAAATCAAGTGGCAAGAGTCTGGGAAGACAAACCCCATAGAAACACGCACGACTTCCATGAGGAGCTGGAAGGGTGAGTTGAGGTCACGACTTCCATGAGGAGCTGGAAGGGTGAGTTGAGGTCCTTACCTGGGTTGGCGTGGGGGCTGTTGTGGCCGCTCGCGTAGGAGCCGGTGGACCAGAGATCTGTAACAACATTGCACTGGTCAGAGCATGCATTTTAATCTGGTCTCATTCTTTCCATGATCCAACCTAGCAAGACATTACCAACCAAGATCAGAACAGGTAAAGCTTTGTCCTTGGGCAATCTGAACCTGCCCCAAGGAGGCCCTGAAATGGAAAAAGAAAGGGGGGGGGGTGGTGGGGATTTAACTTAAAATACTGACTGCAAATTCCAGGCAATAATAACCCTTGTATTTCACAATGGTCAAAGTATCTTTTGCTAAAGGGCCATATTTTTTTACACGTCATTATTCTTACAATAATTCTCCTCAACGGTGCCACTTGTGAGGAGGCTAAAGTAATCCTTCAGTACCAATGTCATTAGCATTTCACAATTTGCCCAAACGGCGTTAACGTGGTATTGATGATGCAAATAGCATTAGCTTTCAGTCATTTTAAAGGTACACAGTGGGTTATCCTTAATTACGTTGTGAGGAAATCAAACACACTTCAGCATTCATTATTTATTGAGGAATTTCTCTGAAGCAAGGCTTTAGAAGGGAGGAGGGGGAGGGGGGATTTTATAAAGAGAGATGCGAAGTCCATTTTGGGGGACAGGGAACCATGTGAAAATGAACTGAGAGAAAGAACCAAATTTCATGGAGGGGAAGAGATAGAAGGTCATGGAACAAAATCTGTTCCTCAGGAAACTGAATCTATTCACAGTCCACTCCCTTTGACTTTGCTCCAATTATTTGAAGACAAACTCAAAATAGCTTTGTTTTCTCTCTAATTGTAAAGAGAACCTGTGCTCACTGTAAAAATTCATACCGCGTATGGTAGGAGCTCGCCTGCAATCCCTGTATCCTGCAGTTACTGGTACGCGACCATGGCGTGAAGTGTTGTGTCCCTTTCTCTAGGCACACGTTCTCACGTACAACAGACAAGTACTAGAATGAGATCAGGACCCACGCTGTTTTGTAGGCTCCTTCTTTGGCTTAACAATGTGTCACGGGCCAATCTCATGTCAGTAAATGGACGTATTCACCAAAATGTTAATAGCTGTGTGGTAGTTGCTTTAACAATTCTGATTGTGGACAATCAACCCGCTTATCATTATTTTTCTATTAGGAACAACATCTGTGTCCAGGCTCCTTCTCATCCTCAGATGATAATTACCTTGGGATATCCTCCTGTAAGTGCAAATTCTGGGTCGTTTCTCCACACGCTTGACCAAACCATGTACCGTCGGTCTCTCATGTGAATGGGTGAAAAATGACATGGTGTTGCTTAATTTGCATCGATATGATTCCTAGTGAGGTTGAACAACTTTTGTTACAAGTATTGATCGCTTATAGTTCTTCCACTGTGGCTTGCCTGGTCGTGAACTTCCTCCATTTTTCTATGGGAAGATTCCTCTTTTTCTTACTATTTGTAAGATTGGATTTTAAGAAAAAAGTTCTCCAGATACCTTAAAAAAGATAAACTTTCAGAGAGGAGATAAGTGTTGGTGAGAAGGGAAATTGCGTGTGGAGGGGATGGGCAGTTAGGGGAGCGGGTCTCTGTCCTCCTGCCTGGAAAGGTGAATGCCCACAGCCGTCCGCAGGCCTCACCACTAGGCAGCGCTCTGCTCCCCTCCTTGGTCTACCCCTTCTTTGTGGACAGATGTGATCAGTTAGGTCTCCTGAGGCAACCGTGGCACTTCTTGAAAGGAACCTGACCAGGAAAATAATGCCCAGCAAAGCCACCCCACCCTTGGAAGCCTGTGGTAGATTTAGCTGACCTTGCAGCAGGCCTTTTCCAGAACTCTTTCTTCAGTGTATCTTTGGATCTGGTTCTACGGCAGTCCTCTCTGGCCCTGGGATGTGGCTCTGCAGGCACCTGGCTCCCGTGGGTGCCTGTGTAGTCCTTGGTGTCTCCCGTGGTGAGCAGCACAGCCTCGCTCCTGTCCCTCTGAGAGGTCTCTATTGCTCTGGCTCTTGACTCCCCGGCCTTGACTTGTTCCTTGCTATCTTGTTAGGTTTGCCCATTCATGGGTCAGTTAAGGGGTGTCCAGCTCCATCTTCTTTGTTCTTCCACCTCTATCAGCAACTCGTCATGGGCTGGGAGAGCCCCTGTCTTTTCCTGCTATGACGTTTCCACTTTCCACTAGACTCCAAGTTCCCATGTTCTGTGTGAGTGGCACTCTATCTCACTGTAGAGCAAAGAGGGCTCATAGACCCCAAAGGCAGACTGTTCCTGTTCTGGCTACAGATTTCTAGGTATCTAGAGCTGAAGTGACCCACTGTAAGGATCTTGATAGGATGTGTTCCCAGGTGTAGCCCAAGATCCCAGAACACGGCCTGACACATCGTCAGTACTCAATAAATATTAGCTGATTAAATAGAGACATTAGATTTTACTTGGTCACTCCATCCACAACCAACTTCTAGAATCTTTTGACTCTGGTCACATATAAAAGAGAAGAAAAAGTCTTTAATAAATGCGGTAACAACAACTCACTTGTCTATCAGCAGAAGAGCTGTTCTGTTACAGTTGGCAGAACATTCTCAATTCATTTGAAGAAGAAAAGGGATTACATGTGTACTAAATATTATTTAATATAGTTGGGCTAAAATATCACAGCAAATATCTATAGCCATACATTAATATAGGCATTCATGAAAGTAGACGGGCAATTACCTGGGGCTGGGGAGGGAAGGATTAGTTCATGAGCACAGGGTTTCTTTTTGGAGTGACGAAAGTGTTCTAGAATCGGTCATGGGGATGGTTGCACAACTTTGTGACTATGCTAAGAACCATGGAATCGCATACTTTAAATGGGTGAATTGTATGCTATGTGGAAAGTGTCTCAATTACCTGTTATTAACAAAAAGACATAGGCATTCAAACACCCATTTTCACTTCTCTTCGTTCCTACAGAAAATCCTTTGAGTAGGCAATATAATTTTTTCACGCCCTCTGTCCCCCTGCCTCCCCAGTTTGGCCCCTTTCCTGGCAGCTACGGTGGATACGAGCCGGAGCGCTCGCTCCGAGTGTTTGCCTGGCAGTCTGTGGGGCGGCCTGGGCGCAGGCGCTGGCCGGGGTTGAAGAGGGAGGCCGAGGAGTGGGGAGGCTGCCAGCCAACGGCCCTGTGCCCCGGCCAGGAATAATGAGGCCCTGCCAGGCTCGGAGCCACAACCTGAGGTGGTCGAGGTTTCTACAAGCACAGGCCCAACGTGTCCCAGGATTGCCAGGCTCCCAGTGCAGCCAAATAAACGTGCCACAGGTTTAATTTTTTGTGTTACATAAAGATCGACCTCCTCCCAGGAGGCCCCAGGAGCAAACAACTTGCTCAAGTACTCCGACGTCTTTGAGAGAATCAAGGGCTCTACAAGTCAAGAAAGAGGAAAACTCTTGGCCGTGGGACTCCCCCACCCAGCATCCTTCCTTCCTGCTTAGCTGTTTCCCTCACTGGCAGGCCCCGAGCGCCTGTGCTCCGGTCGGCCACGATCCACAGGAACGGGATGCGGGGCGTGTCCTATGTAGTCCAGACAGTATGTTTATGGTATTTTTATTTGGGGACTTTATATCGTAGTTTCTTCCATGGGTCATTGAACGGACTGATAACACTCCTTGATTCGTAGGCATTAGGAACATTGAATAAAATGAGGCGCGGTGAGCCTGGCACGGGGAAGCCTGGACCCTCCGTTGTTGTTACTCATCACAGCGGGAGCTGGTGGTGCCTAACACCCCTGCTTCTGTGACGGCCTCATCCGTGCCTGGGGTGCTCGTGGATGGCAGGGGTGCCTCCTGCAGGACAGTCACGGGAGAACCCGGCTGCTGGGGCTTCTGCTTTTCAGCTGTGGGAGCTGGGCCAGCTTGCTCCCCACCCTACGCCCCGGGATCCTCAGCAGGACAAGGGATTAGTCAAAGTGAAAGTCTTCCATCTCCCACAGAGGGCTGGTAAGAGGATTCCCTAGGCGAGTGTTTGGAAGGTGCTTCGAAGAGTGTCTAGTGCTGATATTATTTGCATGTGCTGATATTATTTGTTAGAGAAAAGGATGACTAGATGGCTGGGCTCTAATATGGGAGGGGGGAGGGCCATGCTGTGTGGCGGAAATGTCTGGAAGCTGGAGGTGATGCCGAAGAGAACAAGACCCGGGCACTTCCTCCTGGAAGGAAAAAATGGCCCCAGGTGGGAAATATTTAGAAAGGCCTGCTGAGACAGTAGTGCCACTCCTGCTGGGGAATTTTCCCGACTCTTGCCAGGAGACGTTGAGAAGTGAGAGGGGTACTTCTTAGTTTAAGGCGGCTGGCATATAAGCCTGTGTAGAAACTAGAGATGCGGTTCTCAGATGAGCTCTTAAGGTCCTGTTTGATGTGATACCGAGATTAAGTTCATAAAATGGACTTTGGTAAAACCTAAAACATGATTTAAGAGATGGATGCCTGAAAAGCGATCAGAAAAGGAATAAAAAGGTAGCTTTCTGGTTTTCCCTATAGGAGTTTTGTTTTCTTTTGTTTGCTTCTAATATTTGAAGACTTGTGGGAGTACACAGTGTGCCACTTAAAACCCACCAGCATTTACATTGACACCTGCTATTCCTTCAGCGGGGCTTTTGGAGAAATGAGGATTTTGCAATAGGAAACTTTTGCGGAACATCCTACCTTCCCCAGTATGACAACAGCAGTCCCACTCTCGAAACTTCAGCCCCTTCTACATGGTTTGCTTAGCTCATAGCTTGGTCCTGAAGTATCATTAGGCTCAAGTCTACCCCTTAAGTCTGGAAGGACACAACCACGTACTCCTGGCCCAGGTCTCAGCACGACCCCTCACCCAGCTCAAAAGGCAGGAGATGGCACCCCACACGCGCATTCGGACAGAGCCGTCACTCCGAAAGCCCGGGCTCCTCCTTTGCTAGCATGTGACAACACACAGTCTGCCTACTGACCGAGCTCCCAGCTCCTGTGGCCCACGGGCTGTGGTCTGAGGCTGCTGGTGGTGGAACCTGTGGACGGGGACGGCTTTGGCAGGCTGGTGAGGGTGACTTCCGTGGCCGTGGCTCCTGTCAGCTGCAGTGGGGTGACTGCCTGTGCAGTTGTTCCTGGGACTGGTGGCTTCTGATAGGCTTTTGTGGGCTCGCCTGTAAAAGAGATGAAATGATACTGGGGCCTACAAAATCACTGGTAGGCTCTTGAGGACAGAAACAAAATAAATGTTTATTGAACGCTAGCTTTGAGCAAAGATCTGTGCTAGCTGCTGTGGAGGATAAAATCCCCCTGTGGGTCTGGAAGGAATGCACAACCTGGATGGAACAATGAGCCAATAAACAAACCAAACACTAAATAATAATAAAATATTTAAGCAACGGTTAAATACTACAGCAACATAGAGAAGGTAGAACTCGATTAACTGAGAAATTAATTTGCCAGACACCAGAAGCAATGATTCACGAACTTTCTTTTTCTTTCTTTCTTCCTCTCCTCCTTCCTTCTATCCCTCCTTCCTCCCTCTTCCTTCCTTCCTTCCCTTCCCTCCTTCCTTCCTAATCTACCTTCCCTACCTCCCTTCCTAACCTTCCTTTCCTTCCTTTTCCTTTTCCCCTTCCTTCCTTCCTTCTTTCCCTCCTTCCTTCCTAACCTTCCTTTCCTTCCTTTCCTTTTCCTTTTCCTTCCTTCCTTCCGTGTCAGCATTCACCTAGGGATGGAAGGAGCTTTTGGGGCTTTCACTATGACTGACTCTTAGAAAATGCATTCTAGATGTTCTAGCTCAGATTGGTTCGTGGCTAGTCAACTAACTCCTCTGGGCCCCAGTTTTCTCATCTGTAAAATGGGGTAACGGAAATAATTAGATGGTGAGGATCAGCTAGATTCTACTTCTAAATTGGGCTCTTCATTCATGTGTAATGATATAGATTGTTCCCACGATTTTAAACAAGTCTCAATTTATTTATTTATTTTTAAAGATTTTATTTATTTATTTATTTGACAGAGAGACAGCCAGCGAGAGAGGGAACACAGCAGGGGAGAGGGAGAGGAAGAAGCAGGCTCCCAGCGGAGGAGCCCGATGTGGGACTCGATCCTGGAACGCCAGGATCACGCCCTGAGCTGAAGGCAGACGCTTAACGACTGCGCTACCCAGGCACCCCTAAACAAGTCTCAATTTATTAGTACTCTGGGCGCCCTGTCAGTTTCTCTGAAGGTTCAGGGCAAGGGGACAAGTGGCTGCTCAGTGGACACTGGCTATTGGATTGACAACCGTGGGTCTGTGCCAGAAGGAGACACAAACAGCCCCCAAACTGCACAGCACCCCAGCCCTGGGAGGGAGCAGCAGCCGCCAGTTACGCGGGTCTCCTGAGCTCCATGGCAGGTGCGCCGGCTTCTTTATGCATGCATCTGTAACGGCTTCCTCGGGCTTCGGTAACAAATTGCCACACCCTCCGTGGCTGAAAACAACAAAAATGTTTTCTCTCCCAGCTCTGGAGGCCAAAAGTTGGAAATCAGTATCACTGGGCTGAACTCCCTGGGAGGCTCTATGGCAGAATCGGCTTTGTGCACCCGGCAGTGTCCCGCGGCTGCTGGCATTCCCTGGCTTGTGGCCACACCCCTCCAGGGTTCAGGGCCGACAGCCTCTGGTTTCTCTCTGCTCCATCTTCACGTGACCTTCTCCTCCATGTGTACCAGACCTCCCTCTGCCCCCCACCACCGCAGATGATTCAGGATAACCTCCTCATCCAGAGGTCCTTAACTTAATCCCATCCGCAAAGCCCCCCTCCCTCTTCCTGTTTTTGTTTTGCCAGATATGGAAGAATCCACAGATTCCAGAGACTAGGACAGGGGTATCTTTGGTGGGGGGACATTTCTCAGCTTACCCACAGCATCCTAGCTCTGGCTTTTAACTCTGCCTCGGGCTGAGGCCTCTCTGGTGCACAGAACAGCAGCCGAGACGCTCGCATCTGAGATGAGGAGGCACTGAACGTTTCCTGTGAACCATCCAACTTCCCGTTGACACCATACAGCAAGGTATGGTGCTGGGAAAAACGGTGTCGGCCCTGTGGCCTCGGACCAGCCATGCAGACAAATGTGTGATGGGGCATGTAGACCCAATACCCAGCACTCGCGTCTGTGCGTTTGTCACCCTGCCGCGGTCGCCTTCCGCGGGAATCACAGCAGTGACTCGGGAGAGCAGGTCGGCCAGCAGTGTCCCGGGAGTCTGACCCTTCAGTCTGTGCTTGTAGGCACTGGGCCATCGGGGCAGGAGACAGATCTCTCATTCACCCTGTTGTTGCTAACAGTGGGTCACCTTTAAATCTGCCCGTAGACTGGGACAGGCAAATTGCTAAAGAGCTGGCAGTGGCCTTGGGGCTTCAGCCAGTCTTCACGCCATCCTTGGGCAAAACCGAACCTGTGTGATTTGTGACATTTCCGTGGCTTCAAAGGAATTGAGCATTCACAACAAGTCCTAGGGAAGTTTCTAATTTCTCCAAAGTAGTCTGTCTCCCCCTCCGATAAACGCTCCGTAGCTTTGGTGCCTCGGCAGGGGGATGCCGGCCCAGCTTGGATCTACTTCATACAGGGAAAAGCCATTTAATAGAACGACTTGTATATTTTATGAAATAGGATACAATTACTAATTTGGAAAGAAATCTATAAAACCTATAGTACATTTTACTTGCAAATTATTAATTAAACCACAATTAAATTAAAAATAAAACTTCTAGCAATAATGAACATTTTTGCCAGCTTACACTTAATAGATATTGAAGCTATGAATTATCTTTTTCTCACACTATTGGATAATTCTGAGGTTTCTAAATACCCTGGTCTTCCTTTGTTAATACTGATTGCCAGAGAACGGATTAAATATCCTGATGGCAGCCATTTGTGCTACTTGCTTAAAACACAGATACTTTCAAGCATGTCATCAATTCAACAAATAGGTCCATCTCTGGTTTTCCATGGTCTCCCATGGGCTGTTGTTTCTGCTTGCTCTGCCACTCGGAACAGAACTGTCTTTAAGAGGAAGACAGAGAAAGCTCTACCCCGATTGTTCCCAATTACTGAACATAATGCCAGATGGGACCCAAAGTGAATTCTTCATAGCACCTGGTTCCTTTCGATGATTTGAAATGAAACCAGTAAAATAGTTTCTCCATATAATCTCAGATATATGGAAGTTTCATGGAAATCTTTTCAAAGATTTTCATAGGAAAAGATATCAAAACTTCCTTTAGGCTCTTAACATATTACCCTTTGGATGAGGTCATGAACAGGTTTTGGTTTTTTTTTTTTTTTTTAAGATTTTATTCATTTATTTGAGAGAAACAGAGTGAAAGAGAGAGCATGAGCAGGGGCAGAGGGACAGGGAGAAGCAGACTCCCCACAGAGCAGGGAGCCTGATGTGGTGCTCAATCCCAGGACTCTGGGGTCACGACCTGAGCCGAAGGCAGACACTTAACCAACTGAGTCACCCAGGCGCCCTGAAGTCATGAACAGTTCTAGACAACTACCTTCTCAGCAGAGACAGGAGGTCCTCAGAGCTCCCTACACTTGGTTCATTATTAGATCATAGTGAAGGTGTTAAAATGCAGACCCCAGGGCCCTAATCACATAGATTTTGACTCACTGGATCTGGGATGGGCCTTGGAAATCTGATTTGAGAACTGCCAGGCAATGTTAGACTGGACTTCTGACTTCAGTCCTCACTGGCTTGGCCACTAAAGTTCTTTGAGCCTGGCTTCCTTTGCTGAAAAATGGGGATGGTCGGACCTACTTGGCAGGGCCGTTGTCATAATTAGTGATCATGTCAGCTTGGCACATGGTAAGGTATTCGAGCGATGGCAGTAGCTGACATTTATCATCATGAAAAATGATATGTCACACATCCCCTTGCCCCAGTGGAAAATAGTACTTTCAGTACGTGTCAAATGTGAGGCACCATGAAAAAGACATTGAAGCCACTTTAACAGCAACGCCTGGAGGTCAGAGTTACGGGGAGGATTTGGCTCTTCCCACCCCTCGCTCCAGGCCGCAGGATTATACGTGAGGGCAGGAAACCTAATACCCACTGATCATCTGATCATCTACCGTATGCCACACACTGAGATGGCCTCTTCTCTATAAGCATTCACATTTGACATTAATCACAATCCTGGAAATCAATCCAAGAATTCCCATTTTTAGGGTAAGGAATGTGTTCTCCAAGAGGTCAAGAAATGTACATAAGGTCTCACAGACAATAGCAGAGCCAGGATTTGGACCCACATTTGTTTGCTTCCAAATTCCGTATGTTTTTCCTCAAAAGGGGAACAAAGTGGAAGGCAAGTCACGAATAGCCTCCAGGTTCCTGGATGTGGTTGCCATCAGAGGGTGGGCCAAGATCACTCTAGAGTTCTGGTGGAAACTGTCTTATTCTCAAGACAGGGGCAAGGGGTGGCCTTGGTGGGGACAGGCAGTGAGGGCAGGAGGCTCTTAGGAAATCAAGCGTATTATCATAAACTTCAGCTTGCTTTTCCTCCGGGGGGAGGGGCTGGGCCGATGACCAAGGGCAACCACGAGGAGGTTCTCCCACCATTCTCTTGCTCAGAAGCCTCTAATGAAGATTGACTTCCCTTTATCTTTTACTGTAGTGCCAGCAGTGTGCCCTCGCGGGTTTGAGCTTCTACAAACCAACACTTCCCTGTTTTTATTTAGCTCAGAGTAGCCCAAGACTCTAGCCCAGTACAGCTCCCTGCCTGAAGGCCTGGCGACACAGCGTTTTAATCTTAGGAATGTCCATCCTCTGCGGGGGGAGGGAGCTGCACCAGGCAAAGCAAGATGCTTTTGATTTTTATTTTTTTAAGGTGCTTTCTATTTTTTTGAGTGACATATTTTCCCGTAGAAGAAGGTGATTATGCTTTGAGAGGGTCATCCTAACCTGATTTACCTGTTCACTCATAGTCTTGGAGGGATTAGGAAGCATTTCATAGGGGCATGCCTGGAGGAACCAGCTGCTGGCCCTCACATCTCCATCGCGTCTGCTTCCCCCACTTTCTGTAGGAATTTTATCATTTGGGTAGCCACAGAGGGGGCCACCCTTTTACGGTTCTCACTGGGATTTTTTTTTATTTGAATTGGTGGAAACTTACTCTTTAATGAGACTGTAATTTTAAGGAGCGCTTCCTCCAGAAGCTGGGCGAGACCCTAAGTAGACCTTTTATGTGTATGTTGGAAAGGGATGTTTATCCCTTCTCTTCGTGTGGGCAAAGTGCCCCCAAAGACACAATAATGCATAGCACAGTTCCTGCTTCAACACAGACACCTAGGAAAAGGTATTTTTCTGGCCTGAGGTCCACCTGTGCTGTCTGTGGTTCACATGAAGCCGGGTCGGCACAACCTCATCAAGAGTGTGCCTTTGGCTTGGGTTATTTCCATGAGTTGCCTTCTGTGAACACGTGCACCACAGCACCCCCTTTGCTTCCCTTCATTTCATACCTAAGCAGAGACAGCCTTTCCCCTTTCAGCTGCCAGGGGACATTTCTAGACAGAGTGTCCTGCCCTCTTCGAAAGCAACAATACAGTACAATCGAAGGCAACAGTCATTCTGAAGGCAAATGACACAAACAGAGAGATAATCTTGGAATGTGTAAAAAAAAAACCCCAAAACTAAAGCGTCACCCTTCAGCCTAGCCATCTGATCCCCTTGATTTCTGTGCCCATGTTCTTGGCATCTGTTAAAATATTGCTGGAGTCAGTGGAGCTTGACCATTTAAGATGTTAATTTCTACACTACGTCCTAAAACACGTGTTTCCAAACTTGGAAGATTTAGATGAAATCACACATGAACACTTGCCTGCCTTGGCAGCGGGGCTTTTCGGTGATGAATATGTAAGAGCCGATGGGTAGGTTACACCCTTTGGGGGCTTACCTTCTGCAAAAAAGGAAAAAGAAAGAAAAAAATTATTTATTTTGAGAGCTGGAAGTTTTAGATGGTTCTGTTCTGGTAAGTTGATTCCCTCCTTCCTATTTATCTCTCTGGAGTTCAATAAATTCGTCAGTCTCCCCCCAGGTGAATTGTTGATTACAATAAGAAAGTCAAGTGATGTTTTGTTTTCCTGTAGAGTCTGTGTTTTATTAATATTGGAAGGAAGCAATAAAATCTCCATGACTCAGAGTTCCCATTAGCAACCCTTATTCTGCTCATGAAGATGTGACATGTAAGCTAAGGTTTTCATACATGTGGTGTTGAATGTTTAATTAGGTCAGTAGATGAATGTAAAAACACTCCCCACGCTCTCCTTCTGGACGCTCTGGTGCTCTGGTCACAAGCTGGCTGTGCAGAATGGCTCTCTCCCCCTTTCACGGACCCTGTGGGATCCATTTGAATTCCATGGCATTAGAGAAACCCAAAAGTAGGTTTCGAAATTAGCATTTGTCGCCCACCTAGGGAAAGAGTGTTTAGAAGCCAGGTGACAGGAAGGAATGTTAATATGTTATCAGGGAAACAAAGGAGGCATGAAAAAGAAAAACCCATCAGGTGATGGGAGGTGGCCGGATAGGACTGAAAATTGCCTGAGAAGGCTGCTGCCTACAGAGCCTCCCTCACCTGACATTCCACCACAGTTTTGTTCCACAATGAGATGGATAGTGTCACTTGGAATCCAGAAGCCTTCCTCCCCCACCCCCCATGAAGGCAGGGCATCAGAGCAGTGTCTGCAGGGTAGGAGATCGTCACCAAGTATTTCTTCAGAGCAGGAACACCTCAATGCTTAGATCCCTGTCACAACTCAGAGGGGCCTCACCTGTTATCTAGTATTTACATCTGATAATGAAAGAATTTTAACTCACAGCCTAAGGAAGTAGTTTTATAGGATTGGCTTGGGGAGGAGTTGGGGAGGGGTGTCGTAGGGAGAGCCTGAGGGGGTTTGAGCACGGTTTTGCCAAAAGCGCTCTTGACACAAGGGGTTGCAGAGTCATGAAGCAGGTGGAATGACGGGGCTCAGAAAGGGCCTGGAATAAGGACTAAGAACCTCCAGGTTTCTGTTTCTATTTGCCATTAACTAACTGCCTCGATCCCTGAGACTCTCATTTTTCTTATTCAGGAAATATGGACAACGATGTGACCGATTTACTACATTCAGTTGTAGGGATCTAATGAAAAAAAAGTTAAACTCTTTGGAACTATGTGTTACCAGAGAGACGGGAAGATTCTATCTGGCATCACCTATAACTATCACTCAAAGTGGTGATGAGGCAAAATGTTGGGGCTCACGGAGTTATTTCACCTCATTAAAGTCCCCCGGGAACAGAGCTTGGCATTTCCAGGTCCCCCACCCTTGTCGGGGCCTCCTCCAAATAACAGTGATTGACGTTAGACCCAAGGAGGGCCCCAGGGCTGTGGGCCTCACTTTATCCACAGCACGCTGCAGAGACATCGTCTCCCTCTGTTTACTATTCTTCTCGCATCTGAAATCCTCTGGTTCTTTCTGCTTCTATTCAGAAGGAAAAGGAACATGAGCTCAGTTTTCTGAAATGCGGATCAAAGAACAAATGGGCTGTATTTGGAGGTCCCTCTCTGACCTTGCCTATCCCTGGGCTGTCAAAAGATTGTGCTGACCAAAAATGCACATCCCAGCCCCTGCTCCTGTCCCCGCCCGCCAAAGTGAATTAACGAAAGGAGCACAGTGATGTGTGAAAATTAGAAATAAAAGCCTAGAGAGAGGTCACGGAGGCACCTGAGCCCTCAGAGGAGGATTTGGACCCAGTGCAGCTAAACTTGAGCCTCCAGATAGTGGGGAGTAAGCCTTGGCTTCTGGCCAGTCAAGGCCCTTATGCTGCAACGTGCTCTCCCAGTTCACGCATTCGAAAGAGGCCCCTAGCCATTGCAGAAGCACACGCGTTTGTTATAATTGGCAAGAAGTGTTTTGGTTAAATGTCACTAGGTGAAATGAGGGGACACGGAAGTTGAGATTTATAGGGAATAATCTCAGCAGATTGATTTTCATTTACAAAACCCCAAACATCTCTACTCTCTTGGAGTTAATTTTTCTTTTTAAACCTCTGTTGGGATTCTTGAATTGCAGGCTACACACGTAAGATTGAAACACTCTTATTTAGCCAGGAGCGACTTGGTAAACACCTATGTAGAAATTATATTTCTCTCGACACTTGACACATTTGTATTCTAGATATTAGCATTTTCATATGGCCCCTATTCTGAATTCTCATGGTACTGTGTTTGATGACTTTCCATGATCTGACATAGAAACCCGTTTAATTTGAACCCTTGGTGTGCAGAATTCTGCAGTCTAGAGGAAACAGGGATTGCTTAAGTTGTGAAGAACCCTAAAAGGTCTATTTGTAGTTCTATTAAAACTCTGATCCATGGAGGAGAGTAGGAGCTGGGGCTTGGGACACATAAAGGTACCAGAAAACTACCTAGACTGGAAGACCTACTATAGTGTAGAACATTTCTTCCTTCCTTGCTCCAGTTAGTCCTTCTAGATGGTTTTTCTGGAGAGTTGTATGGCTCCTAATCTTGTCGGGATGCCAGGAAGCTTTGTTAGACTCTATTTAAAATCATGTGAAGCCTTTTTGAAGAAAATGGGAGATTCAAGGCCCAGAGTAAGGCTAGTGGAAGACGATGAGAGAACACTGTGCTATGCTCAGACACCAAGGAGGACGTGTCCACAAGAGGCCTGAAGGGCTCCCCCTGGTCAAACTTGGAAACTATGAGTGCCAAAACAATAATGATGATAATGGATTATAACATCTTTTCGAAAACAATCCATGAGTCCATAGCGGTACTTGAAAAAATAGGTGTGGAGGGGGGAAACAGCCCTCTTCTTTATATAAGAATACTTGCTAATGGATGTGGAAGGAATGACAGAATTAGAACAATCATAATTTTTCAATTTCTAGTGTAATTCTTGCTACGGCAAGGATCACCAATGGATGTTAAAACCATTAGGTGAATTTGCTGGGGAATGAGCTATTCATGCTGTTACCTTTACCACAGAGAGATGCCGTGAAGTAACCAAGCAGTCAAGCACAGCATCACCAACAACCGGCCAAACTGACATTATTGTGCCTTCGGAGACGGTCACTGTGACGCGGCACAATGGATATGCTATGATACCACCTAGGTAGTGACCTTGGCAAAATATTTAACCTGAATCCACTCATGAGGGAACAGTCGGACATGTTTGTGGTCCATCCAGATTGTGAGATACAACACTAGACAACTGGCTGGGACTTCGAAAATGTCGTTGCCATTCACGACCAAAAAAGGTAGTGTGGTGGTAGCTATTTCTAGATTAAAAGAGAGTAAATAGATGTGACCACTAAATGCAGTGGATGATTTTTATTAGATTGTGGATCCGGAAGGAAGGAAGGAAGGAAGGAAGGAAGGAAGGAAGGAAGGAAAGAAAGGAGAAGGAGGCAGGGAGGAAGGAAGGAAGGGAGAGGGGTGGGAAGGAGAGAGAAGGAGGAGGAGGAAGAACTTACTATGAAGACTATTTTAGGATAACTGGATACAATCGAAAAAGAACTATTTGTCAGATGCTATTGTATCAATGTTGATTTTTTAGGTGCGGTATCGGTATTGTTGTTATTTAGGAAACTGTTCTCGTGTTTACCAGGTGTGTGCTGAAGTATTGAGGGATGAAGTGTGATGCCTGCAGCTTATTTTCACATGGATTAGAACAAAATAAAATAAATCATAGGTGGATAGATAAAGCAAATGTTGTTAGGTGAAAGGAATACGGGTATTCGTCGTAGTACTCTTTCAACTTTTCTTTCAATTAAAATTCAAAATAAAAGGTTAGGTTGGGGAATTTCACAAAAATAGGCAAGGGCAGGTCATGATAATACAGAGATACTTGGTTACCTTTTCGCTGTGAAATCGCACTAGTCTTTAGCTCACTGACATCACCTCATTGGAAGAGGGAAGAAAAGAATGAAAATGATTATCTGCAAAAATCCTAAGGAGCTAGATAGAGCAAGAACTGACTAGCAAAACAATTAATGAAACAAAAAGAAACCTCAAAATAGTAACTCGGTTCTCTAAGAGCCAATATCCCTTTCCATTTACCAGCAATATCAAGGAATGAGGATCCAGATATGAGACATATTTGGTCTGACTAAAGGAGTAGTTAAAAAAAACCCAAGTTATTAAATGTAATTCACTTCATTAAAAGTTTGGGTTTACGGAGAGCTGCAGTGAGTTTAAAATGAGCAGTTGGAGCCTTTTAATATTTCCAGACTTCATAGTGATTTATCACTGTAATTATAATTTATTGTTTCAGGATCCTAATTATCGGAAGAGCTAATGCTTCCGATTTTGATGAAATGAGTTGCGCCATCAAGTCAAGCCAGCAGAACACTGAAAAGAGCACATTCCATCCCCTGAGGTTGCTTAAGCCACGCGCCCGGCCGTCACAGCGCCTCTGCCGAGCGCAGGCCTACCTGACACGACGAAGGACTCCCTCCAGCGTGGCAGGGACAGCGACTGGACCCCGTTGGCGTAACTCCCCTTGTAGCCGGACTGTCCAGCAACTTTCCGAACAAGTATTTTCCCTCCCGAATTATCCAGCACGCCACTACGAAGAGAAGCCAGAGTGTGACGCACAGAAAAATCAACCAGCCTCCGTCTTTATGGAAGGCGAGGAGAGCAGGGAGAGTGAGACAAGGTTTACCCCGCTGGCAGCCTCCCCCGCCCCCCCCCCAAGGTGCCTCTGTCACGCAGCCCAGCATCTGACCGCCAGGTCACACGTCCTCGCTCTCACTACAGGACCCGGGGCTCTGTGCAGGCAGCAATTGCTCTGTGCAGGCAGCAATTTCTCTTTGCCACCGTGCCTCAGATTTCTTCTCCTTGGTTTCCTCGTCCCCACGAGTTCGTTGTTTTTAGTAAAACGTCTTTCCTGACCATTTCTAATTTGGTTTCGTGACGTAGCAGAATGACTCCCGTTGTTTTGAACGGTGGCCATGACTTTTTACAAAGCTAATTTTTCCTTTTATTTTGGGCCAGGGAAGGGAGGTGTGCCGCTAAACTGAACTCATGAAAAAGATTCCCCTAAGGACTAGAAATTGTTTCTTTAATTTCTACGATTTTGAAGGTTTTAGATCCTGACGTGACAGAGACTGACAGATCTACCTCTTTGCTTGTATGTGAAGCGGGGGCTCGGTTCTGGCTCCTCAGCTCCCTTCCCATTGTCGTTTCTTTGTCGCAGAGCCTCCTGTGGCTCCTGTGGGTATCTGATTTGTGGCACACAGGGAGCTAAAATGCACTCAGACTTGTTCTCATCAACACCCTCCCTGCCCTCCGGGAATGAGAGTTGCCGTTTCCTGCCCTCCCACATTCAGAGTCAAGAACTTTCAACACTCAACTGCTCAACAACCCAGAAGGAAGCAAAGTGATAATAGTACTTGACATATAGAGCACTTAATTGCTTTAAAATCATCCCGGTGTAAGGTTTCCCACCAGCTCCTCCGGCAAACCTGTGAGTTGCAGAGAGAAGGCAGTGCTATTGTTCCCATTTCACAGAATCAGCCTTGGACCCGGGGAGTGACTCAGTCCAGATTTTGTAACTAGTGAATTATAAGGCAGGGATTTGAACCCAGGTCTAGCTGACCTGGAATCCTGGGTTTGTCCCACTTGGTCACAATTGCCCCTCAGAGTCCAAAAACACAGGCACCCTCTGATGCCATCTCTTTATCTTTCCAAATCTTTTTTTTTTGTTGTTCTGACCCAAAGAGTTGTTGTTGTTTTTGTTGTTTTTGAGGGTCATCTTTCCAAATCTCTGTGACCCTGCCCTCTCTGGTCTCTTGGGAGCTCAGAATCAGTTACCTCACGTCTCCCAGCTGCAGCCAGGCTGGTCTCAGCTCCCCCGACACAGCACATGGTTCCCACTCACGTGTGTGTTCGTGCTGCTCTCTTGCTCTGGAAAACCAGCTCCCTCTCCTGCCTGAGGAGGCCCGTGCTGCTCGTACCCAACACTGTCTTCCCCACAGAGATTCTGAAAAGACTCGGCCACATCCCTTCCTAATGATGCCTCAGACTCTTGTCTCACAACCAAGACTCTGATTTTACTCAGTCTTGTGCAATTTCCTAAAAATTTCTTGAGTTGATTTTTGCCTCCCAACTAGATTAGACATTTTCTTAGGGAAAAGACAGTATTTTATCCTTCCGCGTTGGAAGGCCTGTCGGTGGCGCCTGGATGCTGCCCACACAGGCTCATGAAAGCCAACTGCTAACTTTCCAGGGTTGTGAGAGCTGATTCATTTCACACGGTAGCTTGAAATCAGCCACGGTGGGAGGACTGATGCCCCTGAAATTGGTCAATCCTGCTTTGGGGGAGCTGGTCGTTCAACATTTATGAGCACAGCACTTGTGTGGCCTGAAAATTCTAATTATTTGAAAAAAATTTTCCCATGCTCCCTTTACTTATAATTAATGGGGGAAGATAGAAATAACACCTTTCTTCTTTCCCCCCCAAGAAATTATTCTGCCCTTGGTTTCGTAATCCATCTTATTGAGGAAATGTGTGTTGTGCACTTGGTCCTGTTGAAGTGAAGTCGGAAGCACGGTAGCTGCGCTCCCAGTGTTGAGCTTCCCTCAGGCCGTTTGAGGACATGGGAAGCGCCCAGGGCCTTCCCCAGCTGGGCAGGGCTGCTGACGCCCCATCTGAGGGCGATGTGAGGCTGAAAACCCAGACTTTGGGGAAGGTGCAGGACAGAACGATGGTGTGCCCATGAGACTGCCCTGTTGCAGACGAGAGGGATGCCTCATCTTGAGGATGGACTTGAGGATCTTCTCAGATATTCTAGAGAAGGCTGGATGCCGGGGAGGTCTGTGGTCTATAAACTACAGGTGCCAACGGCAGTCCGTGGACGTGGAAGGCACCAGAGACTCGACCACTGGAGGAGATGCTGGAGGAGGGAGAGAGCCTGCAAGAGGCTGTGGTTTCACTTATGAAGGAGATAGGAGCCAGGGCGCTTTGGAGAGTTGATGTACGTGTGACCTCGTTTCTATCCTCACCCAGAGATAGGCAGCTCGGATATATTCTCTGAAAGAGCAAAAACCGGTTCCACTTCTTGGCATCCTCAGATGCCCTGCGTGATGCTGGACATGGCCTTCAGCTCCTGTCCTCCAGGACCCCGGTACCAGGGCACAGGCCTCAGCTGACAGTCAGCAGCATGGTTCACAGAAAAGGGCCGGGTTTTGAACAGCTGCCGTTCTCAGGGCGGGCATCTGGTCAGAAAGCAGACTGAAGAGTGATCTGCATGAGGACGGCCTCATCGCCCCATTGGGAAGACATCCTCCCTCTCCCAGCACTTGGTCCCTCTCTAAGCACAGAGGTGAATTCCGGACGAGACTGAGCCAAAATATGATGCCTCAAATATGTTCATCATCCCTTTGGTCTGAAAGAGTCAAGGGAATCACTCATAATAAGACACCTGATTGTGACATATTGTATGAGTATTAAATCCGAAACCAAAGGGTGCTCTCTCCAGCGTCCCAGTTCTGACTGGGGGGGCCTCTGACAGGCCAGTAAAGGAGGCCCCATCTGTAATTTCTACTGAAGTTCTCGGTCTTAAATCCTGCCTTCTGAAAACAGACTTGTTCTGTTTGTGAAAAACAAAACTGAGAGCATCCAAAATTCCTGTCTGTTCTCCCTTGAGACCTCTGTGCCTCCTCCCCATGGACAGTGCTAGTTCTTTCCGAATAGCGTTTCCCCCTAGATCAGACCCTGGTTCAGGAAGCTTCAAGGGCACTTGATTGCTCAAGCAGCAAATCTTGTTTTATTGGAACATTCGAGTTCTTCTCTTCTGCCCCCCTACCCTCCTCTACATTCTTGCCGCAAGTTCCTACACTCCAACCCGAACGCTGGGATTGCCGAGTCCTAGCCCTCGTCAACGCCCTTCTTACTTTGTCCCCAGTGGCGTGGCCAGCCATCATCAAGCCATTCCCGACTCTTACTGGTCTGAAGTCCACATCCACCTCACGTCCTCACTCTGTATATTAAGCAGTTCTTACGTAAATGTGTCACTTGGGCTCTGGACTGGAAGTCTGGGGACATGAGCTCTAATCCTGAACGTGCAATGAACTAGCCATTGAATTAACTTCCTATTACTCAGCTCCTCTTCTAACAAACAGGGATGTTCACAGCAGCCTTGTGGGGTTGAGACGATGCTAGAAGGAGAGAATCACAGTGCAAGGGATTACTGTGATTATGATGACATCTTTGTGAGGTTGAATTAACTCATGCGACTCTGTCCTGCCTGGGAAACACGGAAAGGCAAGGTCGCGCCAGCAAGGGCCAGAGGAAGCAAGGGCCAACCATTTTGGATCCCAGCTGGAAAAATACAGGCGACCTTAAGATAGGCTTGGCCCCTGCGGCAGATATGGGTGTCCCCGCAGACAGGGACTGGAGAGTGTGCATGGTGTGGGAGATGTTCCGGGCATGCACACATGTGTGTGAGGATGTATGTGAGCTTGCACATGTGTGCAAGCATATGTGTGGGAGCAGGCACGTGTGTATTCGTGCACATGCGTGTACGGGTAGATTCGTGTGCCTCTTTCCTTTTAGCATGAAATTTCTTTCAGAGTGAAAGCAAAATATTTTTTCCATAGTGTGGGGTTAAGAAACGGGGCTTGGTGTAGTTTTTCTTGACTGCTTCACTGCTTCTCCGTAATAGAGCCTTCAGAGTCCCGCTCCCGTTGGAAAATCAGTCAGCTCATCAGCCTCCACGGGGGCGGAGAGAAGAGGGGGACAGCGAACAGAATCTGCTAGTGATTCTCAAATCTCCTTTTACACATAGACTTCATTCTTGCTTCCCCAAATTTCTGAGAAGCTACTGAAGAGACACCTGGAGAGGGAGTGAATTTTACATCTTTCCCCCGTCCCTGGCGGGGGCACATGGATCCATCAGCTGACTGGTGTGCAAGTAAAGAGAAGGAAAAAGAGACTGAAGCCTGAATACTTCAGAAACTTTGCCCAGTATCTGGTGGCTGAGCAATGTTTCAGGAGTCACGTCTCAAAGCAGTGGTTAGGAGCATGGGCACTGGACTTACGTTCGAGTCCCCACTTGGACACTTTCTAATAGCGCGGCATTAGAAAAGCTAGTCAGCCTCTCTCCATCTTTAAGATGCGGATTACAGCAGCAGTTACCGCATAGGGAACCGTGAGGGTTAGATAAGGTGACATAAGTGAGGTGCTCGACACAGACCCGTTAGCCTTATTGTCAAAGCTAGGAAGTAAACATGCCTCCCCCTGAGTTTGGACGCCCAGCCTAAGCAAAAGAGGTCTGAGGATTCTGCGAAGGTCACTTCTGCCTCTCTTCATTTAGGCAGTGACTTAGTTCCTGCCCCCCTTTCTGGATCCCAAACCAACAGCTGACTGAGCAGAACCACCTGTCACCCTCCTCCTGGCTTTGCCTGTTCTACTCATCTCCAAGCCATCACCAAGGTGTGACATTCCTTTTCCAAACTTCCAGGCCTTCGTAGTCACATCCCTAATATCTCCTTGTTCAGTACATACAGGTAGAAAAAACATGCTTTCTGTCACCGAGAACTTTGGTTTCCTTGTCATGAACACGAGAGAGTAGAATCCTCCTCCTCATCCCCTTAGGGTGAAGAGAAGTGGGTCCTTTCCACGGAGCGCTGTGAAAGGAGAGCCGGGACCACGCCTAGCATGGGCGTAATCCCACGGGACAGGGTCGCCCCGAGCAGTACGGGATGCTTGGTTACACGTGTGCAGTGTTGCTGGCTAAGTCCGGCACCCCTGCCCGGAGAGCTCCCTGCCCACAGCCTCACTGCTCGTTGTTAAGTAGCTCGGGGCTACCCACCTGTGAATCGCAGCTCCGCACACGCTGGAGTAGGATGCATAGACGTCTGTGCCATAAACGTGGTATTTGGGGTCTTGGCATCCTGCTGGACACTTTACAACGAACTCAGGATTGATTATCTTTCCAGCTTTGACATCGCAGTTGATCTGGGGCACAGCTGGGAAAGCAAAATGAGGTCAAAATTACACCTAGTGGTATCAGCTTATATACGGGGTGACTGTTAGGTCATAACTGTTCATTTACTTAATCTCCAAAAGCCAGAGCCTCGGCTGACCCTGGGTCCTCTCCATATAATGAAAGCAAAGATATAATTAGGACATTCCTCAGACCAAAAGAACAACAATGACCCTCCGTTGCATTTAGCCTGTTGAGAGCAAAAACAGAGGTGGAATCTTGTGCTTCTCCAGACAATTGAAGAGGAGAACTCTGGGAAAAGACCCACCTCCAAGGGTCAGAAATGTCACCTTGAGCCCATGGCTGGAGAACACTTGTTTTTCAGATACTCTGGGGCTAGCCCAGGAAAAGAGGGACCTCTCAGACAACCTTACAGGATGAAGGGAGGGCATTTCAGAAAGGGTCAATGAGGGAGCTTGGGCCTGGGGCCAGGTGGCCAGGACCAGGTTGGCCTGCTGCCTCAGAGGCCTGGGCTGGAGCCAGGTGGGAGGACGGAGATTGGGAGGGCTGGGAAGACAGAAAGAGATCTTTGGTCGTGGTCCTAGAGAATGGGTCCGAGGTCCAGGGTCAAGATGAGAACCATCTTGACTCATCGGCTTCTGCACTTGGTGGGAAGCAAGGCACAAGGCCCCCCCCCCCCCCCCCCCCCCCATGGAGCAATCTAGAGGAAACATTCTTTCATCTCTCATTCTTGGCTTGGTTGCAGCCATTCCCAGACTAGCCCTGTCCATCAGGCAAGTCTTCTAGAGCTGAAAGCTTGCCCAGGGATGAGGGGGCAGAGATTCTCTAGGGGCAGTGCCTAAGAGGGGGCGTAGCTGCGTCTTTCCTGAAAAAATTGCCCTCAAAACTCCTGAAGGAAAAGGTCTCCTAGACGATTCCATACTGGTGCCCTCGGAGCTGGGAATGTCTTCTGTCCTGGGCCCCGCTCTTCACAAGGGGCTCTGAAGCTGAGCACAGTTCAGAGGAAGCAGGCTCAGGAGTCCAGAAACAGACCGACCGCTGGCTGGCAGACGGGGCTGTTTGGCTGCGAGGAGGCGAGAATCTGGAAGGGGCAAGGGGTCGCTGTCTTCCCCAAAGAGGACAGTTGTATGCCATGACACCAGGCAGCCAAGCAAGAACTGAAGGGGAGACTTTCCAAAGAGGCCAATTTTGCAAAGAAGAACTTTCTAGTGCCTGAAGTTGCCCCCGAAAGAAAGGGGCTGCCTCCTGGAGCGGGGCTGGCTGGCGGGGTGGGGAGCGTGCGAGCAGGGCCTGAATATTTGAAGACGGGATTTCTGCATGGGGAGGGGGAGGTAGAAATAATGCCCCGCCCAGTGCTGGGAGTCCGTGATTACATACAGGGATGCAGGATCTCTGCCCGGCCACCCACCCTCTGACTGGGTTACAGAGATGGTCTCAGAGTTGTTAATGGCTTCCAGCTGTTTCCAAAATGCACAGTCTTTTTTTTTTTTTTTTTAACCCTTACGTACCTGAACGGAGCACAGCTGGGTTTCATTCAGACTACAGGGAGGAGTGAAGATAAACTCCTGCTCTTTTCCTAAACACTCCTCCCAGCCGATCGGGGCGCACAGGGCTGGGCCCGCGCGGAAGCCCTTCTCCCGGGGGTGGGGGGCCGAGCCTTGATCACAGGCTAAAACAATTTGTGGTCTCGGTTAAGAAGCCGAGCGCTGTGCTCTGAATGGCCTGCGGTTTTCTCCTCCCTACCACAGGTGGCCTCCTCTCCAAAGCTGTGCTCCTTTTATCTTTCATTCTTTTAAATCCTGATACTCAAGGCTGCATTTACTATTTTGAGCCTCAGAATTTTTTTTTTTAAAGGCAATTTGGGGGCTGAAGACGCCAGTGTAGTCTCTCCTGAAATTAGATAATTGATCCCTGGGTGTAATGGGACGTGCTCAGCTCCCCTCCATCTGCACACTTCACTCCCAAGTGCATCTGCTCCTTTACACGGACCCAAAACGGAAGGCTGCCTTCCTGGTTCTTAGGTGTTTGAACTAGGAGGTGACCTGCTCTGTGAACTGGGATAATGTGGATATGACTTTGGCTCTGGGAGGTTTTAGCTCTCCTGGCAGGCGGACCCGAATCTTCTGGAGTGGAGAAGATAAATGGGAGGTACATCTAGAACCTTACTGGATGAGTATTCCACAATGATCAAAGCTACTGAAAGACTTCTGGGTATTCACAGTACAGGAAGGGGTTTTCCATGAAAGAGTTGGTTTAAAAAGACAAGGGGGAAAAGGTCACATGGGGATATTGTGCTTCTTGCTAATCAAGTTCCCCTTCCCTTAAGGGATGTTTGTTTGTTTGTTTGTTTGTTTGGACTCAGTTTTTACAAAGGCCTGGGAGTACCTTAAATGAGATCTGCTTTAACTGCACCCAGTTAGATTAGTAAAATCAGTGAATTAACTCGACCCATAGCAGGGAAAAACGAAATCAAGCACATATGCTCATGTGCTTTGGAAAAACAGGGTGCAATGGCAAAGTGTGGCTAAAGGTCAAATATTTGTTAAATTTGTACAGAAAATTAAGCTGGAGAGAGTGAGCTAATTAAAAGTAATTGCCAAAATCACTGGAAAGTGTAATGTCTGAATCCAGCCTCTGGAAGCAGCAGCCATTTGCGTCTTTTTGGCCGCTCTTCTTTGAGGATGGAAACCATAGTTTAGTTCTTTCCAATATTCTCCCGGTTGTTTGTGAAGTTGTCTGTGTTCTTATAGCCTCGGAGAATCTTTCCTCCATCCACTCAATGCCCAAACGAGGTAATTTCTCTTTGCATTTCCTCTGAACACTTTTGAACTATTCGATCCTACAGCTTAGGTTTTCCTTTTTCTTTCTCTTTTGTTGTTTGGATTCATTTTCGTGTCTCCCTTCACCCTTCTCTGGGTGTTATCTCAGACATGCAGAAATAAGACTTCCTTAAGAGGACAAGTCAAAATGAAGGCAGCTCGAGAGGTAACTTCCTCGGGTCTGAAGGGAAGTAGGAAGACATGTGGCAAATGGCCAGAGTTTGGGGGTGGGGGGTGCTGCGTCCCCACTGTTAACCTCAGGATACAACTCAACAACTCAGTTAGAAGTCAACAGAAGGTTTCCCACCAGGAATGTTTTTGGAAAGCAAGGCAGAGCCTTTCCCATTCCTTCCTGAGTGGATGGCTGCCATGGTAGTGAGGGAGCCCTGGGCTGAAGTCACAGAGATCCTGAGCTTGCCCACAACTGCTTGGGTAGAACCTTTGCACAGAGACCTGCTCCTCGGCCATGTGCTCTTCTCCCTCCTGGGGAGAAAGTGATAGCCCTCTCCCGGTCACTATCATTTCACAACAGGGCTCAAAGTTAGAGCATGGCAGAATCCGCCAAGGATTTCTTCCCACAGGCCCTTGGCACCAGCCACAGGCAAAAGAGAACCACTTGCAACCTGGATGGTTAGAACTAAAAGATGACCTTTGGATGCGACTCCCTGAGGTCCTGTGATTGCTGTGTGGCTCTCAGAGGGTCCCCGGGCAAAACTGGTACTGTCTGAGCCACTATTTCATGCATCACTGAAATCTTAGAGGCAGGACTGTGCATGCTTCTGCCCCGGGTTGGTTCTCCTGCCTGATCAAATAACAGATCAGGGGATGGGTTATCAGACCGGGTGATGTCACGTACAATAAGCCAATGACATAGCAGGCCAAATCAGAGGGAACACTCTACTTGTTGTTTCCCATTCACCTTTTCACTGATCCCAGGCAAGCTCTGCTGCTTTTGGAAAACAGATGTCCTAATCAATTAACAGAAAGCCATTGTAAGCTCGCCTCCTGGCTATTTATGAGGAAGAATTGTTATAACATAAAAGTACTTATGCATAAGTAGTTTTGATATGAAATTTGATTTTGTTAGACTGTGATATTGGACTAGAGCAAAATCCTATTTTAAGAGAATTATTTAAAAATGTTAATGAAATGAAAATGACCATTAAATAAAATTTGAAGATGAATGTTTCCTTCTCCTTGATCCTGACACCCAGGGACCAAATCACGGTAATCTTTCCTTTATAGTGACTTCTTTTGCAAAGCATTCTTTCCCATTTTTCTTAAACAGTCCTCAACAACATTGAATCTTTGGGTAAAAGCTTTTTTACTGCCTGTGAAAAAATTCTAAAATCCTTAAGGCCTTTCCATAGTCCCCTCCACGGAACTTCTGGGCTTGCCAATAAGGTTCTTGGTAATTTTCAAATGCATATTATCTTGCAGACTTGGTCTGGATCATTTCTCACACCTGGAACCATTTTTCCTTTTACCTGTTTAAATGCTACTACTTTTCAAGGTCCCAGTTTCACTTGTATCTTCATTCACCTACTAGAATATATACTCCACAAACGCAGGGATTTCTGTCTGTTTTGTTTACTGCTGATCAAGAATGTCTGCTGGGGGCGCCTGGGTAGCTTAGCTGGTTCAGCATCTGACTCTTGGTTTTGGCTTAGTTAGCGATCTCAGGTTCATGAGATCGAGCCCCATGTCAGGCTGCATGCTCAGTGAGGAGTCTGCTTGAGATTCTGTCCCTCCCCCTGGCTTGTACGTGTGCTGTCTCTCTCAAATAAATAAATAAATAAAATCTTTTTTAAAAAGTGCTGAATGAGTGAATGAATAAAACCAGCCCATTAGCAAATCTTATTAGTTTTGTTTCCACATCTGCTATTCCTCTCTGCCTCCACCTTGGCCCAAGTCACCAACATTTCCTGTCTGGACTATTAATGTAATAGCCTTGTATCTTATCTTCTTTCTTCCATGTTGCCCTTCCCTTTGCCCCAATCCTTTCTCCATTGGACAGCCAGTGTGATACTTTAAAAAAAGGTAATCACTTTTCATCAATCTCCTGCTTAAAACCCTCATCAGCTTCCTATCACCCTTAGGATAATGTGCAAGCTCTTTGAGATGGTCTATGAGGCCCTAAAGGATTTGTTCCCTGTACTCCTGTCTACTTAATCTCCTACCACTGGTTCTTGGTGATGAGAAAGTATCTGCCAGCAAAGGCCTAGAAGAAGGACCATCCAGACAGAAAGAAGAACCAGGGGAAAAACCCTGTTGTGAGAATGGGCTTGGTGGTTTGAAGAACGTAAAGGAGGCCTGTGTGTGTAAAGAACAGTGGATGAGGGAGAGAGGTGTCTATGATGCAGTCTGGGAGGTAAGCAGGGGTCAAATCATGTGAGGATTGGATGAATTAATAATCCCACTATAACCAAGATGTCAACGAATGTTCTTGCTAGCTCTTTTCTGGACTACGCAGTAGTTTTTTTCAGAAGAAATTTCTTGATAAGCCTAATTGGGATAGAGGCTGAGCTTCCAAGGGCCTGCATGTGGGCTGAACTCTTCAGAGAGGCAAGGAGAAGCATCTACCCATAAAATCACTGGTTATTCAGGAGAGAGCGGGTGGGGGATGAGATGGTAAGGGAGAGCGAGTGAGGGTGTAATGAGGTGCTGGTGGAAGAAGGTTTTACACTCCACGAGGTGACCTCTTCTGTTGCTCCTTGAAAATATGTAGCAAAGGCTCCAAAATATGATAAAACATCAGATACAGGGAAGTTTCTTGTAGGAGTCAGTAAAGGAGCTGAGTCACAGGGCAGGGCAAAACAGGAAGGCCATGGGAACACAGGAGTGACTAGGTAGAGAAATCATGAGGAAGTCCATTGCAGATTCTCCACAAATCATGGGGCATGCTCCAGACGTCTAAAAAGATTGTAGAATTGGTATTTACACAGGCTTAATCTGGCATCTGAGGATCCATGGTGGCCAGGCTAACACTGGGATGATGAAATTATAGCGTTAGTTCACGGTGGGCTGGATTTGAACTCTGATGTCTGAGTCCTATACTGTCCCACATTCTCCCCTGAGCCAAGCTTTTTCCAATTTGTGAAGCTGTGGGGGCCAAAGAACTATTTTCCTCTGGTCGTGAAAGATTTCTCAAGAAGAATATATCAGGCAACAGTTGTGGGAAACGTAAGACATATGATGGAGATTGTTTATAAGGACAGACCCAGTGAAGAGCACATGCCTCAACAGGTAACTCCAAGCTCAAGTTTTAAGCAACTTCAAAAAGTCTGTGAAGTCTGGTCCTTCTAACCAGGTTCGAGACAATACCTTTATCCATACGCCATGGAGGGATTGGATAGCAGGGGTTAGTCTAGCTGTGGCAACACAGCTTTGGGGCAGCTGCAAAAGTTTGTGTCTCTAAAAATAACCTATTTCTAGTTCATGAAGGGCTCTAATACACATTTTTTCACTTGACCCTTACGAAACCTTGAGAGGTATATTCTTTCTATATATCAGAGAAGTGAGTTGACTTGCTCAAGCTTGGGCACCAAGTCAGTGGCAGAGGGAGGACCTGAACTCAGGCTCTCTGGCTCTAAAGCCAAGACTTGGCCACCTCCACCTGGTTGCTTCTTCCATAGTGGAGGAGAAAGGGTTAAATTGCTGTTCCCTACTCTAATCCTACAGGACTTTTCTGAACTCCAAGGTCACTGACAGCCATCAGCAGGTGAATGTTTCTTGCATATAGGTTGTGTGTGTGTGTGTGTGTGTGTGTGTGTGCATCTGTGCATTTATCCCACTGTTTTCCTGTTAGCCCTGAGAATTGCTATGGTAGAGTTTCCTCCACTAAAAATCTGCAACACAGAGAGTGCACCTCCCTTCTCACCCCCACATCAGAAGGACAGCTAGAAAGTGAATCCTCTTCCTTTTTCATGGTCTGAAAAAAGGCACACACACCAGTCGGTGCTGAGGACACACTGGTGTTGGCACCAGGGGATTACTTACGAGTTGCTGCAGCTAACAACACATGAAGCTACCAGGACGCTGTGTGTGTTGTACCCAAATCCCACAACCACCTGGAGCCGCGTATCTCTTCATCAGTGTCCAAGGCACTAAATAACCAAGTCCCGGAACAATTACCTGCTCATGCCCAAGGCAGTACCGCTGGGAATCATCAACCCTTCAAGGTTGATTGCAAAGAGCTTTCCATGCCTTACAAGGCATCAAGGTTAACTTACTGGAGAGAACTATGTGAATTAAAGGTTGTACATTTCACTGCAAGCTAAGACTATTTCCACAGAATCAAACGTAGTGGAAATATTTCAGAGTGTAGCTTCAATGCCAGCGGAGAGGATTGTGCTGTTGTTGATCTTGGTGATTGTCGACTTCATTACGTAGTTGGCTCCAAAGACTCTGAGGGTCCCCACTGTCTAAGGAATTGCCAAGAACAAAGCTTCTCTGAGTGGCCTTGCCTAGTTCTAATGCACCTCCCAGCTGCGTCTCCAGTGACGCCCCCCACGCTTAAACCAACCACCTCACTCACTGTTTCCTGACCTCATCTTCCACTTTTCCCCCAGGATGTCTGGGCTTAGTCTACTTGGAAAGCCCTCCCGCCTACCTTTGCCTGTAAAATTCTACTTATAGTTGTCCTACCTCAAATGTGCCTTCATGAAATCAGTATGAATCCTATTCCTATAGCCTTTGTTATTCTCATGTAATAATTTACTACATTTTGCTTTATTTTATAGTGGGTTTTTCTTGTTGTTGTTTTTTTCACTGTTCATTTATCCATCCATTCAACAAAGACTCAGTGAACACTAATTAGGTCTTCATGCTGCTTTTGGTCTAGCTGCAAGAGAGACTGTATGAGAAAGCTCTTACAAGAATGGGTGAGGCATGCCGAGGTGGCTCAGTCAGTGAAGAGTCTGCCTTGGGCTCAGGTCATGATCTCGGGGTCCTGGGATAGAACCCCACATTAGGCTCCCTTTTCAGTGGGGAACCTGCTTCTCCCTCTGCCTTCTGCTCCCCCTACTTGTGTGTGCTCGCACGTGTGCTCTCTCTCTCTCTCTCTGGCAAATAAATAAAGTATTTTTTTTAAAGAAGAATGGGTGATAAGTACAGAGCAGAGGAAGTGCAGTGCACACAGGAGCCATCTAAACTGGTTTAGTGTGTGTTTTGGCAATGGGCATTGGGTCCAGAAAGTCTCACCTTTGCATGATTTTATTTTATCTGATACAAGATTGGGTGCTCACTTGTCAGAGAGATTGCAGGATGGAAAGCTGGCGACATGATGCATTGAGCTGACCATCATGGCTTTCAGCTGGGCGATGCCACCTTCTCTGAACCCAGTCTTCTGGGACTTCCTCACATGTAGAAACGTTATTGAGGAGATTTGGTAACTTAAAAGCTCTTCTTTCTCTACAAGCACTGATGGGCAAAGGTTATTCTGGAGTTGTTGGTGGACATAATTTAAGGTGAAACGTATGATGTGTTTATTGCAGTGTGGGCTGAAATAGTCATGAGTTGAAGAGAAGGCCCTTTCTGAATGTGTAATCGACACATAAATGAAGTTAATCCTTAAAATTCATAAGGTATCGTGACTGCCTTCGGAGAAAGAGTGTTACGAACACACCTAAACCCTTCAATCATTATTTGTGGCCTTCCACAATCACGAAAAATGCAGCCCCATTTTTGGCCATTTGTTAGAAAATGCTTGAACAGGTTTGTGCCTAAATCTAGCACCGACGTGCCTCTAAGTCAGGCCAGCTCAGGGCTCTGAAACGTAACAGGGAAATGAGAACCTTGAAAAATCACCTCTAAAAATAAACTTGGTAAAACTCTCATTTCATATAGTATGGTGAACTTTACCATTGACCATGCAGCAGGTTAGTGTATTGAGACACTAACTTACTTTTATTTTCATTCTGTTTTTTTCCTCATACTATTCTAAGAAGGTAGTTAGGCATTTGTCTTCAAACACCTCTGGAATGCAAGGTTGCAAGAGAGAGGGCAGAGTTGCCCAAAGAAAACTCTCCCTCAGGTGCTGGGAATTAGTCCCTCCAAATCCCCCTTGTTTGAGGGCACTGGGCTTGGCTGGCCCAAAGAGTGTTGGAGAGGAAATGGTCTTCCAACACTGGGAAGGTGGCAGTGGGCCGGTAGGTCCCAGTAAGGGAAATGTCCCTGTTCCCTTACAGCTGCCTGAAAGGAGCATCATCTTGGAGGAATACCTGGTGTGGTGCCCATCAGGGCGAAGCCTTAGGCGTGGGACTTCCCCATTGTTCCCAAGATGCCACCAGTCAGAAAACAATGGAGCGCCCAACTTCTACAGGTAAACATGGGCTTGGACCCTGAGCAGTGCAGGGGACCTCCCTGGATGTTGTAGATGGAACAAGGCCTCCAGGGCCTGGCTCGGGGAAGGAGGAAGCCCCTGTAATGATGGAATTTTAATTTCTCAGGCCCTGGAAATTGGCAGTTTGGAGTCCGACTTGATTTGATTTAGAAAATGAGGTGATGTGATAAGCCAAGTATGGCGGAGTAACATTGTGCCCAATGTGTATGGGGAAGCAAGATATTAGCTTGAAGTGGATGGTCATGTGTAAGTAGACGAGAAGATTTGTAAGAACTTGCCCCTTTTCTTTTTTCTTTTCTTTTTTTTTCTTCCTCTTTCTTCCTTCCTTTCTTTCCCTTTCTTTCTTTCTCTTCATCGTTGCTTTCCATTTTGTAAACCCCCCATGCCAGAGTATTTTCTACATGTACTACCTTCTTGGTCTGAAGGGCCCCCAATGGAGCTGAGTGATGTCCACGAGGGCCTCTGGGAAGGCCATGAGCAGACCAAAGAAATGGAAAAAAGGGAAAGGAGATGAGAAGAAACAGAAATAATAAAAAAGTGTGGAGGAGAGAATGTGACAATTACCTAAAGCAAAGTGACCCTACTTGTACACGGAATAGACAAACTCGTAGGGCGTGTGGCTTCCAGCGGCACGGAGGGAAGACGCCCATGGCAGTTCCTCCTTTCCTGTTACCTCCACAGCTCTTCTCCTGTTTCCTATTCAGTCAGCCCGTGATCATCCCACACCCACTCTGCCTCCAGGCAGCAGGGACTGCATTCCTCCGTCCTGGCTGGCTTGGCAGGAGGGACTGGGAAAAGCCTTTTGGGGGGGAACCTCACACAGACGTGCATTTCCAGTCCGGCTCTGCCCACTCGGGGCACCCCGTCTTGGGCACCGGATGCTCAGGACTCAAGCGCCGGGCTGCATGCGGAGTAGGGCTCAGTGTGCATGGACCAGAGCCCTCGGAGCACTTTCTTCTCGTTACTTTACCTTCAGTCCTCTGGGTGGTGAGGACCCTCCGTCTCGCACGAACACTGGTGCCAGTGGAGGGCTGGCTAGAGGAGAGGTCGGAGGGCACTGGAGAGTGCCCGTGGTTTTACGTTCGGATCTGGAAGCAACCCCGATCTGGGATAGCTCTGGGCTCCCCGCGCTCTCGGATGTCCGGGGGAACCGGAGTTCCGGGAGGGCTTGCTAAGACACGGAGGGCTGGGCAGTCCGAGCCGGGGTGCGTCGCGCAGGTGGTCGCAGGGGCTGCCGGTCCAGGAACTGAGGGTCAGTGGCCGGGGTGGCTCTCACACTGAGTCCAAAGTGATCTGTTTAAAGCCCAGCTCTTATGATTTCCCTTTTCTGCTGAAAACCCTTTAGTAGCTCCCCGCCAGATGTCCTTTGAGGTGTCAGCTGCAAGAGTAAAACGGTGACGCACCCCAGAAGGAGCTCAGGGGCGTCCAGGCGTCCGGGAGACAGGCACGAGGTGCGTGCATTCATCTCGCACGGACACAGGGGAAGATGTAATTGTTCTGTCTCCCACTTCACCGGACCCCTTTGCGTGCAAAGCCGTTCTGACGTGATACACACTTTCACCGCACCTGTACGTGCGTATAAACCTCTGTGCTTTTTCTCGCTAACAAGTGGCGTGCTCGCTCCTCTCTCTCTGTCTGTTGGCAGGGAGCATTTCTTGGCTGGCAGGACGGTCTTATTTCCCTGGCCCAACCCTAAGCAGCTTACTCTTCTCTGAGAACCACCGCGCAGCAGGGGATGATGCCGTGCAGTTCTCTCTCCCAGGAATGTGGACTCGGTACTGAGAGACACGGTGTGCCCAGAGTGGGGGGAGGGCAGGGGAGAGGGGGAGAGGGAGGAAAAGAGAGAGGAGAGGGAGACAGTGGGGCAGACACGTAGAGAGAAGCAGAGGTACTGATTCTTGAGGCCTTTTACCTGGGGTACTGTTCCAGTGAGTTCTAGCTGCCAACCCGCGAGCTGCTCCATGTCCCACAAAAATCCCTTTTGGATTCGTGCTAATTGCAACCAACATAGCCTGCATGGAGATATTCCCATTGCCCTCATGAGGATGTCCAGATTCCTGGACATGGTAACAAAGCTCTCCACGATCCGATGCCTGCTTACCCCTCCATCTCTTATCTCAACACATTCACTTCCTACTCCAGATTTCGGTCATATTGGACTACTTTTTAGTTCTTTCCGTTCTTCAGGCCTCAGGCATGCTGTTTTCTCTCTGCCTGTAACACTCTTTCCTCCTCATCTTTGCCTGGTCTACACCTATTTGGTCTTCACATATCAGTGTAGGTAGGTCGCTTCCTCCAGGAAGCCCTTCCAGATATACAGCTTCTTCTCCATATTCTTGGAGTACCTGTAGCTGCCTGGTGACTTGTCTTTCTTTCTCCCTAGTTTTTGAGCTCTGCTAGGGCAAAGGCTGAGTCTCAAATGCTGTTGTATCTGAGTGTCTAGCATAGTACCTGGTACTTGGTGGGCACCCAATAAATACTCGTACAGTGAATGAATGGCGTGCCTCCTGGCCATCAGTCACCTACCCCAGATTGACAAGACTGGAAAGAAAAAGTGAAAATTGCTTTGGCCTCAAGCTATAGACTGTCATTTGGAAATACTCCTGAGATAAAGAATCAGATACTGCCATGGCTTGGGAATATCCTATTACCTTCGTTGTCTTCCCCCCTCCCCCTCCCTTATTTAATGATTGTGCCAGGGTTTCTAATTAGAGAAAAGGCCTCCTGCATTTATTGATTCAACTATGCTGCATCACCAGGGAGATGTTGAGTATAAGGTTAGAATTTAGCATATCAGAAACTCAATCCATTTGAGATCTCTCAAAGAGGTTTGCCCTTGGGTCATTTAGCACAGCCTTTCAGAGTTGCTGAAAACCGTTGTCATGGTAATCATGGACCCTTTCATGATTTTTGTATATGAGTTAATGAAGATACTGGAAACAGCCCAACGGAATTCATACTTGGGTGTGCATTTGTCTCCATATTAACCCAATCATTGTTTTGAACACACATCTGCCCCTGGGCTGATTCTCTTGGCTCTTGGTAGCGACAGGAATAAATAAGCAACTGATTCCTTTTTAGTATTTTAGGCTTGGAGGCTGTGGCTGGCTGCCCTTTTGGTCTCATTTCAACAGGAAATCCCACATGGAGGGTTTAAAGGAGCAGAAGGAAAAAAAATGGTGTGTGAAGCAAATATCTTTCTTTTATTTCGGATTTTTAATGTTGCTGATTTCAAGCATCTAAATTTAATGCCTATAAAGAAGCTTCAGTTGTGGAGAACACAGAACATTAACTGTATCTATGGCATTTTTTAATGGTCCTTTATAAATATGCTTTAACTTAGGCCTCCATCAAGTCTACAGATTTAGGTCCGGATATCTCAGCGTGCTTACAGCATTTGAATGTGAGCATTTCCATCTATGTCCCATCCTGCTAGTGGTTTCCCAATATCCATTCTTCCTTCTTTCCTGTACTACAACCCCTTACTTTTAGCGTAGTCATGTGGATGCTGGAAATCAAGACATTTCCCATTCTCCCCTAATGCTGGCTGGTGGTACTTAAGTAGAAGTGGTGTATTTGATTCCCTGGACCTATCTTTAAAGGGATGGGTATTCATCCTTCTTCATCCCTTCCTACCAACTGGAACATGGACGTGATGGGTGGAGCTGGGGCACCCATTTTGGAACATGAGCTGAGAGCCGCGTTGAGGAAAGCAGAATGACAAGGTAGAAGGAGTGTGGGTCCCTGACGATTGTGAAGCTTCCATAAAAGCCCAGACTATGTTTACAGGAGGGAGAAAGAAACTTCAGCCTTATTTAAGCAGTTGTTCTAGATTCCCTGTCATCCAATCTTAACTGATGTACCATCCAAAAATGAAATTTATTTTTCCTCTATACTGATTAGGTGTGAAACCTTCTGGGCTTTGCTGTGAGATTTACCTTCTGATCCCAGAGCATGCTGGAAGGAGGGCAGATTTGTATTAGCGAGACTGAATTTTCTGGTATGGGGAATTGACATTTCAATGGCGAGAAAATACCTACTCCAGCTTCGCCAAAGAGACACAGTGTTGTTTGGTCTTTGTACGTGCAATTTGAAATGTTCCAATATAATGGAACCATGTATCTTTCACCTCAAATCAGCCCTCCTATCTCAAATGATTTTTGGAATGAAGTAGGTGATAAATAACAATCGTTACGAATCAGTCTGAAAGCAAAGCAATTGAAGTAAGACCAAAAAAACCCCCAAATCTTCCAAATTACCTGAAACAAGTACAACAGTCCTCTACATGAGAGATGCAAGCCTTATGCTAAAGAGGAATTGCAATTTTACTTACTGAACTTGGGCCTTTTTATCTTCTTGGTCACGTCCTTATTTGAGTGTATTCCAGTCACCAGCAAAACTACATGGAGAAAATGAAAGAAAACCTAATCAGTGTCATTTTATGCAAACACTTTCTCTCTTTTGACCCTTATCGCTGCTTCCATCACATGTTAAAATATCCTCATTGGTGGAACTCATGTTCCCTTAAATGAAGATTGGGTAAATAAGCTGAATAGTCTGTGTACTTATCTTGGCCCCTGCTGAAGGAGCCATCCAAAAACACCTCTTGGGCACCTGTCCTCTGTTTTGCCGCTTTGCATTTCACCACACCAAGTGTGCCCTCTCTAGTGTCCAAAGGAGGACATGGGGGACTGGAGAAGTCCACTCATTTGTTTGGTGCCAGAAACAAATGATGGAGATAGGGTGAGCACCAGGCCCTTCCTTTGTTCCACATTAAGTTTCCAAATGGCTCATTTCCATCTGGTCAGAGAACTGTGTGTGTGTGTGTGTGTGTGTGTGTGTGAGAGAGAGAGAGAGAGAGAGAGAGAGAGAGAGAGAGAGAGAAAGAAGGTAGAATGGAGGGGATGTGTAAAAAGTCCCTGGGAAGAGCTGTCTGGGAAAGGAAGACAAGGGGAGAGGGGGCTGGGGAGAAGAGGGGGACTGGGTCTGAGAGGTGACCTGAGTGTCCCCAGGTGGTCCTCTGTAGCAGCACCTGCTTCTGTGCCCCATCAAGGCCAAGTGCAGGTAGTTGACCTCCCTCCTCAGGAAAAGGAGCAGAACAGCTTTTGGGTACTGCTGTCTTCAGGAAGTATAACAACAGAGGGAGGAGGGGGAATTCTTTATCCTTTTTAGTTCAAAGTCGCATTACCAGTTTGAGCCTTGTATTTTTTTTTTTTTAAAGATTTTATTTATTTATTTGACAGAGATAGAGACAGCCAGTGAGAGAGGGAACACAAGCAGGGGGAGTGGGAGAGGAAGAAGCAGGCTCGTAGCAGAGGAGCCTGATGTGGGGCTCGATCCCATAATGCCGGGATCACGCCCTGAGCTTCAAAGGCAGACGCTTAACGGCTGTGCCACCCAGGCGCCCCAGAGCCTTGTATTTTTAAAAAAATAACATTGACTAGTTTTTTTCTTATTACCAGAATAGTACATGTTCCTCACACAAGAATATAAAAAGCGCAAGGAACAGTACTGAAAACATAGATGAACAGAAAAGATGGAATATTTTTGTTTTTTCTATACACACATATTCATGCAGGTGCTTTTAAGAGCACATTGGACCATGCTCACTGTTTACAATGTTTTGTAACTTCTACTTAAGGACATATACAAACATTTTGTCTTGTCATTAAATGATCCTTAGATTAAATTGCTAATTCCTAAATTACAATGTTACTTGTAAGTGCCTGAAAGGTGTTGCACTATACGGGCGTACTGTAGTTTAGTCGACTTCTGATTTAGTATAGATAGCTTCATCTTGGCCCTGATCTTTTGTTATTTCCTTTAAATAAATTTCCAAATAGGATTTCTTGTCTGAAAGATATGCCTACTTAGAGTTTCGATATGTATTGTGAACATTTCTCATAGCATTTTTTTATAAGCAATGTCTGAAAACGCTCACATCTCTATGCCAATGCTAATTCTCCCTGTAGATGGAAAAGCAATATTTTCCTTTCAAAAGGCTAGTCACTTCTCCATTTTTCTTCCTTCCTCACCAGGCATCCTTCTGCTTAACTTGCCTCTATTTAACCACTTTTTTGAGAAACTCACTTTC
The DNA here is from genome assembly GCF_002007445.2 of Ailuropoda melanoleuca. Lineage (NCBI taxonomy): Eukaryota > Metazoa > Chordata > Mammalia > Carnivora > Ursidae > Ailuropoda > Ailuropoda melanoleuca. The sequence continues at coordinate 115,166,718 of NC_048221.1, forward strand.
TGGGTAGAGTTGGGACTCCAGAGGTAAACATGGCGCGAATAGGGTAATAAAAATAGGCATTCTACTTTGTGGGGTGTGTGTGAGTGTGTGTGAGTGTGTGTGTGTGAACCCAGCACAGATGTTTAATTAAGGCATAAATGGACTTAGGAAATCTTGACTGGCAGCTACCTTTGAAGGAAAATGTCACCAGGGTTTGTTAAGAACATTTTTATTTATTGGTGATTATCTCGCTAGGCCGTACCAATGATGCAGCCCCTGAATTATCCCCAGTTTTGACTAGTAGCATTAGCTGAGGCTGGACAGTTGACATACCATGTCCTTCGAGAACAGACACATAAAAGAGAACTGAGTAGGAACCACAAGTCTAGCCAAGCGGAATGAAGGCAGACATTTTTTAGGTGTTATTTACTTCTGGGGTTTGGGTGGGTAAAAGTGTCCTGGAGGTCTAATTTTTATAGTAGTCTCTGTGTCATTTAACTCTGAGCGAAGACACGTCTTCATTTTAGACACAAGAACAACAAATCCTAGAATATTTTAAAGGACAAATACTACATAAATATGTAGAAGAATATTAAGCAAGTTAATTAGAAGGAGTAATTGAAATGGTCATGAATTTGGGTATCAATTCTTCTGGAAAACCAAATAACTGTCCTTCTGGGCCTCTGGGCCTGTGGCAAGTGGTTTATAATTCCATATCATTAGGACTATAAATATTTTAGTAGGACCACCCCATCACTCGCATTGGCTCACCCACGACCCACCAGGCTGAAAACATGCAAAGCTGGGTTCAGTTCTACCGCAGTGGTTAATAAAGTCATTATTGTCAATACTACACAGAGGCCCTCTCCTCAGCTTAGATGCTTGTTAATTAAAACTCCCCAGAAACCGCTCCTCAAGGGGAGGGCTGGTCAATAAGGCTGAAAATGTGCTTGTGCCCTGGAGTCTTCATTTCTCCTCTGTAAGGCTTCTCTTGCTACACTGGAAGTGGTGAATTGAGTGTTGAATTTGGGAAACGGAAAAAATCAGTCTTGTGTCGCTTTTCTTAGGAAGCCAGGCAAGAGCACGGGGATGGATGGCTGACACTCACTTCAAAGTACAAAGTGGACCACAGGTCTGAAAAACCAGTCCCTTCTGCAGGAGCAGCTAGTTATCAGGCTACTCAGGTCATTAGCGTCTACAAGGCTTGAGGAAGTTAAGTCTAGAGTCCAAAGTTCCAAGGCAATCACTGTTTACGAAATGTGCAGCAATACTTCGCAACTGTTAAAAATCCAGAGTTCTAGTTTTGAATAACACGGAATAAAGTTCTCACCCTTTGACAGTGGTGCTTGATATTTCAAAACAAACTGAATGTTGAAATTACTTTTTCAAATAAAAAGTAATTCCCCCCACTTCTCACTCTCTTCCTCTCTAGAGTAGCCATCATTATAGTTAAGATGGCTGAGGCGTAATTGTTTTAAAATTCAATTGAAATAAATTACCATCAGCTTAGAGATAGAGAAATGCAAACAAATTAGCTTATAACAATGTTCAATCTCATTCATGGTAAAAAAAAAAATGCAAGCTAAAGCCACACAACGGGATAGTTTCCCTATCATGTCAGTAAATAGTGAACAGGAGATTATACTTAATCTGGCATGGATTTGAGATTAGGGTGTTTAGGTGAACTGCTGGTGAAGTCTAAGCCGGGGGAGTCCTTCTGGAAAGCTATTTGGTAATATATTTCAGTAGTCTTGAAAATGGTTATATTCTTTGTCCTAGAAAATACACCCCTAGGAATGTATCCCAAGATATAAATTAGAGATATAGACAAAAATTTATGTAAAAAATGGTCACTATAGCATTATTTATAATGGCAATCTGGAAATAAATGTTGGAAATGTCCCAACAGTCGGGGTTCCCTGAGCGTTTCTTACAAATGATGAACTAAAAAATATTAGACGAACTGGCAAGTGCTCAGCTCTAACCTGAAGAATGATTCTGACAAAATTAGAATATATGCAAGAGAAATAAGTGCAACAAACACACCAAAATGTTAATAATGATGGCATTGTCACTTCTATTTTATATTTTGTCTATTCCCATTTTACAGTGTAGTCCATATATAAATCCCATATTTCATAGAGAATATGTTTCTTCTACAACTAAATAAGACAAGATAAATTGTTTTTTAATTGGGTCATATTGAAATCCCATAGACTTATGATATTGAAAAGGGCATACCGAAATCATCAGTAGGGTTAATGGGCATTCGTATCCCAGTCTTCTGGCCAGTAATGAATTATAATTAGAATTCACTTACTTTCAAGAAAGACTTGAAGTGCCAGGACATCTAATCAATGATCGAATCAGGAAGTATCTACTGAAAACTTAACTACGTGTCCACAACTTTTATAGAAATGCCTCCATGGAGCCCGTAGACTCCAGGGCTCTAGTGGTGCTGACAAGGATTTTCTCCTTGACCAAACTTTAATGGGGTCCCTCCAAGCCCTTTTCCCAACTGGCCTTTGACCTTGGGCTTCGGTGTTCCTCCTCGTTGGTCCTGCATCACCTGGTTTTAGCAAGGATCCTGTTTAGAGAGAATCCCTCACCCTTGATATCTGATCACCCTGGTCTGCCTTTAGCAAGAATCATGTCAGGTAGGTTTAGCAAGAATCCCCCACCCTTGATGTCTTCGGTCAGTAATTTCCATCCACCGACCCCTGCAACCTGCTGCTCAGATATAAATCTCTGTGTTCCTTGTTGTATTTGGAATTGAGCCCAGTTCTATAGTGAGATCTCCTCTATTGCAGTAGTTTAAAGTTTTTACCAATTTAAACACTATCCAGCTCTGGTTCTCTTTAAGTGTTCACAATACCTTCCTGCAAACGGATTTACAAAGCAGATCATTTTAAAGCAGTTCAGATTTCCTCCATGCTTTAATTTGGCAGTATGTACTCAGTTAAACATCTAGCATCAAATAAATCAGAGCTTCATAACAAAGACAGGACAACTTATTCTCTACAATCATTTTAAATCATAAAATTATGCTTCAAATCACAGAATATTAAAGCTGGGAGGAGCTTTGTAGGTTATCCTTTTATTTTATAAAAAAGACACAAAGGTCAGGGTTCACACCTTGGCTAAAGCTATAGTTCTTTGGGGGCAGAAGCTGGAACCAGACTGCAAGTTTGCTGGCTACTGCCCTCGCCCATTTATTCCACTTGCTCCCTGTAAGCGCAGTTGCTGACTATACATGGTGCTCCAAAAACAGTCGTAAAACTCTGCTGTATCATAAACTCAAGGATGTCTCAAACAAACATGCTAGCTCTGATATATATTAAACGCTAAATTGACATTAATTTAGAGGGTTTTGGGGGGGATCATTGGACAGTACTGTGTCATATTTGATTCGTAGTAAATATATATTTTGGTTTTTTGGCCAAGTTTCTGGGTCATAGCTCCCCAAACTCTTGAAATTTTGTGAACGGTAAGAGCAATGGGGACATCTTTTGTTATAATATTTGGTTTCTTGTCCTCCCTTCCTGAAATCAGAGCCATAAAGGTGAAATAGATGTTTTGTTATTCATAACAAGCCCCTTTCAATCACAATTGAGTGAGGTAACTTTGGGTATCCACTAAAAAAGAGGGAGCTGGTTGCCAGGGGAACCAACCTCAAATGGAAGGCTTTGGTCCCACTCTCTGATTTCTGGGCAGGGGAGAGGGGCTAGAGATTGAATCAATCACCAACGGCCAGTGAGTTAATCAATCATGCCCATGTACTGAAGCTTCCATAAAAACCCAAAAGGATAGGGTTCAGAGAGGCTTCCATGTTGGTGAATCAGAATGCTTCTACGTGGAAAATTGGTGGGGGGGGAGTTAAGATGGTGGAGGAGTAGGGGACCCCTTTTTCAGCCAGTCCCCTGAGTCGAGCTGGATAGGTACCAGAGCAGACTGAACATCCACGGAATCAGCCTGAGACGCAGGAAGATACATCTGGATCTCTACAAATGAACATCTCCAGCTCTGAGTATTGAGGTAGGAAGCGGGGAGCCGTGAAACCGCGCAGAGATATTGGAAGATAAACGGAAGGGGGAGGGAGCCGCTGCGTTTGGGCACTGAGAAGCAGTAGCCACCTGCACCGGGGAGCGGGCGGACTCGTGGACAGCACCCGTGAGAGAGCAGACTGAGACTGTGAGCCGGGAGCGCGAGAGCCCAAGCATCTCACGGAGCTCCGGAACACCAGTGTGCCCACTGGATACAGACTGAGACCAGGAGCTCCGAGAGCGCACACGGGGCAGCTGGCGGCTGGCTGTGTTAGAAACACAAAGGACAGGGGCGCCTGGGTGGCACAGCGGTTAAGCATCTGCCTTCAGCTCAGGGCGTGATCCCAGCATTATGGGATCGAGCCCCACATCAGGCTCCTCTGCTATGAGCCTGCTTCCTCCCCCACTCTCCCTGCTTGTGTTCCCTCTCTCGCTGGCTGTCTCTATCTCTGTCGAATAAATAAATAAAATCTTTAAAAAAAAAAAGAAAGAAACACAAAGGACAGAGACATGCGGGCCCTGGAAGTGAGTGCTGGGATGCCAGGTGTGGGGTGCACATCCCGGGACGCTGCAGGGTTGAGCAGCACCAGCAGAAACAGAGTTAAAGTGGCCAGAACATCAGTGGAGAATGGTCCGCGATCCCTCTGTTCTGAGACA
>NC_048221.1:115171496-115178457 GCF_002007445.2 Ailuropoda melanoleuca
ACGCAACTAATGAATCATTGAACTTTACATGGGAAACTGGGGATGTACTGTATGGTGACTAACATAATAAAAAAACATTAAAAAAATTCAAATTGGCAGTATATGAAAAAAAAAAGAATGCTTCTACTTGGTACTCTGCTGGATCCCAAACTCCACGGGGATAGAATCTCCTTACTTTGGGACCTTGTCCTATATATCTCTTCATCTGGCTGTTGGTTCGTATTCTTGAATATTCTTTGTAATAAGCTGGCAATCTAGTGAGTCGTAAGTTAACTGGTTTCCTGAGTTCTGTGAACCACTCCAGCAAAGTCATCAAACCCAAAGAGGGGATCATGGGAACCTCTGATTTATAGCCCAACAGTCAGAAGCACAGTGACAACCTGGACTTTCAGTTGGCATCTGAAGTGGTGGGGGGAGCGGTGGGTGGCAGTCTGTTGGGACTGAGCCCTTAGCCAGTGGAATTTGATGCTATTTCCAGGTAGACTGTGTCAGAATTGAGTTGAATTGTAGGACACCCAGCTGGTGTTGGGGAATCACTTGGTGTGGAGAAAAAACCCACACATTGGAATTAGGTGCAGAGTTGGACTCTGATACCTCACAAATCTAGCATCCCTAAGAATAATTTATTTCACAGTAATTCTTGAGTACCTATGAGATGTGCTCAGCACTGAAAATGCAGCAATGGGCAGGACACAGCTCCTGCCTTCAGTGAGTTCACAGCTCTGGGGACCCAGCCTAGTGGCAAGGTGAACACCATGCAGCTACAATGAAAATCAATACAGGGCACCGCAGAAGTCCTTGGGAAGATGGCCTGATCAAATGGGGCGGAGCGAAGCTTCCTGAGGACTAGTAGGGCTTGTGGGGATGTGGGAGTGAGAGGAAGAGCATTCGAGGCAAGGGACCCAGCATGGTTGAAGGCCTGGAGGGGAGAAATGACGTGAGTCTTAGGGGACTAAGAAGGTCAGTACTTTTCGGGTCCTTGGGAGCCAGAGTAGGCTCCGTGGGAAGCAAAAAGAGCAGAAGACAGCAAGGGTCATATCAGGAAGGCCTCCCTCGCGAGCAAGACACTTTTAGAAATGTGGGTCCCATCCCAAAGACAAAGGGGAAACACAGAGGAGTTTAAATGAAGAGTGGTGATCAGATGTGGTCTTTAGAGAGATTAATAGGGGTGTGGTGGAGAAGGAGTTAGAGGGGTCAGGATGTGGGGCAGGGAGGCTGTCCCAGTACTAAGGAGAGTGACAGGGAAATGGCCCTGGGGAGGAGGTAAGCAGATGAGTAAGAGAGATGCTGGGGAGGCAGACATGTGAGGACACAGAGAGGGGACTATGTGGCAGGAGTCTCTTTTGCCTGCTTTGATTTCTTGCCTTCTGAATGAGCAGCCCCGAGGGGAGAGAGTTCTGCAAAAGTGCCAGCTGCCGCTTTGGCTTCGAGAGGCCAGGGACAAGGAAGGACAGTCAAGTCTCCCTTCTGTGATATGGGGGACATGCAGAGTGTGAAATGGCCTCAGGGTTTGTTTGCTTTGTGTGTTTTAAGGAGCTAAAGACTTCCTGTTCCTGACTCCCCACCTGCCCTATGTAAGAAACCCCCGCTAGCCAGTGGGGGAGTGTGGGAGGGGGTAACCTCTTAAAGGGCAAGGTGGGAATAAAGGAGCCTGAGCTTCCAAGGTGACTGCTCTTTACCAGGTTGGGGGTCAGTGTGGACCAGAATCCATATGGTCCCTCCGACTCCCAGTCTAGTCTCCTTCCACCATGAGAGAGCCCTCTTGCCTTCCCAGTGTCACCTCTTTCTCTTCCGTTCCCCAACTCTGCTGTGTAGACCCCCTCTGCACAGACCTGGAACATTCTGACACTATATGGGTTGAATTTTGTCCCTTCTAAATTCATATATTGAAGTCCCAGCCCCCCAAACCGAATGTGACCTCATTTTGAACTAGGGTGGCTGCAGATGTAATTAGTTAAGTTTGATGAGGTCGTAGTGAGTAGGTCGGGCCCCTAATCCAATATGACTAGTGTTTTAAGACGGGGACATTTGGACACACACAGATACCCAACCCCACCGAGGAAGAACGCCATGTGACGATGAAGACAGAGATGCCAAGAGGTGCCAAAGATGGCCAGCCAACCTTCAGAAGCTGGGGGAGAGGCAGGGAGCAGAGTCTCTGTCACTGCCCTGGGAAGAAACCAACCCTGCTGATGCTTGGTTTTGGACTTCTAGCTTTCAGGGCTGTGAGAGGATGAAATTGTGCTGTGTCAAGCCCCCCAGTTTGTGGTATTTTGCTGTGGTAGTCCTAGCAAACAGACCGCCTGAAAGGTCTTCGCACCCTCCCGGGCAGTAGTCCCATAGTGATCCACAGGGTCGCTCTACCCGACATGGGCAGAGCACAGCGGGGTCAAGATTAGGAGAGATTTTCCTTGGGCTTCATGATAAACCCATCAGCAATTTCTCTCTTCTGGTCAAGCCGCTGCTCCTCGAGAGCCTACCCAAAATTGTGTTCTCTGCTGATCATGGATAAGGGTTTCATCTCTAAAAGCAGGAGTCACCCGTGGTACAAATAAGGCCGTGTCAGTGATAAGACTTTTTTTTTTTTTGAGAAATAAGAAACAAGATTCCTAAATTCAGAATGTATCAAAATGCTCTATCTGAAATATTTGCTAGTTGCTGAAGAAGGTAAGATATGTATGTATATATGTGTGTTATATGTACACGCATGTGATACACAATGTTGCTTTATACAAAAATATATACACACGTATATCCTAAATTTGATCTACGCTTAACATTCTCACTTAAAATTTACCATAAAAAGATACACTGTACTGTTTATATGCTCTGCCTTGGTTTAAACCTTCTCTTGGCAAGACTCTTTGGACCTTAGGAAAATGTTAAAAGCATATCCAGATACACATATAAAAGTACTTACCAAGGAACATTTCAATAACAGATGCCTTCATAGTGAGGACAACAATCCCCGTAAATATCAAAATGGCACCCTGGAGAGGAAGAAGCAATAACACCATCACATTTCAGCCAAGAGCTCTGAACTGGACGCGTGGAGTGTGGGGAGGGGCCCATTCAGGCTGCGTGGCTCCCGGGAGTGTCCGGATTCCAAGCCGCAGCTTACTCTAAGGAGCCCGCAGAGATGGCAGTGGCCGGCCTCGCTGGTACCCAGAGTCCACCCTCAGGTAGAAATCCCATTCCAGCCACCAGCCCCCCTTCTTCAGAGATGTGGTCTTTCCTTAGAACTGAAGAGGAAGTGACTCCATCATTTCGGGAATAGGTTCAACCAGTCTTCAAATTAGGACAAAAGCTACACTTACGGAATTGAGAGTATTTTTAGATTACAAATAAATGATGCACTCATCATTCATGCAATAAATATTTATTAAACTCCCATTATATGGCTAGGTATTGGAAGGAGGTGATAAAAATTGAATGAAGAAATAGTTCTTGCTCTTAAAAGATTTACAGTTTACTAGAAGTGGGAAAACATACATAGACACAAATAACCTTAACATTAGAAAGTGTGCAGCTCCATAAGGGAGTATAAGGGGAGTTTATAGACCAGGGGTTCTCAAACTTTGATGCATATTAGTATCATCTGGGAGTTTTAAAAGAACCCAGGCTGCACCTCAGACCGGTTGAATCAGAATCTCTTAAGGTGGGATCTAGGCATTAAGTTTTTAAAAGCTCCCTAGGTAATTCCAATGTCCTGACAAGTTTGAGGACCAGTGGTTTAGAGCGAGACTTCCTAAATCTTACATGCGTAGGAATCACCCGGGGATCTTGTTAAAATGCAGATTTTAACCCAGTAGGTCTGGGACAGTGCCAGAGATTCCCCAAGAAACCAGGGAATTTTAGAGAAAGGAGAGATATGTCAGCCATGAGAAAAAGAGAAAATCTCCTAAAGGTGATAGCAATTGGGGCAATTTTGAAAGACAGTTTGGACACACAGAAATAGGGAGAAGTGACCCCACGTGGGTGGAACAGCATTGACAGAGGCTCAGAGGTTGGTAAGCAGAGTGGATATGAAGACGCTGTTGATCTGTATGGGGTTTCCTCCTTCGCTCGATGCTGTGAGGAAACCCTAAAAGGTTTGTTCATCCCCCGTTACTCATTACAAAGAGCATGTACCATGTAGTCTACGGTTTCGAATCTTCACAGGAAGCCAGTGTGGTAGATTTTATGATCCCTTCAGGAAACTAAGGCTTAGAAAAGTTTCACGTCACACCCATGGTGACCAGGCAGTCAGTAGGACCAGATTGGGGGTGGGAGTGGTGGGAAGGATCTGCCCTGGGCACAGACAATAAGTAAGAACCTTGTCTGTAGAGAATTTAAAGCTTAAGGTTGGTCTGCTTTTTATTATCTTTATAAGCTAGCAATTCTAAGCTATGTCAATGATAAAGCACCCCTACGCTCTGGGGTGGATGGCTCCCGTCACATCCTCTCTGCCCAGTGCCACCGCTGTGTGGCCTAAATCTGGCATCCACACCCTACAGGCCACTATGCCCAGTGATGTGCTGCTAAATTTGCGTTCTGGGGGGAAAAAGGCCCCAATTTATACCATTTGTTGATTTCCGTGTGTAAATCTTCCCTGGCTTGTTTTGAAGCCACCAATGTAGAGAACTGGAAACACAAGCTGGTACTAGCTAGGTCCAGTGAAAGCTTATATCCAATATTTAGATTCAGGACTATGCAGATTTTATTAACAAAAAGCAATTATCAAATTATGGTCGAGGTAGTAATACAAGTACCTGATGCAATTAACTTAAACTGTTTACTATATGAAAGATTTTATTACAAAAAATTAAATTAGGCAGCAAGAGTAACCTCAAACAGAATTGATGATTTTGTTACTTTCCAGCAACAACTGCATGTGTTAAATTTCCTAGTAAAGGTAGTTGACTACTGGTTACATAATAGGCAGATAACGGTCTTTAGTTTCAAAATAGAAATAACACCATGCGTACAATCTATTTGCAATTTGATGCTTAAGTAGCTGGGTTATGTTTTAGAAACAGGGTGATAATAAGTAAAATTTTGTTTGTCTTTTACTATTTTGGGAAGCTCCAGAACAACTTATGTGTTTTCAGGCCTAAACAGTACCTTTCTTATGGGATAAATGCAGGACACGGAGCTGCCCCACTGCACACCCTAAGCCATCCCCACCAATCGCTGTTACTGTTCAGCTTTGCAGATTTCAAGTCACCTTGATTTCTCCTCCTCTTTCCCCACATCTTCTCTCTCAGCCAAGCCTGTTGGCTCTAACTCATACTCTATCCAGAATCTGGCCCTATCTTCTCATCTTTCCCATTGCCATCTGCTCCTGGCCATGGCTCCTGTCACCTGGATTATGGCAATCAGCCTCCTAACAAGGCATCTCCTTCTCCCTCTGACTCCACGATCCACACAGCAGCCAGCATGACCCGGTTCAAAGTACATCAGTTCACAGCGTTCCTCGGATCCAAACTCCAAAGTGGCTTCCCACCTTACTCAGAATCAAAGCCAAAGTCTTGACATGTGGCTTATGACCCTATATGGCCCCCTGACCTCATTTCTCCCTCACTTATTAAGGTCTGGGCACACTGGCCTCCTGGCTGTTTCTAGAACAGAACTTACTGTTTCTCTACCTGGATGCCCTTCCCACAGATGAGAACATAATTTACTCCCTCATTTCTTTCAAGTCTTTGCTTCAGTGTTATCTTCTCTTGAGACGTCCCCTTACCACCCAGCTTAAATTTATAATCTGTCTCCCATCCACAACCAACCCTATTTTTTCTACTATTTTTTTCATGTTATTATCGCCACTGACATACTTTATGGTTTACTTATTTTACTTGTTTATTGTTTGTGTTCGCCACTAGAATGCAAGCTGCATGGGGGCAGGGATTTGTACTTGTTTTTATGTGCTCAGTAAATACACATCGAATCAATGAGTGAGTAGCAAAGGCTCTAGGAAATAAAAAGGAGAAACAAAACAAAGACAATCTTATGAACACACTGAAAACTAGTGAATTGTATACTTTTAACTTATGGCATGTGATTTATCTCTCAATAAGCATTAATGATAGTCAACAAACAGAGGGAAGATGGACTGCAGGGAGAAATGCTCACAGATCTGTCTTACAACTTTAGGAGACATGAGGGATCTGATCTTTCCATGCTGGGATGGGTAGATAAAAACAAACAGGATTCCAGGAAACACTCTAATCCCTGGAGGAATTATCACCCAAATGCTGACTCGCTCCTAAAGGAACCTGACCAGAATCACTCTGGTCTCTTGGAATCAGAATGTTTTCAGACCTCTTTCTCACCACTTCAATTTCTCTCCTTGCTTAGCCTAGTTACTCATACACTTCAAACAAAAAGGTGACTTTTGAAATGTGTGTAAAAAAATGCAAACCTTCTCTTGGCCATTGCAGAGGTTGGGGAAGAGGATGGCCACCACCGCTGTTAAGCAGTTGCTGCAGACTATCCTGTGCCACAAAGCACTGGGGTTTGAACAGAAACTTTTGGAGTTTCCAAAAGCATGTGTTACTGATTTGTGAATTTATGGCTTGTGCCATGAGCTGTAATATAGAGTCCTGAGTATGAAGTTCTGATGAGGCAAATGAAGCTTGGGTAGACTAGAGAAGTAGAGTAGCCAGCCAGTTTAATTTGATCTCTTGTTGCCTGGAGTTAGAGAACAAGTTGGTAATAACTAATAACACCACCTTATATTTATATGGCTGTTCAGTTTTTTCCTCCCATTTTTTTATTGGGATAAAATCCACAAACGTAAAATGTACTATTTAAACCATTTTTTAAGAGTACAGTTCAGCAGGATTAAATGTACTCATAATGTGGCATCATCGGCGCCATCCATTTCCAGAACTCCTTTTGTCTTGTAAAACTGAAATTCCAGGCACATTAAACAAAAACTCCCCATCACCGCCCCCCCCCCCCCCCACTCCCCCACCCCCCC
>NC_048221.1:115178557-115191707 GCF_002007445.2 Ailuropoda melanoleuca
CCCCCCCCCCCCCAATCTCCCAAGCCCCTGGCAACCACCAGGCTGCATTCTGCCTCTAGGTTTTTGACTCTTCTAAGTATTTCATTTAAGTGGAGTCATACAGTACTTGGCTTTTTGTGACTGGCCCATGTCAAATAGTATAATGTTTCCAGGGCTTGTCCATGTAGCATATGTCAGCATTTTTTTCTTTTTAAAGCTGAATGATATTGCATTGCATGTATAAACCACAGTTTACTTATCTGTTCTTCTGCTGATGAACTCTTGGTTTGTGTCTACATTTTAGTTATTGTGAAAAATGCCACTAAGAACATGGATGTACAAATCTCTCTTTGTTGCTTTCAATTCTTTTGTGATTATTATACCTCAAAAGGAAATCACTGGATCATATGGTAGTTTTATTTTTAGTTTTTGAAGAAACACCATACTATTTTCAGAATGGCTGCACCATTTTGCATTCCCACTAACAACGCGTAAGTCTTCCAGCGTCGGCAGAGTTTCACCAACACCTCCTATTTTCTGTGTCTTTTGATAGTTGTCATTCTAACGGGTGTGGAGTGGCATCTCATGGAAGTTTTGATTTGCATTTCCCTCATAACTAGTGATGTAGGGCATCTTTTTGAGTGCTTATTGGCCGCTTGTCAATCTTTGGCAAAATGTCTATTCCAGTCCATTGCCTAGTTTTGAATCAGGTTGTCTTCTTCTTGTTGTTGGATTTTAGGAGTCACCTATACTTTCTGAATATTAATGTCTTATCACGTATGTTTTGCAAATATTTTCTCCCATTTTTTGTACTTTTTTTAAAAAATGATTTTATTTATTTATTTGAGAGAGAGAGAGCACGAGGGAGAGAGCAGAGGGAGAGGGAGAAGGAGGTTCCCCACTGAGTAGGGAGCCCGACGTGGGGCTCAATCCCAGGACCCGGGGGTCATGATCTGAGCCCAAGGCAGTCACTTAACTGACTGAGCCACCGGGTGCTCTGTACTTTGTTTACAGGGTCTTGGATGCACAAAAATTTTAAAATTTTCATGCAGACTAGTTCGTCTATTTTTCTTTTGTTGTCTATGCCTTTGGATGTCATATCCAAGAAATCATTGCCAAATCAATGTCATGCAGTTTTTGTCTTCTGTTTTCTTCCACGAGTTTTATAGTTTTAGGTCTTACATTTAGATCTTTGATCCATTTGAGTTAATATATGGTGTCAGGTAAGGGTCCAACTTTGTTCTTTTGCATGTGGATATCCTCTTGTCCCAGCACCCTTTGTTGAAAAGATGATCTTTTCCCTATTTAATGGTCTTGGCACCCTTGTCAGTCATTTGACCCGTATATAAGGGTAAATTTCTGGCTCCCTATCTATTCCATTGGTATATATGTCTGTCTCCATGCTACTCCCACCCTATTTTGACCACTATATCTTTGTAGTAAGTTTTTTAGATCAGGAATTTTGCACCCTCCAACTCACCTCTTCTTTTTCAAGACTGTTTTGGCTAATTGGTGTCCCTTGAGTTTCCATGTGAATATTTGGATGGATTTTTCAATATCTGCAAAAAACATCATTGGGATTCTGATGGGTACCGTATTGAATCTGTAGATTGCTTTTGGTAGTATTGAGAACTTAATAACACTAAGATTCCCAATCCACAAATATAGAACACGTTTCTGTTTATTTATGCCTTCTTTAGTTTCTTTCAGCAATGTTCTGTAGTTTTCATTGTACATGTCTTTAACCTCCTTGGTTAAATTAAGTCCTAAGTATTTTATTCTTTTTGATGCTATAGTAAATGGAATTGCTTTCTTAATTTCCTTTTTAGATTGTTGTTCACATATAAAGATACAACTGATTTTTATATGTTGACTTTGTATCCTACTACTTGACTGAATTCATTTATTTATTCTAACAATTTTTTTTTCCTTTCTAACAACTTTGTTGTGGAATCTTTAGGATTTTCTATGTATAAGACCATATCATCTGCAAACAGAGATGATTTTACTTCTTCCTTCCATTTTGGATGTCTTTTATTTATCTCTCTTGCCTAATTCCTCTGGCTAGAACTTCCAGTGCTATGTTGATTAGAAGTGGAAAAAACAGGTGGGCATTGCCTTGTTCCTGACCTTAGAGGAGAAGTGTTCGGTCTTTCACCTTTGAGCATGAGGTTTGCTGTGAGGTTTCATATATGGTTTTTATTATGTTCAGGTAGTTTCCTTCTCTTCCTAGTTTGTTGAGTGTTTTTTTATCATGAACGCATGTTAAATTTTACCAAATGTTTTTTCTGTATCAGTTGAGATGATCACGTGTTTGTTTTCCCTCCTTTATTCTATTAACATGGTGTATTACATTAATCAATTTTTGTGTATATTCAAACATTCTTGCACTCCAGGAGTAAATCCCACTTGGTCATGTTGTAGAATTATTTTAATATGCTGCTAAATTAAATTTGCTAGTATTTTGCAGAAGATTTTTACATTGGTATTTACAAGGGATATTGTATTGATGGGGATACTGTAGTTTTCTTGTAGTGCCTTTGTCTGATTAAGCATCTGGGTAATGCTGCCCTTATAGATGACTTCAGAAGTAGTCCCTTATCTGCATTTCGGAGGAAATGTTTGAGAAGGTTTGGTACTAGGTCTTCTTTAAATATTTGGTGTAATTTGCCAGAGAAACCATCAGACCCAGGGCTTTTTGTTGTCAGGAGATTTTTGATTACTGATTCAACCTCCTTACTAGTTATGGGTCTATTCAGAGTTTCTATTTTTTCATAGTCTTGGTAGGCTTTGTGTTCCTAGAATTTGTCCACTTCAACTGGATTATCCAATTTGTTGACATATGATTTTCCATAGTACACTCCTATAATTTTTTTTTAATTTTGATAACAGTGCAGTGATTGCTTTAGTGAAAGAAAATTGGGTAAGGGGTGGTCAGAGACAGAAACGAGTCTGATGGTTTTGTTCTATTTCAATCCTTACTCTGTGCACATATGTTAATAAGTCAGAAATTAATAGAAAAACCTTTTTTGCAGATCGAACATAGATAATATTGAGATCAAATGAGAAGCTGCAATAATCCCCTAACGCACGCCTTGCTCTCTGCCTCCTGGCTCCAGGTCACCCTTCCCTCCATCCGGGGAGGACTGGCTTCCTAAAGTAAGGGTCAGAGTGTCCATTCACTCTCAGACTCCTTCTACACAGTCCACTCATCCCCTACAGAACAAAGCCTGAATTCCTCAGTGAGGCATTACAGACTCTTCCTGAAATGACACAACTTACATGTCAAACCATCACTCTGCAGTTCTTTCCTGTAATCCTCTCCTCGGACCATAGCACCGCTGGGGTCCAAGGAGGGTCTTTGTCTACAGGCAGCACCTCGGTGTCTTGTCCCGTGCTCTTTCTAGTGCCCTTTCTGGAATACCTTCCCACGCCCCATCTGCTGCTCACAAGTCTACCCGAGGGTCAGCTCATGGGTTATTTACCTCTTCCTTGTAAATCTCTCTGATTTCCTAAAGTCAAAACTAATCTTCATTCATGCGTCCATTTAATCATTCAAAAAAAGTTGTGTGTGCTCTGTGCTAGGCAGAGAGGAGCAAGATGCAGGTCTGCTCGCCAAGTTGCTTGGAGTCTTCTAGAGGGAGTCTGATGCACCTTCATCATAACTAGCCCAGATGGAGCACATACTAAGTGTCAGTGATAATCTTTACAATAACCCGATGAGGCAGGGGCTACTTCCTGCCTTACTTTTAGAGGTGGAAATGTGGAGGAATGCAGAGGGTGGTAATTCACCCAAGGTCACGTGGCTCAGAAGAGAACTGGACTTCAAATGGGGCATCCTGAGCCCAGAGCCTTGCCTTTGCATTTCACCACTTGCTATGGCTGTTTCATAATACGCAAGTGCACTTCCCTCATCTGTTCTGATGTAATTGGTCTGAGTTGGTATTGATGTTGTTTGAAAGCTCCCTAGATGAGTCCCCTGAGCAGCCGGAGCTGGGAATCTCTGCTGAAGAGCAAACAGGGATGGCGAAGGGGGTGGATGGTCATATAGGCCTGGGGCGTGGGGATTGGAAGGGGCTTGAAGTAGTTGAACTGACAGGTTGGAACACAGTGAGAGGTGAGGGAAGGACAGGACCCAGGGGACGGAGTAGCTTCAGGAACTGGGAGCTGCTCCGAGAGGCCAGGAGAGGAATCAGACTGTTGAGAGGAAAGAAGGGGCCGTGTTGGCCTTGAATGTCACGCCTAAAGAATGTGCAATTGATCCTTTAGGCAATAGGGAGACATGGAAGACTTAAAAATTATTTTTGCGTTCATCATTTTTAATAAGCCCCCTGGAGGTTTACTTGAGCCCCTCACTTGCAGAAAATCTGCCCTAGTGGGCATGTAAGATTTATGCAATGCTGGTGTTTGTCTGATCTATGATGCTACAAGGGGGAGCATCTAACAATACTCTTTGTCCACAAGGCAGAAAGAGCCAGTGTCCATCTGGAAACATTTAATAGTTACGAGAGGCTTGTGCTGTATTTCCAAAATGCCAAAAATCCCCTGAGGACTGACATCTCTGAATGGGGAGAGGCCACATCTGCAGCCCTGTTTTCTCCTTCTCTGCCTGATGTAAAGCCTCAGCCACTTGTCAATGGATGTGTGTTGGTCTAGTGAGGTAGGAAAAAGGAAGACTAGTCCTAGGAGGGGTCTTTACAACGTGGAGGTGGCCTCGATCTGCATATAAACCTTCACATAGATCATATTCCTCTGGGCTGGGCCCGAAACACTGCATTTCCTGTTGCCATGACACCAGCAGTCACTATTACAATCCCCCAGGATTTTGTGAAGGAGAGGGAGAGGGAGAGAGAGGGAGGGAGCACAGGAGCGAGCCAGAAAGCATGGTAGTTTTTCTTTCTTTCCTTATTTTCCTTCTCTTTCCAATTCCTTCCTTCTTTTATCTTTTTGGTTAAAGATCTATTTATTTATTTTAGAGAGGGTGGGAGGGGCAGAGAGAAGAGAGAGAATCTTAAGCAGGCTCCACATCCAGTGCAGGGCAAGATGCAGGACTTGACCTCAAGGACCCTGAGATCACAACCTGAGGCAAAATCAAGAGCCGGACACTGAACCGACTGAGCTTTCTTTTATCTTAAAGAAACACCAAGTGAAAAGCGCAAGCCAAATAGGCAAGGAAGGTAGGGGAGATTTTGCCTCTTCCCCATGTTGGCTTTGAAGAATGTACCAGGCAACCTGAAGATGTGCTCTCCATCAGGCTGCATGGACCGGACGCTGTGGGCTACCTAAGCAGAGCAGCTGCTTCCCCACGTCCTCTTTCCTAACACAGCCCCAGTTTGATAAAAGGCATAACTCCACACAGATGACTCAGAGGAAGCTGCTCCATCCCCAGCTCCTAGGGTGGATCCTGATTGCACGTCTAAGCCAAGGATTGTTTATATACATTCTCTGCCTTGCTGGGGATTGCCTCCGAACCTCAGCTTGAGCCCATCACCACAGCATCACTCCCCATGGGATGGTGCCTAGTTCAAGGGTGGGCTGTGTCCTGAGTTGTATCTGACACACAGAATGGAAAGACTTAGTCCTATGTTTTTCAGGGAGAGTGGTTGCCTCCCTTGTTGGTCTGCTGGCAGCCATCTTGTGACCATGAGACGAGTCAGTGTGAGGAACAAGTCAACACCAAAAGGTGGAAGGCAGCCAAGTGAATCACAGAGAAATGGAGCTGGAGCTCTGCCTGTCTTGTGCCTGGAGCCTGGGCCCACCTCTGGACCACCTGACGTATGAGATAATGTATTTCCCTTTCAGTTGAGCTTGCAGGGAAAAAATATTTCTGACTGCTTCCTAACTCACAGTACCTTTTCAACTGGAGAAGACCGTAATAACGCCACAGTCTGTAAGATGCTATCTCAACAAGTCTCACATCTGAATCACCTAAGAACCACTGGAGGAAGTAGAATGGACATTATTCTCCCTGTAACTCAGAGCAGTGAAGTGACATGTCTAAGGCCAGCTCTCTATGTTAGTCTTGTGCTCCTTTTATTATATCAAACCTCTCACATAACTATAATTGTAAATTCCAAATAATTCTTTGATTTGTTATATACTGTTATTATAAGATAAAAACTCCTCATTCTTGTAGTATGTTTAAGTGCCTGGTGACATCTAGGACTTTAATCTCAAGAGACCCCTGAAATAAATGTCTTAAATCTTATAGTCAGATGCAGAAATAACACTCGTGGAAATTGCGTGACTCAGCTGGTCTGGCGAAAAAAGATAATCTAGGCCAATCAAGATCTCCCTTGTGATTTTGGAATTGGGACCCTGAAAGCCTTGGAAACTGTGGGAGCCAACCTAAAGGCCACGTGGGGTCCTGAATGAGACCAAGAAGGTGAAAGCAGAAAGAGGAGAAGAGAAAGCCCGCGGCTCTGGGGGAAGCTGGGGGAGAAGACGCTTTGGTTTCTGGCCACTTCCCAGGACCCATTTCCAGTCTGAAGGAGGTCCAGCTGGACTCAGTCTCTTGCACATGACATACATGCTTCTGGGCCCTTTTACTCCAGCCAGTTGGAGTTGGTTTCTGTTTCTTGAAGCTTTGGTTCAAACCCTTTTCATCTCTGTTGCTTTAGTTATCTGTTTCTCTGACATGATCAGTAGGAAAATGAAAACAGTTAAAACAAAAAAGGGCACCTGTGTCTGTCTGTCGTTGGTAACAAAAAGCAGGGGTTTGAGAGGCTGTCTCCAATTCGGGAGCGAGGCTCTGGGAAGAAGTGTGACAGAGATTCCCACAAGCCATGAGAGTCTCCGAGAACGAGGAACACAGCCTGCACGCCTGGAATCCTCTGGGAGGCAAACATGGGAGTGGGTGACCTTGAAACTCTGCTCTCAGAATGTCACTGTGAGGTCCCGGTATGCTGATGACCATGGTTCACAACCAAGCGTGATCTTGCCCCCTCCTCCAAAGACTTGGCAATGTTTGAAAATGTTTTTGGTTGTCTTAATTCGGGTAAGGCCTCTACCTCTAGTGGGTAGAGGCCGGGGCGGGGGGGGGCTGTGTAATATCCTACAGGGCAGAGGACAGCCCCCACAACAAAGAATTATCCAGCATGACGTGGGAATAGTGTCAGGGTTGCAAAACTCTGATTTGTGAGAATTCTTTGCCCCCAATGTATTTCTGAGAATGTTATGCTTACTGATGTTCAAACCTAGGAATTTTCCATCAATATAGGTGGTTTTTTTTATAACTAAGATATGAACAACTCAGGATCACTTTCTCCAGGACCACTTTCCATCACCACGTACAATCAGGTCAAATCCTAGAGCAGCGATATTTACTCGCGGGCAGCGGGTGGGTTAGAGAGGTCGTCCCTGGGTTCCGTGACTGAGAGAGGCCTGTGCCATCACACGCGCTGAGCCATGTGGCATGGTACTACATGTCAGAACACCAAAAAGGGAAAGCCTTTTTTGGTGTGCATGCTTCAGACCATCATTTTGTACCTCGTTAAGAACCTGACATATGGTAATGCTTACCACATCCACAAAGCCTTCGACCAATAGTGATTTCTAGCGAGGCTGCAAACAGTAATTACGTCTCTGAAGTGGTAGTTTAGATCCTATATTGCCAGTAGGAAAAAAATACTAGTTTGCAGGCATGCCCCCAAATGAGCTCTAAAGAACTCCTTCCAAGAGTTATTTATCCTCCGTAATGGAAGGGCCGTCAATCTGGGGGAAGGGCTGAGGACCTCAGTAAAAGACGAGTGGACCATGACCGCTCCTCTCAGTTACTCTGGAAACCGTGCGCGTTAGAAGATTCTCGTGGAGCTTTGGAAGAGGAGCCTTTCTCACCAGAAGCTTCTTTACCGAATGTGTTTGACGCTGTGGAGCCGTCCTGCCCCCTCTCAGTGGGTTTTCTCCCTCGGGCTTTGAGGTGTGTGGTTGCCAAGGGGCCATCTGCTGTGAACTTGGAGCCGTGTGTTTGGATCGGTCCAGCCTCGATCCCCAGAGCCTCGACTGGCCCGAACGCTGTGTGCTTTTTGGTTGGTCTTCGAGGCCGAGGCACAGAAAAACATTTTGGGGTCTCAGCCTTCCAGCTGAGGTGGGAAAGAAGATGAGGGTGTGTCTGTGAGGTCCACAACAACTTCCCATCGGCCTCTTGGTAACGAGTGGGTTCGTCACAGATGACAGGGTCCCAGCTGTCCCCATGCTGCAGAGAGGCAAGAGCAGGGCTGTCGGTCAAAGCACGTTCCTGAATCCCAGCAACCATAAGCTTGGTGGAGGTGGGGGGAAGGGAGGCTGTGGAGGGGGGCAGTCAGTGTGGCTGAGCGATTGAGGTGATGGAGGGTCAAGTCCCGGCAGTCGTCGGGGACCGGCAGAAGGAATCGTTTTGAAGCAGGAGACCCAGGTCGACAAAGGGAGCCATGTAGCGTCACGCTCCAGAGGCCCTTTCCAGACCATTCTCAGGTCTGCCGGAGCCTTCTAACCCTCCTTCACATCCCTCCTGACAATTTTGACCCTGCTGTCCAGTGGCCTGTTACATGAGATGGGATGGGTCTCTTTGTTCTTCATGGGAAGCTTTAAAAGCTTAGAGTCTGTTCCGATAAGAACAGCTTCATTTGCTGGGTGCTTACCATATGCCCCCCACTGCGCATGGGCCATCTTGTTTCATTAGCATGGTGATCCTACCAGCTAAGTACAATTATACCCACTTTTCAGAGTAGGAAATGGAGGTTTAGAGAATTTAGTGAGCTGTCCAAGGCTAGAATGAACACAGAGCAGCGCCAGAATTCCTTCCCAGGCCTCGCATTTAACCCCACTCACTACCCCATTCTACCATTCTCCAGGATGGCTTCACTGTCCTTTTTGCCTTGACACATATATCCGAGGCTTTTTGAAGTACACCGTAGACAATAGTAAGATGAACCCTCGAAAATACAGACATCGTGTGATACAATTGTCTTGGCTGTAAGGTTGGGAGATTTTTTTTTAGTCCTATTTGGGCCTGAGCTCACATAGAGCTTTCTCTCACACAAATGTTATTTGGGGTAAAGTGATGCACCAGGCATATTTTTAAGTTTAACCAGGCATAACACACCCATCTAAATAAACATTGGAGTGTATTGTAATTGACTGTGTAATGAGATGTTAAAATGGGATGACCCTTTGTCTTAGCTTCAGCTGAGACTACATGAGAACTGCTTCATGTTCCCAAGTGGTCTTGCAGACGCTCCTCTCACGACTGTCTGTCCCCCTGCTCCCGTTCTGCATCTAGGGAGGGCGAGGAGGAGGGAAAACGCCAATAACTTTCCCTAAAGCAATTCCTGCTGTCCAGTCTCCAGCTTCGCTGGCTCCTCCAGCTGTGGTGTGGTCTGGAGCGAGGCAGGCAGCCAGGCATCCCGGCTCTTGGTCACTATCTTTGGAAGTCCAGCTTGAATGTCCAGTAGCCCATTTGAGATGACTGAGTGGTTGTGTCTCTTGGGCTTGCAGTGGTCTGGTGTCCGGCTTGTGTTTCAGACACCTACAGGCGAGGGAAGAGCTTGTGGCAAACCAGCCTCTGTGTCAGCATCAGCCTGGGGTCACTTTAGGTCCTGCCCAAGCCAGGTGCGTGGAGAGCTGAGGGGGCCACAGCAGGAGGCCCAGGAGAGGGATTGCCGGGTGCTCAGGGCTGAGCAAGGAACCCCGTAAACGCCCAGCCAGAGCAGATCCATATATAACAGCACCCGGGGTTCCCAACAAACGCGGAGCATCTCCAAACCCACGGCAGTGCCCCACGTGAACAAGAAACCCCTGTATGTGCCTGCCAAGCCCAAGGAGCCCAGGGGCCAGCTTAGGACAGTATCCACTTACAAGGCCTTTCTGTCCCCTTACCTTTCCTCTCTGTACCCACTTCAACTCTGGACATGGAGATACTGTTGTTAGCAGCCAAGGGGAAGGGGGGTAGAGGCACAGAGCCGAGAAAGAGAGAATCCAGTCCTGCTCCTTTTCCACAGCAGCAGTTAGGCCCAGGGGCAGGGTGAAACTTGAAACTGGGAACGCCATTGTTCAGTTTTTAAGCATTACTTAAGTGTTACATCCATATTAAGGACCACACTGATTGTTTGGGGGTGTAATGTGGACAAGGTCTTTTTAAAAATTCTGAGTGTGGCCTGAAACATTAAGGGACCTACTCGGATTTCATCCAGGGCGGAGGCAAGAGCCGCAGGTAGAGTGAGTGAGTGGGCCGTGGGGGGGTTGGGGGGGGGGACTCGAGGAACATTAGGGTAGTGCCCTCCGCGTCGGCTTGTCCAAGTACCTCCATACTACCTTTCCTCTTCACTCTGCCTGCTCCAGGCACCGTGGCCCTCCCGAGCATGGTGCTACCTCAGGGCCTTTGCACGTGCTCTGTCATCTGCCTGGATAGTTCTTCCCGCAAGTATCCACACAGGTTGCTCCATGGCTTCCTTCACCATTCTCTCTCTCTGTCTAAATGTCCCTTTATCAGACATTTATCTAACCATGCAAAGCAAATCATCACTTCATCTCCCTGCTCTGTCCAGCCCCCTTAGTTTCTGTTCTTAGGTTTTTCACAGCCCATCATACCACCAGACCTCTCACATGTATCTGTTTATTGTGTTCTCCCCAGGCTGGAAGGCTCTAAAAGGACGGAGACTATTTTGTTCACTCTTCTTCTCAAGCGTGTAGAATTATGGATGGCACACGATGGAAGCCCAATAACTATTTGTTGTTCCTGTCATTCAGTGTTATCTCTGCTTCCTCAAATTCCTTTTGCCTTTTGGACTATAGATTCACTCACTCTATTATACAAGCAAACCAGTCTGGGCAAGCTGCCTCACACCTTTACTTCCAAAGCCTGTTTTCTCTGTCTGGGTCACACAGGAACCCGGAGGACAGAACTCACTTAGCATTGAGATGCCAGTGACCTGACCTCTTGAAAACTATACATTGGGTTCCCCTGAAGGAATAGTTTCTCTTTCTCTCTCTTTTTTCTTTTTGGATCCGAGAAGAAAGAATGCGGAGTCCCTTCTCACTAGAGCCTGAAGGGTGGTTTTTATGAATTTTTACCACATGTCCACACAAAACATTAGCCTTTCTCTCACTGAAGGAAGGAATTTGAGAAAGTTTCACTGGAGTCTTGTCAATGTAAGACCCTTATCGGGGAAAGTGCTTTTCTGAAGAAGTCTGAGTCAGTAGGAAGCAAGTTTCTTTCTGTGCCTTGCTGCTAATTTAGCCCCGGAGTGAACATAAAGGACACCTTTCGGGTCTCATAGGGCTTGATAATGCAGTCTGTTCTTTGGCCTCCCCCCTGAGAGTCAGGTCTGCCCAACACACCTGCAAAGCGTCTTTAAGTCAGGAGCTCATCTAAGAAAGACGGAAACAAAAAAACCTCCATTCCCCTCCATCAGGATTACCCCTGTGTCTCTACTTGCAGGAAGGAATAGTTTCTTTGGAATTTACTTGGCTTAAAAACGATGTGTTCAGGGATGGCAAAGATTAATCGGGTGCGACGACAGGAAAACCAGGACCATGTGTACTTGTTGCCTGGTAGGTTTAGAACGTGAGCTTTGGAAATAGAATTGCTTTGGGTTTGAGGTTGAGCTCCGTCGCTTGCTAGCTGCGTGACCTTGGAGAACTTACTCAACTTCTCAGTGCCTCAGATGTCTCATCTGTAGAATTGGAGCCCTTACGACCTCCGTCACAGGGTTGCTGCTAGGATGAAATGAGCGAATGCATGAAGAGGGCTTAAACCAAGGTGTCTGGCACGTAAGAACAGCTGGGTGGGTGTTAGCAAACGTGACTTCTGTTCTGTGGTAGCGGTGAATGCTGAGTACCGTCACCGTCCTCGGCGTTTTATCTCCTCTTGCAAAAGTGGCGCATTGAGACTCCGCCTGACGATTCTATGGGGGGAAAGCGACCCACTGAGTCTCTCTCAGCAAGACGCTGCCCGGGGTTATTACGGCTTGGTCTGGGGACTTGGTGAAGGAACCACGTGGGTTTGGGAGCTAAATTCTTCTAGGGCCCCAGAAAGGGGGCGGATTCTCCACCTGTGTTCCTTCCTTTTCTCTCAGAGATTTATAAGGCCCTTCAGCCCATTCTCATGGAAATCTTCTAGATGCTTGTAAGACAACTGAACCAATCAAATGGCTGAGGGATGATATCTAGCATTTTTAAAAAGAATTGAAAAAAGCACCTAGAGAAGGAATAGGAAGCAGCAATGAGCTCACACATTTTTTTAAAATTGTGAACAGCAAAATAAAACACAAACACCAAAATAGTCCCTAAACTGAATCTAAACCGAACTCGGATTTCTTCTGTTCCAAGACCTGTGGCCTATAGATTTGACTCAGAAGAGGACTTTGGCATCCCATTATCTCAGTGCGCTTTTCTGCCTCTGGGTATTCGCCCTGGAATGTGGGTGGATTTCAGCCGAGGCAGCGTCTGCTGCATGGGGGATTTGCCGGCTGCAGGTTGCCACATGACACACAGCTTTCTCAGGTCTCGGCTTGGAGCAGTGCTGGGTGCCTGCTTGGCCAACTCCCCAGGCAGCCCCGAGCACATCAACTAGGCAGTCTCTAAGGATTTCTTTAAGATTTGCAGTCTGTTGAAGTGGAAAAGTTTTCTAGTTGATTAAAAACAAATTCTAAGTCCCGTATCCACAACTGTTTGTGTAACGGATGAGGTAACCGTAGAAAAATGCAATAAACAAGACCAAAATAGTCTTTGCTCCATTGTGAACATGGGGCTCTGGGAATCTCGTTCGATTCTGGTCCTTCAACTCCTGGTCTGCAAACAGGAACTCATCTAGGTGATCTCAGAATGGCTTAAATGTGTGTGTGTGTATTTTTTAATTACAATTTTATGCTTCAGTTCCAAAAGTTGTTTGGTTCTTTTTTATGTGGTCCGTGTCTTTGTTGAACTTATTTTGTTCTTACGTTGTTTTCCTGATGTCGTTAAATTCTTTAGCTGTATTTGCTTGTGAATTCTCTGTCAGGTCATTCACGTATCTCCATTTCTTGAGGGTCAGTTACTGGAGGTTTCCTGTGTTCCTTTGGTGATGTCATTTCTCTGGTTCTTCACGATGCTCATTGCTTTGCAAAGGTGTCCAGTTACCTCTTCTAGACTTTATGGCCTGACTTCAGTAAGGGAAGGTTACTTTGGTCAGGCGATTTCACCGGCGGGGCGGGGC